>NC_090821.1:23556334-23878120 GCF_000390325.3 Nicotiana tomentosiformis | reverse complement strand
TTATGGTGGATGCCTACCTTCCTCCATGATCTTATTCTCAAATGCTTAGTGACATATTCAATAACACATTTCTTCATTTTCCATGCCTATATAAAGGCATTGTAATAGATGGAAAGAATACACAATTGAAGAAGAAATAAAATCTCTTCCTTCTCTTTATCTCCATTTCTTGTTCATGTTTTACTAAATTGCTTTTATTTCATAACACGTTATCAGCACGAGACTCTACCGTCTCAAGAAGCTCTTTGAGAAGACTAAGCAAATATGGATATCTCTCAAGACAAACTTGGATCAAAGTTCAATTGTAAAAATATTTGCTTAATTGATTCATGTACGACACATGCAATATTCAATGAGAATAAATATTTCTCTCATTTAAGTATGTGTAAGGCAGATGTTACTACAATTTATGGTAGTAGTAATCTAATTGAAGGCTCTGGAAAAGCTACTATAACTCTGCTCTAATGGAACAATACTTATCATAGAGAATGCAATGTTCTCCTCCAAGTCCAAGAGGAACTTGTTGAGTTTTAAAGATATCCGTCGAAATGGATTTCATATTGAGACAATAGATGAGAATAATCTTGAATATCTCATCATTACCAAGAATGTCTCTAGCCAGAAAAGGGTTATGGAGAAGTTCCCATCTTTATCTTGTGGCCTGTATTAGACAACAATTAGTGCAATTAAGGCACATTCTATCGTAAACAAAAAGGTTACTGATTCCAATATTTTTATACTTTGGCATGATCGATTGGGACATCCTGGATCAATTACGATGAGACGAACTATAGAAAACTCAAATGGGCATACATTAAAGAATTTAGAGATTCTTTTAAATAATGAATTTTCTTGCACTTCATGTTATCAAGGCAAGTTAATTATTAGACCATCACCAATAAAGGCTGGGATTGAGTCCCCTGCGTTCTTGGAACATATACAAGGAGATATTTGTGGACCTATTCACCAACCTAGTGGGTCGTTTAGATATTTTATGGTCTTAATAGATGCATCTTCTAGATGGTCTTATGTGTGCCTATTGTCATCTCGCAACCTGGCATTTGCAAAATTAATGGCATAAATAATTTGATTACGGGCACAGTTTCCCGATAATCCAATTAAGTCTATTCGACTTGAAAATATTGCTGAGTTTTCATTCCAAGAATTTAATGATTATTGCTTATCAATTGGGATTAAAGTGAAACATCCGGTAGCTCAAGTTCACACTCAAATGGCCTTGCAGAGTCTTTGATTAAACGTCTGCAATTGATAGCAAGACCGTTACTAATGAAAACGAGATTACCCACTTCTGTTTGGGGTCATGCCATTTAGCATGAAGCAATGCTACTTCGTCTTAGATCGACAAATTATCATAAATATTCCCCGTTGCAATTAGTTATAGGTCATGAACCTAATATATCCCATTTAAGAATTTTTGGGTGCGCAATATATGTTCCTATAGCACAGCCATATTGCACCAAGATGGGTCCCCAAAGAAGGCTAGGAATATATGTTGGGTTTGAATCGCCCTCCATTATTCGCTACCTCGAAACATTAATGGGAGATTTGTTCACTGCTCAATTTGCAGATTGTCGATTTGATGAGGCATTTTTCCCTAAATTAGGGGGAGAAATTGGTGAAATCAAATGGGAAATTTCGTGGAAAATTCCATTATTGTCTCATCTTGATCCACGTGCCTCTATTTGTGAAAAAGAGGTGCAAAAAATTATTCATTTGTAGAAAATAGCAAATTAAATGCCAGACGCATTTACGGATCTGAAAAGGATAACGAAATCACATATCCCTGCAGAGAATGTTCCAATCCATATTGATGTCCCATTTGGACAATATTCTAGTGTCATAGCTAATGAGTCAAAATCACGCCTAAAGCATGGCACACAATTGGGTTCTAAGGATCGAAATCATAGAAAAAGAAAAATGAATGATCAAGATGACACTACGAATGAGTGTCATAAAGAAACCCATGATTTAACCAATCCTGAGATTCATGAGGAAATCATTGAGACCAAGCCTCAAGAAATTAAGGAACTATCAATAAACCCAATCGACATTGAGATAGATTTGAATCAATTGAATAAAGTGGTGGATTATGTCTTTGCATACAATGTTGCATCTAGCATTGTGCAAGATAATAAGGATCTTGAACCTCAATCCATTGGAGAATGTCGACAAAGACATGATTGTCCAAAATGGCAAGAAGCAATCCAATCTGAGTTGGATTGAAAACTCATATGGGCATCCATTATGATGAGACGAATTATAGAAAACTCAAATAGGCATCCATTAAAGAATTTAGAGATTCTTTTCAATAATGAATTTTCTTGCACTTCTTGTTATCAAGGCAAGTTAATTATTAGACCATCACCAACAAAGGTTGGGATTGAGTCCCCTGCGTTCTTGGAATGTATACAATGAGACATTTATGGACCTATTCACCCACCTAGTAGGTCGTTTAGATATTTTTTCGTCTTAATAGATGCATCTTCTAGATGGTCTCATATGTGTCTATTTTCATCTCGCAACCTGGCGTTTGCAAAATTAATGGCACAAATAATTCGATTACGGGCACAGTTTCCCGATAATCCAATTAAGTCCATTCGACTTGAAAATACTGTTGAGTTTTCATTCTAAGCATTTAATGATTATTGCTTATCAATTGGGATAAAAGTGAAACATCCTGTAGCTCATGTTCACACTCAAAATATCCTTGCAGAGTCTTTCATTAAACGTCTGCAATTGATAGCAAGATTGTTACTCATAAAAATGAGATTACCCACTTCTGTTTGGGGTCATGCCATTTAGAATGCAGCAATGCTAGTTCGTCTTAGATCGACAAATTATCATAAATATTCCCCGTTGCAATTAGTTTTGGGTCATGAACCTAATATATCCCATTTAAGAATTTTTGGGTGCACAGTATATGTTCCTATAGCACATCTATATTGCACCAAGATGGGTCCCCAAAGAAGGCTTGGAATATATGTTGGGTTTGAATCACCCTCCATTATTCGCTACCTCGAAACATTAACGGGAGATTTGTTCACTGCTCGATTTGCAGATTGTTGATTCGATGAGGCATATTTCCCCAAATTAGGGGGAGAAATTGGTGAAATCAAACGGGAAATTTTGTGGAAAAATTCATCATTGTCTCATCTTGATCCACGTGCCTTTATTTATAAAAAAGAGGTGCAAAAGATTATTCATTTGTAGAAAATAGCAAATCAAATGCTAGACGCATTTACGGATCTGAAAAGGATAACGAAATCACATATCCCTGCAGAGAATGTTCCAATTCATATTGATATCCCTTTTGGACAATCTTCTAGTGTCATAGCTAATGATTCAAAAGTACGCCTAAAGCGTGGCAGGCCATTGGGTTCTAAGGATCGAAATACTAGAAAAAGAAAAATGAATGATCAAGATGACACTACGAATGAGTCTCATAAAGAAACCAATGATTTAACTAATCCCGAGATTCATGAGGAAATCAATGAGACTAAGACTCAAGAAAATAAGGAACTATCAATAAACCCAATCGATATTGAGATAGATTTGAATCAATTGAATATAGTGGTGGATTATGTCTTTGCATACAATGTTGCATCTAGCATTGTGCAAGATAATTAGGATCTTGAAACTCAATCCGTTGGAGAATGTCGACAAAGACATGATTGGCCAAAATGGCAAGAAGCAATCCAATCTGAGTTGGATTCACTTGCGAAACGTGATGTTTTTGGGTCTGTAGTCCAAACACCTAATGGTGTTAAACCTGTTGGATATAAATGGGTCTTTGTACGTAAAAGGAATGATAAAAATGAGGTACAAAGATATAAGGCACGCCTTATTGCACAAGGATTTCACAAAGGCCTAATGTCGATTAAGAAGAGACGTATTCTCCTGTTATGGATGCTATAACGTTTTGTTATCTCATTAGTTTTGTTGTCCATGAAAAGCTTGACATGCATTTAATGGATGTGGTTATAGCCTACCTTTACGGCTTACTTGATAATGAGATATACATGAAAATTCCCGAGGGATTTAAAATGCCTGACGCATATAATTCAAAGTCCCGGGAAATATTTTTAATCAAAATGCAAAGATCTTTGTATGGTCTAAAGCAATCAGGAAGAATGTGGTATAACCGCCTTAATGAGTATTTATTAAAGGAAGGTTATATAAATAATGTCATTTGTCCATGTATTTTTATAAAGAAAACAACATCGGAGTTTGTTGTACTTGTTGTATATGTTGATGTCATAAACCTTATTGAAACTCCTCTAAAACTCCAAAAGGCAATTGATTATTTAAAGAAGGAATTCGAGATGAAAGATCTCGAAAAGACAAAATTATGTCTTGGTTTGCAAATTGAACATTTGGCAAGCGAGATTTTTGTTCATCAATCTGCCTACATAGAAAAGGTATTGAAACGGTTTTATATGGATAGAGTACATCCATTAAGTACTATGATGATTGTTCGATCACTTGATGTGAATAAGGACCCGTTCCGACCTCAAGAAAAGAATGAAGAACTTCTTGGTCCTAAAGTACCATATCTTAGTGCAATTGGTGCACTAATGTATCTTGCTAATACTACAAGGCCTGACATAACTTTTTCAGTTAATGTCTTAGCAAGATATAGATCTGCTCCTACAAGGATACATTAGAATAGAATTAAACACATATTGCAGTATCTAAAACGGACTACCGATATGGGCTTATTTTATGGCAATGATTGGAGTCCCAATATTCTTGGTTGTGCTGATGCTGGGTATATGCTGGGTATTTATCTGACCCACACAAAGCTCGATCTCAAACAGGCTATGTGTTTACATGTGGAGGCACTGCAATAACTTGGCGATCGACTAAGCAATCAATCGTGGCTACTTCATCTAATCATACTGAGATAATTGCTATTGATAAAGCAAGTCGAGAATGTGTATGGTTGAGGTCTATAATACACCTTATTCGAGACAAATGTGGTTTGAAGTGTGACAAACTACCCATAATTTTATATGAAGACAATGCAGCATGCATAGCCCAATTGAAGGGAGGATTCATAAAAGGAGATAGGACAAAGCACATTTCACCAAAGCTATTTTTCACAAATGATCTTCAAAAGAATGGTGATATCAATGTGCAACAAATCCGTTCAAGTGATAATATGGCTGATTTGTTCACCAAATCTCTACCGACGTCCACCTTCAAGAAACTAGTGTACAAGATTGGGATGTGAAGGCTCAAGGATGTGAATTGATGCTCTCATCAGGGGGAGTTAATATGCGGTGTACTCTTTTTCCCTTATAAGTTTTTGTCCCACTGGGTTTTCCTTGCAAGGTTTTTAATGAGGCAACCAAAAGGTGTATTTCTAAACATGTGTACTCTTTTTCCTTCACTAGAATTTGTTTTTCAATAAGGTTTTAACGAGGCACATTATCTATGGACATCCAAGGGGGAGTGTTATAAGAAAAATCAAATTATGGTGGATGTCTACCTTCTTCCATGATCTTCCTCTCAAATGCTTAATCACATATTCAATGACACATTTCTTCATTTTTCATGCCTATATAAAGGCATTGTAATAGATGGAAAGAATACACAATTGAAGAAGAAATAAAATCCCTTCCTTCTCTCTATCTCCATTTCTTGTTAATGTTTTACTAAATTGCTTTTATTTCATAACATTTTGGTTTATTTTAGTTTTTAGTTTTTTTTCTTCTTCTTTTTCTTTTTGTTTTTCTTTAAAAGATAAAATATAAAGATTAAAAAAAATCAACTATCTAATTTTTAGGCTAAGAAAGATATAGGTAAACTAAATATTTACACTATAATTTAAATGACACCAAAAATATACTAAAGCTAAATTATTTATTATAATTCTAATTAAGAGAAACCATATATTTTTGTAAATGTTTGCTTTAAATAGAAATAAAACTTGTACTCTAAGAATGTGAATATTTTTTGTAGTTTTTAATTTTCATAAATAAAACCTATTAAGAGTAAGATAAAAGTTTAAAATATTAAGATTAGACGAAAAAGAAATATTTACACTAAAGTAGTATAGAATTCAGGTGCGGTCAAAAATTAGTTGATCACAAACTCTTCCAACTTAAAGCTTCCAAATTGAGAATTATTCCTCCGAATCAACTCCAAACATCCCAAAAATCAAAATCAACCATACATGCAAGTCATAATGCATAAAGTGAAGTTACTCAAGGTCTCAAACTGCCGAACGACATCCTAGAGCTCAAAATGACCAGTCGGGTCGTTACGCAAAACGTGAGAAGCAGATGATTAATCATCTATTTCCGAAAGAAATCGAAGAATTTCTTGGGAATCCTACAAGATCCGATCGTTGTTTTTTCTCTGATAGATGGTCAGAACTTCATTTGGGTTCGAATCCTACTGAGAGGTCCACCAAAGACAGAAATTGTTGAACAAACAAACAAGATCTTTCTTTTGTCCCTTCCAGATGGTTGGAACATAAAGAAATGGTTAATATATTCAAGATAATTACGTATTTACAAAATACCGTCTCAATTCCTATTTCATAAGATCTGAAACGTGATATGGTTTTGAAGTATGAACTGGATATAGACAGTTCTAACAAGATTTCATTCTTGAACAAACATCTATTTTTAAATTTATTTTATCCGTTCCATGACCACAACAAGGGAGGATACACGATACACTACGATTTTGAATCAAAAGAGAGATTTCAAGAAATGACAGATCTATTCACTCTATCAATAACTGAGCCTGACCTGGTGTATCATAAAGGATTTGCCTTTTCTATTGATTCCTGCGGATAGGATCAAAAACAATTCTTGAATGAGGCCACGGATGAATTGAAAAAGAAATTTTTATTGGTTCTACCTCTTATTTTTTATGAAGAGAATGAATCTTTTTCTCGAAGGATTACAAAAAAATGGGTTTGGATCCCCTGCGAGAATGCTTTGGAAGATCCAAAACCAAAAATAGTGGTATTTGCTAGCAATAACATAATAGAGGCAGTCACTCAATATAGATTGATCCAAAATCTGACTCAAATTGAATATAGTACCTCTGGGTACATAAGAAATGTATTGAATCGATTCTTTTTAATAAATAGATCTGATCACAACTTCGAATATGGAACTCAAAGGGATCAAATAGGAAAGGATACTCTGAATCATAGAACTATAATGAAATATATGATCAACCAATATTTATCGAATTTTAAAAATAGTTTGAAGAAATTTTTCTAGAGATCGATGAATCAGTATCCTGATGCATATAGATACAAATGGTCCAATGGAAGCAAGAATTTCTAGAGACATTAAGAACAGTCCATTTCGGAGCAGAAGAGCCATTTTCAAGTAGTGTTTGATTGATTAAATATTAATCAATATTCGATTGATTGGTCTGAGGTTATCCACAAAAAAAAGATTTGTCTAAGCCACTTCATTTCGTTTTGTCCAAGTCATTATTTTTGTCCAAGTTGCTTTTCTTTTTGTCTAGCTCACTTCCTTTTTTCTGTGTGAGTTTCGGAAATATCCCTACTCGTCGGTCCGAGATCTTTATCTATGAATTGAAAGGTCGGAATGATCAACTCTGCAATCAGTTATTAGAATCAATAGGTCTTTAGAAAAAATTATATCTTCCACAATCGAATCTGATAAGTGAGATCTCGAGTAAGTAAATCTTCTTCTGTTCGAAGAAATAATATATCGAAATAATGAGTCACCATTGATATCAACACATCTGAGATCGCCAAATGCTCGGAGTTCCCCTATTCAATCATTTTCCTTCTTTTTGCTGCTGGATATCTCATTCATACACATCTTCTCTTTATTTTCGGGGCCTCTAGTGAGTTACAGATAGAGTTCGAAAAGGTCAAATCTTTGACGATTCCATTATCTATGGTTGAGTTGAGAAAACATCTGGATAGGCATCCCATATCTAAACTGAATTCTTTCTGGTTAAAGAAACTCTTTCTAGTTGCTCTGGGATTATTAGGAGATTCTCTTGAAGAAATACGAGGTTCTGCTTCTGGCGTTAACAAGCTTGGTCCTGCTTATGGGGTCAAATCAATATGTTCCTAGAAGAAATATTGGAATATCAACTCATCGAGATCATCGAGATCATACCAAATCCCATCAATTGAATCACATTTTCGAGAAATATGAGACATCTAATTCATATAAGAAAAAAAATCTATTCATTGATAAGAAAAGAAAAAATGTGAATAGGGATTGGATTGGCGATGAAATAAAATCCTGAGTCGCGAATAGTGATTCGATTGATGATGAAGAAAGAAAATTCTTGGTTCAGTTCAACACCTTAACAATAGAAAATAGGATTGATCAAATTCTATCGAGTCTGACTCATAGTTATCGTTTATCAAAGAATGACTCTGGTTATCAAATGATTGAACAACCGGGAGCAATACACTTATGATACTTTATTGACATTCATAAAAAGCATCTAATGAATTATGAGTTCAATCCATCTTGTTTAGCAGAAAGACGGATATTCCTTGCTTATTATCAGAAAATCACTTATCCACAAACTTTGTGTGGGGAAAATAGCTTTCATTTCCCATCTCATGGAAAACCCTTTTCACTCCGCTTAGCATTATCCCCCTCTAGGGGTATTTTAGTTATAGGTTCTATAGGAACTGGATGATCCTATTTGGTCAAATACCTAGCTACAAACTCCTATGTTCCTTTCAATACGGTATCTCTGTGCAAGTTCCTGGATAATAAGCCTAAAGCCTTTCTTCTTGATGAGATCGATATTGATGATAGAGACGATATTGATGATAGTGATAATCTTGATTCTAGTGATGATCTTGATGCTAATGACGATATGGATCATGACCTTGATACGGAGATGGAACTGCTAACTAGGATGAATGGGATAACTATGGATATGATGCCGGAAATAGACCGATTTTATGTCACCCTTCAATCCGAATTAGCAAAAGCAATGTCTCCTTGCATAATATGGATTCCAAATATTCATGATCTGGATGTGAATGAGTCGAATGACTTATCAATCGGTTTATTAGTGAATTATCTCTCTAGGGATTGTGAAAGATGTTCTACTAGAAATATTCTTATTATTGCTTTGACTCATATTCCCCAAAAAGTAGATCCCGCTCTAATAGCTCCAAATAAATTAAATACGTGCATTAAGATACGAAGGTTTCTTCATTATAGCACTTACCAATGAGGTCCTATCAATTAGTATGCTGGATCAGTTTCTCAAGATCTTTGGTCTTTATCCGGACCCGATGAAAAAAATGGGATCACTTCTTATGGACTAGTTGAGAATGATTTTGATCTAGTTCATGTCCTATTAGAAGTAGAAGGCACTCTGGTGGGTTCTTCACGCACAGAAAAAGATTGCAGTCAGTTTGATAATGATCGAGTGAAATTGCTTCTTCTGCCCGAACCGAGGAATCCCTTAGATATGATGCAAAATTTCTCTTGCTCTATCCTTGATTAGAGATTTCTCTATGAAAAATATGAATCAGAGTTTGAAGAAGGGGAGGGAGAAGGAGACCTTGACCCAAAGGAGGATTTATTCGATGACATAGTTTGGGCTCCTAGAATATGGTGCCCTTTGGGTTATCCTGCACTTGGAATAAGAATTATATAAGGAATAAATATGGTGATAATTTGATTCTTCGTTACCGTGGTAAATAGGAATGAAAATCAAATTAAATTCTTTGTTTTTACAAAAATATTATGTTATGACCCAAAATCTAACCATAGGGGTCGTGATGGCCCTAGTCTCTAAGACCAAGTAAGACTATCACACATTGATGTCAATCAAAATATAATAACTTTAAATTTATTATGTTAGAAATCATGTTTAGGCTATGAGCTGGTACTATTGGGACCCACAGTGGTCGTTCTTTTGTTGTTGAGATTATTTGCTTAATTTGCAGTTACGTATTCCTTCACATTCATCATTGCATATAGTATCTCAGTCTCTGTATCATTTATTGTCACATAATGTATTATTGATTTGGGCTACTTAGCATGAGTTTGGAGAGCCCGAGAGACCGGAGAGATTGATGACTGAGTTGGGGCCTGAGAGTCATGATGTGAGTGAGATTTGCAGATCGGGTTGCACGCCGCAATAGGCCTTAGGGCTATATGTGGATCAGGTTGCACGCCGTAACAAGCCTTAAGGCTATATGTGGATCGGGTTGCACACCGCAATAAGCCTTATGGCTATATGTGATCGGGTTGCGTGCCGCAACAGGCCTTATGGATATATGTGGATTGAGCTGCATGCCGCAGCAGGCACCATACAGTGCTGAGTGACTGATTGTGACGAGTGAGAATTGAGACAGTCAGATTGAGTGCTCCGAGAGTGTGAGTACGTGAGATTTTCATTGTGTTGCATCACATACGGTATTCATATTGGCATATAGATATAGAGATGTCATATTCCTCATATCAGTCACACTTGGCATATTTTATTTGTGTTGAACTTAATTGTTAAACTTGGAAGCATGTCTACATTTTCTGTACTGTTAAACTCTATATTCGTACTATATTGGTTGGGCTAGTCACTGCTTTTAGCCCAAAGGTTAGACTTGTTACTTATTTAGTTGGTTGTACTCACGCTACACCTTGCACTTCGTGTGCAGATCCAGGTGTTTCTGGGCACGGTGGTTGCTGATCTTGGAGTTTTACCCATTTGGAGATCATCGAGGTAGCTACTTTGGGGTCCGCAGACCTTGAATCTCTTCCTCTATCTCATATTTTTACTTATGTTGTTCTACCTTTTTAGACGGTGTTTCAGACTATTTTATTGTATAGATGCTCATATACTCAGTGACACCCAGATTTTGGGAAAATTGTATTCGAGTGGCAGTTATTTATACCAGCTATTTATGAGAGTCATTACTGTTAAACTTGCTTCATCTTATTTTTAATACAAAATGCCAGTTTTATTGTGAATGTCGGCTTTCCTAGTTATGTGATAGGCTCCATCATGACATGTTGAGTTTTGGGTCATGACAAGTTAGTATCGGAGCCTAGGTTATATAGGTCTCACAAATCATGAGCAGGTTTAGCAACGTCTTGCGGATCGGTGGGACCAGCTCAAGCACCAGCTGTGCAAATTGTGATTCCAGGCCTTCAGTAGGCTCTGTCCCAGATATTGACAGTTTGCACTAGCCTTGCTCAGACAGTTTCAGTTCCGGCCGCAGCAACCACTTCTCAAGCCGGGGGAGGTGCTCAGACTCCCGTCGCCCGTACTCCAGAGTAGGTGGTGAAGGGACTTCAAGTACCGGGAATACTACCAGCCCAGTCGGTTGTAGTTGCTCAGGCCCATGTGGGTCCCATTATGCGTGATGAGGAGGAGAAGAAGTATTACTACTTTCAGCATGCAAATATCTCGCAACGTATTACTATTTTTTGCATAAAGCATGCTTTCAACATCATACTCCACTCGTGCTTATTATCAACTTATCAGCACTTGATAGTGTCCGCACTTTCCTAAAAACACCCTTTTAAACCGGAAAGGCTTATTAGCGGCAAACTAGTCGATCAACGATGTAGTCAATGGTCCCGTATCTTTCCCTCTCAAGTAGTCCACTTGAGAGTACTAGTCTAGACCTTTCTAGAAACCACACTCTGATTTGAAATGAACATGCATCATGCTAAACCTAGCATGGATTGAGACGTCATTCACACATCAACCCGCTTAGAAAAACTTTGTCCAAAGTCCAACGCGATTTCCATAATCCCAAAGGACACCGTCATATTATGTGCATTTCTTGGAGAAAAACGTGCCAATATGTTGACCATTATTGCGCAACAGTCGAATTTGGAAAGGGAGAGGGCTAACATATATTTGTTTGCAGAAAATGAAGCATGAAATCCCCAGGTTTGGTATGGTCCAGAATATCCTGCCTCTGCTAATTAACTGGTGGAATGACCTTGCACCATGCGACAGAAATCACGTGAGGAGGGTACTGGGTGACTTGCCATTTTTGCTGAATATTAGTCACGACCCAAAACTAACCCCTGTCGTGATGGCGCCTATCGTGGAACTAGGCAAGCCGACTCATTTCCAAAAAACCGATATTTTCATTTTAAAGATAATTTCAAGTTTATTTAACATAAAAACCTTCGTAAAGGAGTTCCAATCAAAATAAAAGTACGGAAGGAAAAGCCCGACTTCGGGGTGTCACTAGTCATGAGCATCTACTACAATCTGTCTAACAATATCAAGGCTAACTCAGCCTGGAAAATAGCTAAATACAACTAGAGGAAGATAAGAGGGAGAAGAGCAGGGGCTGCGATCGCCAATCAGCTACCTTGCTATCTCCAAGATAATCTGCAACCAAAACAATCAATAACCACTACCGTGTCCAGCTACACCTGAATCTGAACACAAGGTGTAGAGAGTAACATGAATATGCCAACTTAGTAAGTAACAACAATAAATAAAGACTGAGCAGTAGTGACGAGCAATAAAGCATATAATGTTCATATCATGAAATCTCAGTAAAGTACAACATGCTTTAAAAATCAGTGTTTGAATCAAATCATCTCGTTTAAACCCGGTTCCAGTAAAAACCATTTAAAGATATTTTTCCAACAGTTTTTCAAACAAAGGCTCAATGCAAAGGTGAGCAAAATTAATGAAATCATAAATAGCCCCTCGGGTAAAACATCACTCATATACAGCCCCTCGGGCAAACCTCACAGTCACTCGTGCCACTCGGGCATACCTCAAAATTACTCTTGCCACTCGGGCATACCTCACAATCACTCATGCCTCCTAGTCGCTCAGCACTCGGCACTCGCACTCAGTAGGTACCTGCGCTTACTGGGGGTGTGTACAGACTCCGGAGGGGCTCCTTCAACCCAAGCGCTATAATCTGCACGGACAACTCACGTGCCATAATAATAAAGTATGTTGCAGGCGGGCAGCCCCGATCCACACTCATCCTCACAAATCAGGCCCTCGGCCTTACTTAGTCATAAACCTCTCAAGCCACTCAGGCATTTCAATAAAACAGGGCATTCGGCCCAAAACATTTATATGCATCAAAATAGAGTCATAAAATTGAGTTATGCGGTAAATAAGTATAAACATGATTGAGTATAGATTTTCAATCGAAAACAATGAGAGGATGGTAAGAAATAGCCCCTAAGGGTCCAAACAGCATTGGCGCAAGGCCCAAACATGGCATTCAGCCCAATTTATTGAAATTCTTTCTAAAACATATAAGTATCATATGATTTCAACAAAGTATGCAACTTTACAGTTGCTACGGGATGGACCAAGTCACAAATCCCCAACAGTGCATGCCCACACGCCCGTCACCTAGCATGTGCGTCACTAAAAATAGTAGAATGATACAAAATCCGGGGTTTTATACCCTCAGGACTAGATTTACAATCGTTACTTATCTCAAACCGGTCAAATCTCTACCCCGCAATGCTCTTGTCTCTGGACTCGGCCTCCAAATGCTCCAAATCTATTCACAATCAATACAATACCATCAATATACGCTAATGGAATGAATTTCACAAGAAAAGCTTCAAAATTAGACCAAAACCCGAAATTGGCTCAAACCTGCCCCCCCGGGCCCACGTCTCGAAATCTGACAAAATTTACAAAACTAGAAAGCTCATTCACTCACGAGTCTAACCATACCAAATTCATCAAAATCCGACATCGTTTGGTCCTTCAAATCCTTAAATTACTTTCCAAAAATTCCAAGCTCTAACCCCTGATTTTCACTAATTACCATGATTAAACAACGGAAAATCACCATATATACAAGTATTAGGGCTCAAGTAACTTACCTCAACGAAACCCCCTTGATTCCCTCTTCAAATCTCTCCCAAAAGCTCCCAAAACCGAATAGAAATGGTGAAGAATGCACCAAATGGTGAAGCCGCACCTGCGCAACTCACTTAATCCCCCAGCTTCCGCACCTGCGGACACTTTTCTCGCACCTGCGTACTCGCATCTGTGGTCCCTGGTGCGCATCTGCGAAACCAGCCCAAAATTCTCATCTCCGCATCTGCACTCAAGGCCTCGCACCTGCGGGCTCACAGATGCGGCCAATTCTTCGCACCTGCGTTCCCAGCCTTGGCCCAGCGTTGCCCGCACCTGCGCACTCCCCACGCGCACCAGCAGCCTCGCACCTGTGAGGCTTTCTTTCGCAGGTGCGAAAATGGCAGTAGCAGCAGCTCCAGCTGCAAATTCCAACTTTGACAAATCCGTTAACCACTCGGAATCACCCCGAGGCCCTCGGGACCTCAACCAAAAATACCAATAAGTCATATATCAACATATAAACTTAGTCGAACCTTTGAATCACTTAAAACAACATCCAATCATCAAATTACCCTCAGATTCAAGCCTAAGAACTTCTAAATTTCCAAATTCGACAACCAATGCCGAAACCAACCAAACCACGTCCGAATGACCTTAAATTTTACACAAACATCACAAATGACACTACGAACCTACTCCAACTTCCGGAATTCTATTTCGACCCCGATATCAAATTTTCCACTGCCAACCGAAATCACCAAATTTCCAATTTCGCCAATTCAAGCCTAATTCTACCACGGACCTCCAAATCACATTCCGGATGCACTCCTAAGTCCAAAATCACCTAACGAAACCATCAGAATTCAAATCCGAGATCGTTTACACATAGGTCAACATCCGGTTGACTTTTCCAACTTAAGTTTCTACTTAAGAGACTAAGTGTCTCAATTCACTTTGAAACCACTCCGGTCCCGAACCAACTAACCCAACATAACATAATATAGTTGAATAACACAAAAAGAAGTAGAAATAGGGAAAATAAGGCTATAACTCTCGAAACAATCGGCCGAATCGTTACAATATTCGACCTAAGAGGGAATTAATTAAGGTAGTCACCATGTTCTGGGATGAAAAGAGAGTTGTTTTCCAATTTGGCAATATAAAAATGACTCCTCTTCTGGAAGAAATAGGGGGCTTCACCAAATTACCGTGGGATAGTCCGGGTCTACTGGTGCCCAAAAATCGCACCCCACTCTTTTTGTTGTAAATGCTAGGGTTTAAGAAGAACGACGAACTGGTTTGCCAGAAGAAATCCAATCCAACATCCCCTTTGAATTTCTCTATGAGCGATATGGGCACAGTAAATCATATCGCTTGCATCACAAGGAGCTAGCCATTACCTCCTTGGGATGGGTACACCACTGAGTCTATGTCTTCATAGTCTGTTTCTTGGGTTTGGTGATCTTTCCAATGCAAGGAGGGAGAATTCACACTCGCTTAGCCATGGTCGCCAGGACCGTGATGGAGGGTATCGAGGGGCAGAAATACACCATCATCCCTATGATCTTAGCTGAGATGTACCTTGCTCTGGATCGGTAAAAGCATGGGTTTGGACATTTCGAGGGTTGTAATCTACTACTACAAGTTTGGCTGCTAGAACACTTTCAGAAGGGAAATTATCGCCAGGAACTTCTATGTAGGCCACTGAATGATTACATAGCTAGTCATCATCCAAAGAAGATGACATTTGCTCCAGATAGGTTTGCAAAGCCTGGGAATGTTGTAGGCTGTGTGCGTTTCTTCAGTAATCTAACTGACGAGCAAGTGCACTGGATGTTCGAGTGGTTCCCTAGTACTGAGTTCATCATCAGGTCCAAAGGATAATGAGGCATGCTAGGAGGAAGCAATTCATACCTCGGGTCTCCCACATGGTTCAGTATAAAGCATATTTCAAAGGAGATGTTATCCCATTCAAATTCGAGGCCCAACACATGTGGAATCAAAATATCATCGTGGAAGGAGAGACTATTGAACCACACAGGTATCACGCCGGTCATATTTACTACTATCTCTCATGGTTGGAAGATGACATAACTAGGGATGTCAAACCGGGCGTCAATCTGAAAGATAGAATCATAGATGAAGTGGTTGAGGCACAGGTAAAATACAAGAGGCTACGTAAAAGAGTGTTAGAATCTGAAGCTAAGCATCTGGAATAGCATAAGGTGGATATGGAGGCGATAAAGTAATGGAAGGAGATTGCGAACAAGTCGACAGAAAGGTTAGAGAACCTAGAGCAAGAACTGATGGAGCTAGAGGGGAAGATGATAAAAGGGCTTTGGGATTGTCAAGGCATGGACTATGATGATGGAAGGAAGCTGGGAATGGCTTACTTGCTACTCGATATGCGCGACCTTGGAAGTATTATTGATGTAGTCAAAAGAGACAAGCATGGAGAAGGTCCTTCTGGGACCAAATAGACTAGGAGATAATGTTCTTTATTGCTTTCTAGATTAGATTTTGTTAGATTTCGATGTAATAAGGCTTCGTGCCATTAGTGACTTCATAATTATTATTTTGATTTAGTAAAGATTGATTTGACTTATTTTCGCATTAATGGAATGAGGCAATGTTGGTATTAATTTTCTCCAAGTCTATATGTCACTTAGGCCTACCTTCGGCAAAATGAGGTCCCCAAACTAGGACACAAATTATTGCATGATCTTATGTGATAATTGCTTAAATATTGTAAACACTCTTGTATTTCATCTTACTAACTTGGTTACCTTTTGTTTTTCTATCTTTTGATTATTCCCATTCCCAAAGGTCAGTTCGTGCATTCTGGCATCATCAGCATACCACACCAGATCCAGAGGTCCTCCACATCCTCCTTCACCTAGCGATCCAAAAAGCAAAGGAAAAGGCAAAGAGAAGATGGATGATCTAAGTGGTAATCGAAAGGACAATGCTACCATAGCATAGAATGTTGAAACCTCATATGCAAGAAGTACGCCAGGACAAAATGAGTTAGTCCTGCGGTTGAACAAAAAATCTTGGAGCTACAAGGTGAGGTTGAGCAGGTCCGAAATCTCACAAACCTCTCCCTTACTCTTAGTGTTCCTGACGTCAACCATCAGAACATAATCACTCGGAATGAATCACCACCTCAGAACACACAAGCCCAAAATCACCACCCATAGCTCCACAAAATCCTCCCTCCATGCACAAATATCACAACCCCACACCCCCTCAAAACCTTAATCGCCCACCAGTACAAACCCCTCAATAACATCACCATCACCCAACCCAGTATCCACAAACCACCACTTATCATACCCCTCAAAATGCACCATAACTTACCCCCGATCCCCCTCAAACCTCAATCAATGATCACCCATATACCCAAGTCCCAGGAACACACCAAGGAACTCTATATATGTGGAAACCTTACCACACACCCCGCAACAAACCCTATACATACCCGAACAAATCAAGAAGAACCTGCTCATCCAAAACATAGCGGAGGAGCTAAAGAAACTGACAGGAAGAGTCCATAGTATTAAAGACGGGAAGGGCATTGAAGGTTTGAACTACGAAGATTTGTGTATCCCGCTGAAGGGTTACAAACCTCCTAAGTTTGAAATGTTCGATGGCACCGTTGATCCTAAGGTGCATTTGATAACCTACTGTAAAAAGCTTGTAGGGGTGGGCAAGAATGAGCAAATCTGCATGAAACTATTCATGTGAGGTCTTACAGGTGATGCGTTATCCTAGTATATTTACCAAAACCCGAAGAAGTGGGCAAACTGGGTGAGCATGGCATCCGATTTCATGGATATATTCAGGTTCAACACAGAGAATGCGCCAGACATTTTCTATATCCAAAACCTCAAGAAGAAGACAACAGAAACCTTCTGCGTGTATGCTACATGCTGGAGATCAGAGGGCGCCAAGGTGAGGCCACCACTAGAAGAAGAGCAAATGAATAAGTTCTTTGATAGAGCTCAAGATCCATAGTATTACGAAAGATTGATAGTTATAGAGAATCACAAGTTCTTTGACATCATCAAGTTGGGAGAAAGAATAGAAGAAGGAATTTAGAGTGGTATGGTGACAAACTTTGAGGTGCTGCAAGCCACCAACAAAGCCTTACAGTGAGGAGGTATGTCAAAGAAGAAGGAAGTGGGTGCCGTGATGGTAACCCAAGGCCCTAAGTCCCCCCTTACCTATCAAAAACGTCCACCCACGTATCAACCCTCACCTCCAAAATACCAATACCCTGCCACTACTTACCATACCTATAATACCCAACCTGCATATTACCATTCACCTCCTCCTGCCCGCCAAAACTACCCAAAGCCATGACCAAACTTTGACCGCAGAACTACCACACAATATATCCCTATTACTGAACCCATAGCCCAACTACATGAGAGAATGAAAGTCGTTGGTTATGTCACTCCCACTCCTATGTTGTTGTTGAAAATACTTCCCAGTGAGTTAAACCCAACAAGACTAGTGCCTACCATTCAGGCATGAAGGGTCATACTATCGAGGAATGCCGCATGTTAAAAGACAAGATCCAAACGTTGATTGACACAAAAGTTATACATGCAAAAGAGTCCGCGCTCAATATCTGCAATAACCCTCTTCCTGATCAAAGGGGCGAGGGAGTGAATGTGATAGAAACTAATAAAGAATGGGATCGGGAAGGATCCATCGGACTTATCCGAGAGAGGGACTCTCCCTAAACATCTCATGTCACCCTCTCGCCGATTGCAGTGCAAACATAGGCACCATTCGAGGTCGAAGTCGCTACACCCTCCACTGTGATGGTAGCTACAATGCCGCCTTATAAATCTGATGTTGTCCAGCAGGATTAGTTGGTGTAGGCAAAGAGAAAAGGAAAAGCCAAGATGGAAGAGACAATACTGCGCAAGGAATGATCTGAATCGGGAGAGTTTACACACCTAAAAATCTTAGAGGAACAAGTAAAGAGACCGCACTGAAACCACCCGTCGTGGAGACATGCACTGATGATCTTTGGAGGAAGGTACATGCGATGGAATACTCTATTGTGGATCACTTAAACAAAACTCCCGCCCATATATCCGTCTTATCACTGTTGCAAAACTTAGATGCTCACAAGAATGCCTTGATGAAGGTGTTAAGTAAAGCTTATGTACCTACCGGTATCACTAGTGGAGAGATGGCGAATATGGTGGGGGCAGATATTGGAGAGTCACAACATTACTTTCCATGAAGATGAGCTACCACCGGAAAGATTGGGTCACAACAAAGCATTACACATCACTGTGCGATATGAAGACAAGTTCATTGCTAGGGTTCTGATAGACGGAGGTTCTAGTTTGAACATATGCCCGCTGACTACCTTGAAAAGACTGGTATAGGCTTGCATGAGATACGGATAGGAAGCATGAACATGAAGGCATTTGATAGGTCTTAAAGATCCACTATCGGAGAAATCAACCTTGATCTGCAGATGGGCCCGACTTAGTTCGACGTAGAATTCCAGATTCTAGATATATCTGCCACCTATAACTTGTTACTGGGGCGACCATGGATACACGCAGCTGGGGCAGTCGCTTCTACTCTGCACCAGGCTGTGAAGTTCGAGTGGAATCATCAAGAGGTGATTATTCATGGAGATTGAAGTAATACTATCTACACCAACTAGATTGTGCCAACTATCGAGAACATGAGGCAATTCGGAGGAGAAACGTACCACAGTATTAAGCGGATAAACGCAATTGAGAAGGAGCGATGTCAGAGCAACAAGATAAAGAGTATACTGATGTGGTTGGGGTATGAACCAGGCAAGGGTCTTGGTCCAAAGCTTCAAGGGATCACAGAACCAATACGACCACAATATCATGGCACAACCTTTGGTAAAAAATATAATGATCGGAGACACACTGCATCAGATATGTTCAAAAGTGCCACCAATGCCAGTTACATGCTGATATGATACAGGTGCCACCCAACAAACCCAATGCAATGAGTCTACCCTGGACTTTCTCTGCTTGGGGCATGGACGTCATCGGACCAATTGAACCCGCTGCTTCCAACGGACACAGATTCATCTTGGTATTCATAGATTATTTCATAAAATGGTTCAAAGTCGCTTCCTATAAAGCTGTGACTAAGAAGGTCATAGCAGACTTTGTCCGAGATTGTATTGTTTGTCGATTCGGAGTGCCTAAGTAAATAATTACCAACAATGCTACCAATCTCAATAGCAATCTGATGAAAGCCATGTGTGAAACATTCAAAATCAAGCACCGGAATTCTACGGCTTATAGGCCGCAAATGAATGGAGTCGTGGAAGCCGCCAACAAGAAAATCAAGAAGATATTAAGGAAGATGGTGGATAACTACAAGAAATGGCATGAGAAGCTACCATTTGCTTTGCTCGGATACCGCACCACAGTCTGCACTTATCATAGAGGAAGAGATTCCTCTATGATACTAAAGTTGTTATACCCACCGAGGTGGAGATTCCTTCCCTAAGAATCATAGAGGAGGCCGAGCTCAGCGATGCAGAATGGATACAGAGCCTATATGAATAATTAGCTCTCATTAACGGTAAAAGGATGAACGCAGTGTGTCACAGTCAACTCTACCAGAATAGAATGACGAGGGCTTTCAACAAGAATGTTAAACCAATACAATTCATATCGGGGCAATTGGTGTTGAAGTGGATCTTCCAGTACCAGGACGGGGCAAAAGGAAAATTCTCACCTAACTGGCAAGGCCCTTACATGGTTCACCGAGTACTGACAGGAGGAGCACTCATACTTGCAGAGATGGAAGGAGAAATATGACCAAAACTAATCAATTCGGACGCCATCAAGCGATATTATGTTTGAGATTCTATTTGTACTTCCTTTGATGTAACATGAACCACGCTTGACCTGATTCCCGTTTAAGAGGGGATACGTAGGAAGCCCTATGGGTTCGATAACATCATAATAAAATCTTCATTCCCTTCTACGTTCAGGAACTGGGGCAAGTTTTGAGTTTTGGTCAATCTCATTACGTCATGGATCGCCAATAAGTGTATCACCGGGAGTATATATTTAAACTGGGGCAGATGTTTGAGGGGGGTCCTCAAAATTCCGAGTTAAGAAGGTCACAATATCTCAAAGCGTGTCACAGTCTATGGTTCGACAAAATTATTTATTTTTATGCATCATCACATATTTTGAACAACTACATTTCTTACAAATAATTTATCGCAAATGCATATTTTCGAAAATTTCATTTCTATAGTAGCCATATGTTACCCATAGTGACTCAAACAAGGTGTCAAGACAAGGGATGAAGGTGAAATGAGGAATTAAAGGCACGAACCAACCTTCCCCAAAAACTCATGATTTTTCTTTGGATACAGGAATAACAGACATATCAAGCACGTCTATAAATATATGCAGCAAGACCACTATCTTCACACCGACGAAAGTCGCCGAGCACAAAAGCATCAAGCTAAGAACCACTTTGCTTCTTCGTATTTGATCGTCGCTTTTCTTTG
The DNA here is from genome assembly GCF_000390325.3 of Nicotiana tomentosiformis. Taxonomy (NCBI): domain Eukaryota; kingdom Viridiplantae; phylum Streptophyta; class Magnoliopsida; order Solanales; family Solanaceae; genus Nicotiana; species Nicotiana tomentosiformis. The sequence goes on along the minus strand of NC_090821.1, from coordinate 23,856,747 downwards.
CATAGGGCTAAGCACCGCCCTCATTACATTGTATGGGGCTAAGCACTGCCTCCATTATTGCATAAGGATAAACACTGCTTTTCTCTGCATAGGGCTAAGCACTGCCCTCTTTACTTTGCATGAGGCTAAGCACTGCCTCCATCATTGCATAAGGCTAAGCACTGCTTTTCTCTGCATAAGGCTAAGCACTGCCCTCATTGCATTGCAGAGGCTAAGCATCGCCTCCGTCATTGAATAAGGCTAAACACTGCATTTCTCTACAAAGGGCTAAGCACTGCCCTCATTACATTGCATGAGGCTAAGCACTGCCTCCATTATTGCATAAGGCTAAACGCTACCTTTCTTTGCATGAGACTGGACTCTGTCTCTGTTAAATTTGCATGAGGTTAAGAACTACCTCCATTATTACATGAGGCTACACACTGCCTCCATTATTACATAAGGCTAAACGTTGCCTTTCTTTGAATAAGACTAAATGCTATCTCCGTTACATTTGCATGAGGCTAAGCATTGCCTCCATTATTGCATAAGGCTAAACGCTGCCTGTCTTCGCATGAGACTAAAAATTGTCCCCGTTATATTGCATGAGGCTAAGAACTGCCTCCATTATTGTATAAGGTTAAACGTTGTCTTCCTTTACATAGGGCTAAACACTACCCTCATCACATACAAGGCTAAGCGCTGCCTTGTCTCATTTTCGCATATGATTAAGCATAAATATCGCTGCATCTTTGCATTTCATGGGCTGAAACATCGCCACATTGTCCGAATGTGTCATAGTCTGAAGGCATCGTCCTCATAGTGCGAAGACGTCATGCCATGGCATGAGGATCTCTAAAAATTGCATATCATTATTCAAAGGTGTCATAGTCCAGAGGCACCATCCTCATGCCTCGAGGACACCATTTCATGGCCTGCGAATCCCTTATCATACGCTTCATGGCCCAGGATGTCATGGTCTAGGGACATCATTCTCATCGTCTGAAAGACGACTCTCATGGTCCAAAGGGAATTAGCATCATGTTTAAATTTTTGTAATAACTACATATATTCGCGTGCATCGTGTTTTAAGTTTTACAGGTAACTCGGGAGGTAACCGTTCTACAAACGGGAGCAATTCTTGCTCCGATTTCCGTTCACAATGTTCACATCCTTTTATTATCTCAAACGTAACCGATGATCGGTAATTGATTAATCTTTGTTCTGTAATCGTCCAAACATTTATCCCGAATATCGATAACGTTCAAATTCACATTCATAGCTCCACCAAATATTATTCGTTACCCATGACATCATCCTATCCGAAAGATCCTTTTTCAAAATGTACGACCATTCTTACAACAACTCCATCGGTTTCGTTCGCCGTTGGATCCAGAACTATACACTGCCTGATTCCCGTGGCACCAGGGATATGTAAGCATCTCAGGAACCAGGGTTCAGCCCCCATTTTTTCAAACACGCCTCATTCTCACTCATTTCGGACAAAATTGGTCATCATTTTCTTTACCCGACAACTCTTTCATCATTCCTGGGTAAAGAGCGGTAGTTGTTGATACCCAATTTTGCCCTCATATTTTATAAAGTATTCCATATACGTTCAAAATATCATTTTTAATTATTACCTAATTTACAAGAGTTATATAAGCAATTTCTATAATGTTTTATAATTTTTAAAGCTTTGAAATTGAATATTTCGAATTTAATGTGTTTGAATATTTATTAATTATCTCTTTAAATTATTTTAAAGGTGATTTAATCATCCAAATCTATCATTCTATACCCTTATGCATTTTATTATATTTTATCTCTTTTTTACATAATTATATTTGCAGTTTTCCTATTTTATCGATACTATTTACAATAATAGCCTATATTCTACAAATAATTGCGTTTATTATATTATTTATGCCAAAGTAGTATTCTATATTTTTACAATGTTGAGTTATTATTTTCAAGCATTCTTTATAGCATAAATAATATTTTTACCATTTATTAGATGTTTTAATAATTTATTTTTTAAATTAAATTTGGGGGTTTCAAGAGCTGGCCCAAAATAGGCCAATTTTCGGACAATTGCAAGGCCCAAAATATTAAGCCCATCCCAACTGACCCCCAAAAGCCCAAAACCAAATGACCCAACATGTCTGCCCCATCAGCGACCCGCTTTAATCGACCTTAGCACCCTCTAATCTGTTATTGATCTCAAATGATCAACGGCCCATAATAAACCCTTTCCCTTCTCCTTATAACCCCTCACCCTAACCCTAGAGCCCATTTCTCCCATTCAGCTGCCTCTATTCTCTCTACTCCGCTCTTCTCTTCACAAACCCTAGCCGTTGTATCCCTAAATCCTCTCCAAATTCGGCCACAATATGGAATCCCTTCAAGATTTGCTTGCCTTATTCCACTACTATCATGCGTTCGTAATGTAACCTAGTATTTACCTAACTTTGATAAATACTACCTTTTAAGACAGGCCTGATTGGCTCCAATTTTGTGAAGACCTGACTGGTGTTTCATCTATATATACTCTACAATGAACAATTCTTGTATTTTCGGTCCGATTCATGGCCGTTGGACTCAACTAGTGTTTGAAATTGCTTTCACCCCTTTACCGGCTCTGTTAGGGATTACATGCTATCTTTTATTTCCTTATTTAGGTTTAATTGATTATTTTCCTTATTTTTCCGTCCTAATCCGTCTCTATATAAACCCCTTCCTCATTTTCCCTAAGACCGGAATGACTACTGCTATTCTCTCACTCTTACTTGTCCTATACTACTCTGAAACTTAATACCTTGGCCGGCTAGAAGCCAAGGCCATCGAAATTCAATTATTGGACCTTTCTCCGTGTGAGCACTGCTCGGGTTCTTCTTAACCCCTTGGGTACTCTGACACACTGAGATTCTTGGGGTTCTACTGCTCACCTTGCTACTAACGAATGAGTTATTGTTGAAAATGTTCTTCTTGTTTACTTATTTGCCAGTCAGTAACTGGTAAGTCCTTTAGCATTCGCAGTTTCATCTTTTGTTTGTGTTCATGAACTGTTGCAGAGCCAATATGTTACCATGCTATCTCTGTTTACAGCCGTATTTACCTTAAAATTAGTTTGTGATTTTGAACTTCTTAACACTAGAACTTTCCTAGTTTGGTAACCCGAATTCTGGATTTCTTAAGTATGTTTTACAATTCTGTGTGTTTTATGAGTACTCATGTCTACTGTCTTCTATGAGCCTATCTCCCTGCTATGATTCTGCTAGGTTGTCATTTGAAGTTTTTTAGGTTGGTTCTATTTTGAGACATTGTTTGCAGTAGTTGGCTAGCTTATGATATCATATCTTATCACTGTTAATCTTGTTTTACTGGTATTACTTGCTCATATGTGTCTTTGATGTCGTTCAACTTAGCATGGCCCTGTTTATTGGTTGAAACTATAGCTATTTCAATTATAAGAACTAGGTGTTTAAGTTATTCAATGGGTAGTTCTGTTACCTGTATTGTTAAATCTGGCATCCATTAGCTTAATTACTTGAATCGTTTGGGCCTGGTGTACTAGGCCTACCTTTGGTATTGTGGGTTTGAAGTATATTATCTGCACCTGGAGTTTGGCCCTGCTGTCCGCATGAAGTTCTAAGCCTTTTAAAGGTCCAGATGTATTACTGGGATATTCTATATTTATATTCGGTTCTGTAATTATTTAAGTGGTTTGTAACATCTTGTAAAACTGAATGATGGGAAAATTAGTGAAAAAGGGGGATGGGGTATTCTAATTCTTGCATGAATGGGTAGAAAATCTGTCCATATGGCTTAATTGTTGTGTTTGCTATTTGTTTGACATGCTTTAATTCTACCCAATAATAGAAATCATAACTATATGAACTCAAATACTTCACCAACTCAACCTGTCTAATGCCCGCACATTACCAGAAGCATGTTTGGAAGAGTTTGAGTGCTTTACTTGTGCATATGTATACTTCTATGCGTTATTAGATGACATGCCTATAGGAATCAAACATCAATAACTAATTTCTAAATTTGTGCAATTGTAGTGTGATTATTAGATAGCATCATATTAATATATGTCTTTGCTAATACTCATCTAGATACCATGTCTATAGGGCCATAATTGATTAACTAATTGGCTATTTTTGTTGTTCCTATCACACTACCACCTAGATAACATGTCTATTGGAATAAGCATGATAAATCTGCATTCAAATACCAACTATTAGAGAACTTGCCTATAAGACACTACTACTCGCTTAGAAAGCATGCCAATAGGATCAAACACGGGTAATTCTGATTTTTCAAATGGCTTCACTGCCCCATTGCGCAAATCACTTAGAGATCATGTCTATAGGCTTTTATAACTTGCAATATGTAATTTCAATAACATGGATGACGACACTGCCCATGAGATGTTTTAAACTGTGTGGTCGCATAGAATTCATGTCTATAGGTCTTAAACGACTCTAACGCACCTCGATTCTGAAACATGTTTGCGTGTTGTTGTTGCTTATGTGTGGAGGCTAACTTGAGCCATTCATTGTCTTTATGTGTAGTCCTACTTGTTTTGAGTGTGCTTCTAATTTTTAACATTTTGAGCACCCTAAGTAAAAGTCTAGAACCACCCAAATAGTAGGCCCAAAGCCTCCTAGACCATAGGCATGGGATGGGTAGTGCACGCATAGGACACGGTTTAGAATCAAAATAGAGCGCTTTAGGTAAACAACTTTAACATAGTAACTGGGTAGAAAGAGATGATAGTATGTGCCCGCTGAATAATACGAGCAACCCCTACCCTAAGGGAGTTGCAAAGTATTATTTATGTTGCACGGGGTAATCCTTTAGGCTAAAAAACTTAGGACCCCCTTTATATGTTTGTTACTCGCACCTTTGTTTCTTTGATTTTAGAGCAATTAGTGAAGGTACAAGAGGAAGGGTGAATTGCTTATTTTAAAATTAGTTATTATAAGTTGACTAGTTTACCAATTAATCGACTACAAATAAGAGCGAGATAGTAAGAAATACAGAATTAAAATAGAGAAGTAAAGTGCAGGAATTAAAGACACCGGAGTTTTTATACTGGTTCGGATTCAATATGAATCCTAGTCCAGTCCCCTTGGGTTGCAAGGGTGTTCTCTTTCAGTGATTGAGTTTCTTGAGTACAAAGTGAATGATGTAGTTTTATACCAACTGCTCAGTTTCTATGTCTCTCGTCTTTTCTTGATACAATGCCTCACCGGTGATTTTCTCTCTTTCTTCTCTAACTTGTTACACAACAGAACTAGTAGAACTACAATGTTTGTTTGAAGTAGAACAAAGAGAGAGTAAATGGTTTGATCAAAGTATATCTCTTCAAGTCTGAAACGATCGTATATATACTTTCCAGGAGGCCTTAGAGTCTGGAGAGATTTGCGAACCCAGGAGATTTGATCCTTTAAAGGAATCAAAGATTGATTCTTTCCAAGAAAAAGGTTGATTCCTGTTATACTTCCTTGATGAGTGGACTTTGATAGCTTTCCATCTTTAAGCCTTGATATCCGCCGGATTTCTAGTTTTGGCTATGCCTTTGCCGAACCTTTAGTACTTCTTTCCCTTTTATTGTTGATAGCTTCAATCATCTTCTGATTGATATCTTCCTTTAGTTTCAATCATCGCTGATTCCTTGATTGCTTCAGTCAATCTTTGATTGATACTGTCATGCCACAAAACTAAGGAGTGCGACCAGCGCTCAACCGAGTGAACCCGACCAAGCAAGCCTGTTAGATTCCTTCTACCCAAACTCATTCATGAATAAAGAGAATATATGTTTTTCTTAATTAAACAATAAAGTGGTCATGTCTGCAATTACCAATTTCTTACCATAAGTTTCACCATTTTTAAAGTCTCAAATGGACAAGTAATACAACCACAACATAGCATAGTTTTTCTTTCCCAGCACCAATACACAACCCACACTATGTCTACGGAGCCTCTATAGATAAAGAAGAGTACAATGATAATGCCGGCAATAAGTCCCCGGCTATACCTCAACCATAATACATAAAGAATAAAAGATACATGACCCCGGGATGAAGTGGGGCCCACCAAGTCAGCTGGGAAGAAGGTGTACTGCTATCACTGATCAATGTCTCCTGTTATGGAACCACCTGCATCCGTTTAAAGATGCAGCGCCCCTGGCAAAAGGAACGTTAGTACCGTCGAATAGTACTAGTATGAAAACTAAACACCAATTTAAGAATTTAGAAATACAAGATAATTATGATGAACCAGTGAGGCAATAGAATAATATAGATAACCGTCTCAACTATAGAAAGCTTATTAAAAGCTATCAACGACATTTATAGGATTTAAGATGAGATCCTTTATAACCATCTTCACACAAAGCGGCCCCGCCGCCTCACCTGATGTATGCAGGTGGAGGTGTATGTACAATACCACAGCTAAAGTCAAGCGGCCCTACCGCCTCACCTCAATGTATGTGGGTGGATGTATAACCACAGTACCAAGAACCAACACAAAGCGGCCATGCCGCCTTACCCCAATGTATGCGGGTGAAAATGCATCAACGATACCAGTACCAACACAAAGTGGCTCTGCTGCCTCACCCCAATTTATGCGGGTGGTGGTGCCACAACAATACCAAAACCGTACACAAAGCGGTCGTACCGCCTCACCCTAATGTAAGTAGGTGGAGGTGCAGTCCCACAATATCATAATCCCTACATAAAGCGGTCATGCCGCCTCACCCAAATATATATGCGGGTGGAGGTGTATCACAATCACAATCTCTATACCATAATCCCCACACAAAGCGGTCATGCCGCCTCACCCTAATGTATGCGGGTGGAAGTGTATTACAATCACAATCTCTAGTTTGGGACACATCCCCAGTTAATAATGCAATATGAAAAGAGCATTTAAAATACGAATTTAACATATATCTTCATCACAAAACTTATCGAAATACTCAATTTATAATCAACATCTCAGAACTTACAAGGATAATGAGAATTCCAATTCTTAAAGAAGAGTTTTTCCAACATACCTCAATTGAGCTTCCTTAAACCCTAAAACGTTCCGGAATTCTTAGCAACTTCAATCTATTTTAGAAATATAACAAATTGGACCACAATTAGGAAGATGATCATGTTTCTAGCACATTTGAGCATTTTATCAAACACAAGGTGTGCATAAGGTTTCAAGGTCCCTTTTATAGAGGATTCCATCATCCCACAACCCAATCTTTACCATGCTTAGTTCAACAATCTTCCTACACCCCTTGATATCATATGCATGTAAAATAATCAACTCTCATGCCTAAACATTATCTTGCTAATTACCCATGTTTAGATGATTTCGAAATTAGGTTTTAGGGCGTAGAATCTTACCTCTAGGATGAAGACCTAGTGAGCTTGCCTTCTTAATCCTCCAAAACTTGAGCAAGAATTGAAGAACAAATATTGGAGAACACCTTCTCACTCTAGGGCACCCTCTCTTACTCTAAAATGTCAGATAATAGCTCAAAAATGACCCAAATAGTGTATTTAACGAAATAGGGTCGGGTTTTATAAACCCAAAAATGGAGCTCCTGAACAAGGTATGCGATCGCATAACCGATATGCGGACCGCATATCAGTCTCATAGTTGGTTACAAAATTGCCAAAATAACTGCTTGTGTATGCGGTCACTATGCGGTCTGCATAACCGTTATACGGTCGCATAATGCACAACATAACAGTTATGCGGTCGCATAGTCGACCGCACAATTGCTTCCAATTGGCCCAATTAACTGCCTCACTCTGCGGCCATTATGCGGTCCATTGAGTGATTCTGCGATCGCATAATGGACCGCAGAAATGCACTTTTCCGCCAAATTTTTTTTTTACTTTCCAGTGCATTGTTCAACTCAAAAAGTTTGAGCCGCGGCTACAATCCTCAAACACGTTAGTCTAGTCCGACACCATGAAACATTATTTTCTTTGCAAACTTTACCGGGCTTACCACTTAAGTACTTCGAAATTTTTCGGGGTGTTACAGATACTTTCCTTTTTACTTTGATTCTGATTGATTTCCTTGAGTCCCTACATCAAACACAATTATATTATTTTTCATCATTAAAACTAAATCTAATAATCTCCCCCTTTTTGATGATGACAAAATAATATGTATAAACACCAGTTAACTTCCATGTAATTTTACTCCCCCTCCGGGGTGTTACATTCTCCCCCGCTTAGGATCAGTCATCCTCGAATGAGGGTAAAAATCCTTCATTAGCATCTTATGCAACTTATTTTGTTTTATACCACAAACTAGTAGCCCCAAATTTGACTAACTCCCTAAATTTCCAAACATTTCGCCAGAGTGTCCCTTGTAATTAGGCCTATCCACCAGTCAGAGAGCCCAAAAACACATCCTAACAACATATACATAATCCAACAACGTAACATAATACAAAACAACACCAATTGTGGCCTCACAAGCAATTATATTACCAGAACGGAACACCCTTAACACCAAATGTACAAGTCATACATATTTCATAGGAATATCCCTTAGCATTTTCATAAGCCACAACTCATAATTACATGGTTATTCAAATAAATAAGGATACTTTTTCTTCATTTCTTCTTCGGCCTCTCAAGTAGCCTCTTCAACCTGTTGGTTTCTCCATAGCACTTTCACGGATGCAATTTCTTTGTTTCTCAACTTTCAGACTTGCCGATCAATAATAGAAACTGGAATCTCTTCATAAGTCAATTCTTCATTTACCTCAATAGTCTCAACCCGAACAATGATTGTCGGGTCTCCAACTACTTTCTTTAACATAGACACATAAAACATCGGGTGTACTAATGACATCTCAGGTGGTAGCTCAAGCTTGTATGCTACCTCACCGATCCTCTGAATGATTTTGTACGGTCCGACATACCTCGGACTCAATTTTCCTTTCTTACCAAATCGCATTACACCCTTCATGGGGGAAACTTTCAAAAATACCCAATCATCTTCTTTGAATTCCAAATCTCTACGACGAACATCCGAATAGGATTTCTGACGACTCTGAGCAGTCTTCAACTGCTTCTTAATGATTTTAACTTTTTCCATAGCCTGATGCACGAGGTCTGGCCCTATCAACTCTGCTTCCCCAATTTCGAACCACCCAATGGGAAATCTACATATCCTACAATATAAAGACTTGAACGGTGCCATTTGAATGCTAGCATGATAGCTATTGTTATATGCAAATTCTATGAGTGGTAAATGATCATCCCAGCTACCTTTGAAGTCTATAACACAAGCGCGCAACATATCCTCAAGCGTCTGAATAGTCCGCTCTGCCTGCCCGTCAGTCTGCGGATGAAAGGTTGTACTAAGATTCACTTGAGTACCCAAACCTTGCTGAAATTTCTTCCAAAAGTTAGCAGTGAATTGTGCCGCCCGATCAGAAATGATGGAAACTGGGGTGCCATGCAACCTGACTATTTCTTTGATATACAACTAAACATATTGCTCTACTGTGTCGGTAGACTTAACCAGCAAAAAGTGTGCTAATTTCGTGAGTCGATCCACAATCACCCAAATTGAGTTAAACTTGCGTGGAGTGCATGGTAATCCTACCACAAAGTCCATATTAATCATTTCCCATTTCCACATTGGAATTTCTATGTTCTGTGCCAACCCACCGGGCCTTTGGTGTTTGGCCTTCACTTGCTGACAGTTCGGACATCTTGCTACAAAGTCCGCCACATTCCTCTTCATATCATTCCACCAATAGACTTCCTTTAGATCATGATACATTTTTGTAGAACCTGGGTGCACAGAATACCTAGAAGTGTGAGCTTCAGTCAAAATTCTTTCACGGAGACCATCCACATTTGGAACACATAGTCGCCCTTGGTACCTTAGTGTACCATCATCCATGCCAAGAGAAAAGGCCATGGTCTTATGTTTATGAATCCCCTCTTTCAATTGCACCAACAATGGATCGCTATATTGCTTCTCTTTAACTTCCACAACAAATGATGATTCATCCCTATTTTGCACAACTACCCCTCCTTCACTAGAGTCCGTAAGATGAACTCCCAAACTAGCCAATCGGTGAACTTCCTTGGCTAATGGCCTCTGATATGCCTCCAAGTGAGCCAAAATACCCATAGATTTTCTGCTAAGAGCATCAGCCACAACATTGGCCTTTCCCGGATGATATAGAATATCGATATCGTAGTCCTTGAGTAACTCAAGCCATCTTCTCTGCCTCAGATTCAATTCCTTCTGCTTGAAAATGTATTGAAGGCTCTTATGGTCCGTGAATATATCAACATGGACCCCATATAAATAATGACGCCAAATTTTTAATGCAAATACCACTGCCGCAAGTTCTAAATCATGTGTTGGATAGTTCTTTTCATGATTCTTTAGTTGCCTAGAAGCATAAGCTATCACCCTCCCATGTTGCATTAATACACACCCAAGCCCGATTCTTGAAGCATCACAATATACCACAAATCCATCCATACCCTCTGGTAGAGTCAACATCGGCGCCGTAGTCAGTCTTGCTTTCAATTCCTGGAATCTCTTTTCACAAGCATATGATCATTGGAACTTAATTGCCTTCTGCGTCAATTTATTCAATGGAGAGGCAAGAGTAGAAAACCCCTCCACAAAATTTCTGTAATATCCAGCTAAGCCTAAGAAACTGCGAATCTCTGTTGGAGTTGTAGGCCTGGGTCAATTCTTCACCGCCGAAATTTTCTGAGGATCAACCTTAATTCCCTCACTAGAAACTACATGACCCAAGAATATGACTGTTTCAAGCCAAAATTCACACTTTAAAAACTTTGCATATAAGTGGTGTTGATGCAGGGTTTGAAGAACTACCCTGATATGATCTGCATGGTCTTCTCGACTTCGTGAATATACAAGAATATCGTGAATAAACACTATCACAAAAAAGTCAAGGAATGGCTTGAAAATATGATTCATAAGATCCATGAAGGCTGCTGGGGCATTTGTTAGCCCAAAAGACATCACCAGAAATTCAAAATGCCGATACCGGGTTCTAAAAGCTATTTTTAGAATATCCCGCTCCCTGATCTTCAATTGGTGATACCCGGATCATAAATCGATTTTGGAGAAGTACCTGGCACCTTGAAATTGATCAAACAAGTCATATATCCTTGGCAGTGGGTACTTATTTTTGACTGTTATCTTATTAAGCTGCCGATAGTCAATACACATTCTCAGTGACCCATCTTTCTTTCTTACAAAAAGGACCGGTGCTCCCCAGGGCAACACACTTGGCCGGATAAAACCCTTTTCTAACAAATCTCTCAATTGTTCCTTTAGCTCCTTCAATTATGCCGGTGGCATTCTGTAGGGTGGAATAGATATAGGATGCGTGTCTGGCATAACATCAATCCCAAAATCAATCTCCCTGTCTGGTAGGATCCCAAGGAGTTCATCCGGAAAGACTCCCGAAAATTCATTCACAACAGACACTGACTCAAGTGTAGGTGCCTCAGCATTGGTGTCTGTAACCCAGACCAAATGGTAAATACATCCCTTGTTTATCATCTTTGTGGCTTTAAGGTAGGAAATAAAACTACCCTTTGGCACTACATCATCACCCTTCCACTCAATAACTAGCTCATTTGGAAATTCGAACCTAACAGTCTTGGTTCGGCAATCAAGCTTGGCAAAACAAGAATAAAGCCAATCCATCCCCATTATCACATCAAAATCGACCATTCTCAATTCAATAAGATGGGCCATGGTTCCCCGATCGTGGAACGTGACAACACAATCCCTATAAACCCGCACGACCAAAATAGACTCACCAACCGGAGTAGATACAGAGAACGGCTCATGAAGTTGTTCTGGTTCTATCCCAAATTCCATAGCAACATAAGGAGTGACATATGACAAAGTGGAACCGGGATCAATAAGAGCATATACATCATGATATTGGACAGTCAATATACCTGTGACAACATCTGGAGAAGCCTTTGATTCCCGACGTCTCCGCATAGCATAAAATCTGTTGGGTCCTCCCGAATTTTGTGCACCACCTCTAGCTGCACCACGCCTTATGGGTGCTGGGGTGCCTCGAGCTGGAGGTGTTGTGGATGTAGTAGCTGCAGAATTAGCTAGTTGTGCTGCGCCTCTGCCCATATTTTGGCGGGATGAGCGGCAATCTCTCTGAATGTGACCCCGCAAAACACACCAATAGCATACTGGTAGGTCCATGAAACAGGACCCAAAGTGCATCCTCCCACACTTGGGGCATGGAAGCCTCCGCTGCTGAAACTTTCTGTCGGGCCGACCCTGCTGGTGGGGTCCCCTGTTGCCCTGACTGGGTCCAAATGACTGTGCACCCATCAAAGACTGGGCGAATGATTGGGATGGTCCAGATTACCCTCCCCTGAATGCCGACCTGCCACCACCACCACCAGAAGAACCACCAAGGTTGCCCGCGGACCGAGCCTTGCTGCTACTCTGACGCTCCATTCCGTTCTTCAATTTACGGGTCTCTGTGGCTTGAGAAAATGCCACCATCTTACCATAGTTCATATCGGAATTTAAGGCAGCTGTAGAGGCCTCATTTATAACCAAGGGGCGAAGGCCCTGTACAAACCGGCGCACTCTAGCCTCCATAGTGGGCAACATGTGAATAGCATACTTGGACAGGCGCGCAAACTCCATATGGTACTCCCACACATTCATACTACCCTATTTCAGGCTTTCAAACTCAGCGGCACGAGCTGCCTTAGTTTCGGCAGGCAAGAAATGATCCATAAAGGAATCTGTGAACTCACCCCACCTTGCCGGAGGGCTTCCCTCCTCACGGGATTCCTCCCACAACTCAAACCAAGAATAGGCCACCCCTTTCAGGCGGTAAGAGGCCAACTCTACTCCCTCTGTCTCTATAGCATGCATAACTCGGAGAGTTTTGTGCATCTCATCAATGAAGTCCTGGGGGTCCTCCTCGGGATCAGTACCCGTAAACACTGGAGGATCTAACTGAAGAAACTTGTTCACCCTGGAACTAGCGGATTCTCCTGGATGACTGGAAGAAGTAGGCCCAACACTCGATCTCTGGGCCTGAGAAGCCACTAACTGTGTCAACATTTGTATGGCTCCCCTAATATCAATATCAGAGACACCAGAATCAGAAGCTGGAGCTGGAGGTAGAACTGGAATATAAGTTGGAGGAACTGTCGCACCTTCTGTAGGTGTAGGGACAGGTGCGGTCTGATCAATTGTAGTAGAGTCAGGCAGTGTAGTAACTGGAGGAATACTCTCACTCCTCGGGTGCTCACCCACATCATCAATTATAGGGTCAAATGTCACTCCTGGGGTGACATTGGCTCTTTGGCCAGTTCTTGCCTTCTTCTTAGGTGCCATGTACTGAAAATTAGAGCAATGCAGGAGTTAAAGGAGGAACAGTATTACAACCAGCTTTATAGCACGATCGAGAACATAAAAGAAGGGTATTATTCCTAAATGCCCATGTAGCATCCTAATTATAGATGTGGTCGACAACACACCAATAATAAGAACTCTACTAGACAGGCTCCAAGACATCCTAGGACAATTTAAAACCTTAGGCTCTGATACAAAGTTTGTCACGCCCCAAAACTGAGGAGCGCGACCGGCGCTCAACCGAGTGAACCCGACCGAGCAAGCTTGTTAGATTCCTTCTACCCAAAATCATTCATGAATAAAGAGAATATATGTTTTCCTTAATTAAACAATAAAGTGGTCATGTCTGCAATTACCAATTTCTTACCATAAGTTTCACCATTTTTAAAGTCTCAAATGGACAAGTAATACAACCACAACATAGCATAGTTTGTCTTTCCCAGCACCAATACACAACCTACACTATGTCTACGGAGCCTCTATAGATAAAGAAGAGTACAATGATGCCGGTAACAAGGCCCCGGCTATATCTCAACCATAATACATAAAGAACAAAAGATACATGACCCCGGGATGAAGTGGGGCTCACCAAGTCAGCTGGGAAGAAGGTGTACTGCTATCACTGATCAATGTCTCCTGCTGTGGAGCCACCTGCATCCATTTAAAGATGCAGCGCCCCCGGCAAAAGCAACGTTAGTACCGTTGAATAGTATTAGTATGAAAACTAAACACCAATTTAAGAATTTAGAAATACAAGATAATTATGATGAACCAGTGCGGCAATAGAATAATATAGATAACCGTCTCAACCATAGAAAGATTATTAAAAGCTATCAACGACATTTATAGGATTTAAGATGAGATCCTCTATAACCATCTTCACACAAAGCGGCCCCACCGCCTCACCTAATGTATGCAGGTGGAGGTGTACGTACAATACCACAACTCAAATCAAGCAGCCATGCCGCCTCACCTCAATGTATGTGGGTGGATATATAACCATAGTACCAAGAACCAACACAAAGCAGCTATGCCGCCTCATCTCGATGTATGCGGGTGGAAATACATCAACGATACCAATACCAACATAAAATGGCTATGCCGCCTCACCCCAATGTATGCGGGTGGTGGTGACACAACAATACCAAAACCATACACAAAGCGATCGTACCGCCTCACCCCAATATAAACGGGTGGAGGTGCAGTCCCACAATATCATAATCCCGACACAAAGCGGTCATGCCGCCTTACCCCAATATATATGCTGGTGGAGGTGTATCACAATCACAATCTCTATACCATAATCCCCACACAAAGCGGTCATGCCGCCTCACCCTAATGTATGCGGGTGGAAGTGTATCACAATCACAATCTCTACACAACTTGGCATAATAACGTTCATAAAAATCACGACTGGAAGTTATAACATGTGGATACGTAATCCATAGTTTGGGACACATCCTCAGTTAATAATGCAATATGAAAAGAGCATTTGAAATATGAATTTAACATATATCTTCATCACAAAACTTATCAGAATACTCGATTTATAATCAACATCTCAGAACTTACAAGGATAATGAGAATTCCAATTCTTAAAGAAGAGTTTAGCCAACATACCTCAATTGAGCTTCCTTAAACTCTAAAACGTTCCGGAATTCTTAGCAACTTCAATATATTTTAGAAATATAACAAATTGGACCACAATTAGGAAGATGATTATGTTTCTAGCTCATTTGAGTATTTTATCAAACACAAAATGTGCATAAGGTTTCAAGGTCCATTTTATGGAGGATTCCATCATCCCACAACCCAATCTTTACCATGCTTAGTTCAACAATCTTCCTACACCCCTTGATATCACATGCATGTAAAATAATCAACTCTCATGCCCAAACATTATCTTGCTAATTACCCATGTTCAAATGATTTCGAAATTAGGGTGTAGGGTGCAGAATCTTACCTCTAGGATGAAGACCTAGTGAGCTTGCCTTCTTAATCTTCCAAAACATGAGAAAGAATGGAAGAACAAATATTGGAGAACACCTTCTCACTCTAAGGCACCCTCTTTCACTCTAAAATGTCATATAATAGCTCAAAAATGACCCAAAGATTGTATTTAATAAAATAAGGTCGGGTTTTAAAAACCCAAAAATGGAGCTCTAAAACAAGGTATGCGATTGCATAACCGATATGCGGACCGCATATCGGTCGTATAGTTGGTTACAAAATAGCCAAAATAACTGTATGTGTATGAGGTCACTATGCGGTCTGCATAACCGTTATGCGGTCACATAATGCACCGCATAACAGTTATGCGGTCGCATAGTCGACCGCATAATGCTTCTAATTGGCCCAATTAACTGCCTCACTCTGCGGCCATTATGCGGTCCGCAGAGTGATTCTGCGGTCGCATAATGGACCGCAGAAATGCACTTTTCCGCCAAAAATCTTTCTTTACTTTCTGGTGCATTGTTCAACCTAAAAAGTCCGAGCCGCGGCTACAATCCTCAAACACGTAAGCTTAGTCCGACACCATAAAATATTATTTTCTTTGCAAACTTTACCGGGCTTACCATTAAATACTTCAAAATTTTCCGAGGTGTTACAGATATTTCCTTTTTACTTTGATTCTGATTGATTTCCTTGAGTCCCTACATCAAACACAATTATACTATTTTTCATTATTAAAACTAAAATCTAACAATCTCCCCCTTTTTGATGATGATAAAATAATATGTATAAACACCAGTTAACTTCCCTGTAATTTTACTCCCCCTAAATGGGTGCAGTTGACTACCCCTCAATGGTTGCAGTTGACTCCCCCTCAATTAGTCGACTCATGTACCTGCAGAATGTATATCTTTTTTCTCCCCCTTTTTGACATCATCAAAGAGGGAATACCACTAAAGCAGATAATATAGCATATAACCATTAAACATACAATATAACTAAGGATTGTATGATAAGCATGCAGAGTCATAAAAGAAAGAAAAAATATCAGTTGACTGGTTAACCAGTCCAAAACAGCAAAACACAAAACATTGTTTGAGATTTCCACCACTAGTGAGGCAGGAAATAGGTATGAGTGTTGCAGATGGCCTCTTTTAGATGATCAAAGCTGGCATTTACTTCAACGGTGACCCCATCAATCCTGTTATGAACTTCCATGAAGGCTTTGACTGCATTTTCTCTAAGTCTCTAAATTCTGACCCTTATCTTGGAGACGTCCGACCCTATTTCCTTCGAAATTGTGTGAATGTCACCAACAGTGGACTGAGTGGCAGTAAGGAGTTCTTGGATGTTGGTCAGCTTGTTGTCAATGACAGTCAATTTTTCAGTGATAGCAGGATCACTTACACTGTGAAGAGAGACAGAGGATTTGACCTTGGAGTCAGGTTTAACACTTTTGACTTCACCGTCCTGTTTTTTACCCAAGTGCCCTTTACACACATATACCCCATACTAGCAAAAGCCCTAGAATTGTAGGATTTTGACACAGAGACAAGAGGATATTCTGATATGGAGATATTGTGGGCTTCTAGGATATAAGAGATGGCCATACCAAAAGGCAGACTGGTGGGATCATCAGCACTCTCTATCATAAAATTTATGACCCAGGAGGATACCTTAATCTAGAGTTTGGTCACAAGACAATAAACAAGAAAGGTGTCTCTTTGAGAGAAGGTAGAGAATGATCCAGTTCGAGGAAGAAGAGTGGTTGCAACAATGTGGGCTAAGATACGAATTTCAAAGTTAACATCACTAGGACCTAACCGGTTTGGGAGAGAATCAGAAGGGCACTCAGCAATACAGCATTTTGCTTGATCAAAAGAAATTTCAAAATTATCAGGCCAAGTGTTTTTGAAAAGCATTGGAAAACCTGAGCATTTACACGAGAAAATTGAGTCAAACATAGAACAATCAAAAACAATTCACTTACCCAGAACTAAGGATTCTAACCTATCAGGCTTACTAGAGCGAAGATTTGCATAAAACATTTTCACTAAAGGTTCAGAGACTTTAGGAGGGGGTAAAGAGAGGAATTTTTACCAACCTTGAAAGGCAAAAAGATCCTTTACCATACAGTTGAGGGTTTCCATGAAATCAAGATCAACAATTCTGCCATGAGAAATGGGCTTGTCTTTTAGGACAAGAAAGAAATCCTTGTTTGGGGAATCCCAAAAATTGAGGTTTGATTCTAAGGAGCTTGAAAGGTCTACTCTGGATTTTTTTAGGATTAAAGGTTTCAGGAGGATCTTCCATGGTCCTTTTTCCTAGAGCTTTTTCTCCTAAGTGAGAGTAGTCTAAAAGTTCTACTTGTGAAGAGGCAAAACCTTCGGAGTGGTCAGATCCTATGTCTACGGGTTCTGGGGGCTGAGAAGAGGGTTTGCCTCTGGACCAAGTACTTTTTCTGGTGGAGGAAGAAGGGGTTTTGGGGTGTTTAGCCATGGGAGAACCTACTTTGAGAGAAAAGGTTTCTGAAAAGGGTTTCTGAAAGATGAAGACGACGAAGTCAGAGAAAGGGGTTAAAAGTTTAAGAAGGAAATATTAACGGTTGAGTATATGAAAGGAAAGGGTATTAGTGAAGAGTCATGATGATTGGTTTTCCTATGTGAAAATAGGGAAAACAGAGGCGATACATAAATGACTACACACAATCAAAATTTGAACATTAGTCAAATAAGAAATTAAAAAGACAAATAGGTCCTAATTTTTGAAATTAAGCGAAATAATGTCAAGTAAATCTCTTAAAAGACAGAATCTATCTTCTAATAGAGGCTTAGTGAAAATATCAGCTAATTGATAAGTTGTACTAACAAATGACAGTTCTATATCACCTTTGATAACATGATCTCTAATAAAATGATGCTTGATGTCTATATTCTTAGCTCTAGAGTGATGCAGATGATTCATTGAAAGACATATAGCACTAGAGTTATCACAAAAAAATTTAAATAGGTTTAAAAAATAATTCATAATCACCCAATTGATGAGACATCCATAGTAACTATACACAACATTGTCCGATGGCAATGTATTCAGCCTCTGTAGTGGATAATGCAACTAATCCTTGTTTTTTTACTATTCCAAGAAATCAAGGATTTTTCCAGTAATTGACATGTGCCACTGGTGCTTTTCCAGTCTTCCTTGTCACCTGCAAGATCAGCATCTGAAAAAACTTCTAATTTAAAATTATTAGAGCGTGGATACCATAGTCCATGAGAAGTGGTTCCAATGAGATAACGAATAATTCTCTTTACTGCAGTAAGATGAGAGTCCTTAGGAGCTGACTGAAACTTGGCACATTTGCAAACATTGAACATAATATCTGGTCGACTAGCAGTTAGGTAGAGTAAAGAACCAATCATTCCATGATATTTTGTTTCATCAACAGGATTTCCCTTTTCATCTTTATCAAGATTTGTTTACTGGCTCATAGGTGTGCCAATAGCTTTAGAATTGCTCATGCCAAATTTTTGAATTAGCTCCTTGGTATATTTTGTCTGGCATATGAAGGTTCCTTCTTCAGATTGTTGGATTTGAAGTCCAAGGAAAAAAGTGAGCTCTCCCATCATACTTATTTCAAATTCGCTTTGCATAAGCGTTGCAAATTCCTTTCACAACAAGGGGTTAGCACTACCGAAGATAATATCATCAACATAAACTTGAATAATAAGATTACCTTCTGAAGATCTTTTTATGAATAGAGTAGTGTCTATTTTACCTCTTATAAACCCGTGATCAAGTAGAAATGAACCGATTCTTTCGTACCATGCTCGTGGAGCTTGTATAAGTCCATACAGTGCCTTGGTTAACTTATACACATCATAAGGAAACTTTGAGTTTTCAAATCCAGGAGGTTGTTTTACATATACTTCCTCCTCAATGAAACCATTTAAGAAGGCACTCTTTACATCCATCTGGAAAAGTCTGAATTTCTTGAAGGATGCATACGCAAGAAGAATTCGTATTGACTCTAGTCGAGCTATTTGTGCAAAGGTTTCATCATAGTCGACTCCCCCTTGTTGAGAATATCCTTGAGCTACTAATCTGGCTTTGTTCCTTATGACTTTACCATTCTCGTTGAGCTTATTTCTGAAGACCCATTTAGTTCTAATTACAGTAGCGTCTGCAGGCTTAGGCATCAATTTCCATACTTGGTTCTTATCAAATTGATCCAGTTCTTCCTACATGGCCTAAACCCAGCTTGAATCTTTGAGAGCCTCGTCTATCTTCTTTGTTCAATCTGGGAGATCAAGGCTAAGTTTGCCTTCTTCTTGTGAGATCCTCTGGTTTTCATCCCTTCACTTGGATCTCCTATGATAAACTTCTGAGGATATTCTGGTTCAATCCTCCATTCATTTGGTTGTGTTATGCTTGTAGGAGTAGTCAACTCTATCTGTGCTTTGGTTGGCTGTTGCTAATTTTATCAGTCGACTCTGTGACATTTTCTTCCTTGTTAGTCGACTCTTGGAGATTGCTTGACTGAGTTGTTCTTGATTTTGATCTTCATCACCTACAATGATTCCTTTCTCGGCTGAAACATGTACTGATTCTTCTACAGATGAAGTGCGTTAATTATAAACTCTAAATGATCTACTATTTATAGAATAACCTAGAAAAATACCTTCATCACTTCTTGGATCAAATTTACCAAGATTTTCCTTACCATTGTTGTGGATAAAACACTTGCTTCCAAAAGTATGGAAGTAGCTTATGTTGGGTTGTTTACCTTTTCACAGTTCATATGGAGTTTTCTTCAAGATTGGCCTTATCTGTTGAGAATATGGAGTGATGTACTTACTACTTATGCCGAGAAGTGGTTTGGCAATGAGTACGCTAGTAACATGGTTCTAGCCATATCTTGTAGAGTTCTGTTTTTCCGTTCCACTACCCCATTCTGTTGAGGTGATCTTGGGGCTGAGAAATTGTGGGTGTATCCTTGATCATTGCAGAATTCTTCAAATGCTCTGCTCTTAAATTCTCCTCCATGATCACTTTGAATGGTTGTAATAAGATATCCCTTTTCTCATTCAACTCTTTTACAGAAGATCTCAAAGTTTTTCAAAGCTTCATCTTTGTGTGATAGAAAAATCACCCATGTAAAACATGAGTAGTCATCAATAATAACAAATGCTTCGTTTTCCTCCTATGCTAGCAGTTCTAGTAGGTCCAAACAAATCCATATGAAGCAGTTATAAAGGCTTAGATGTGGACACAATGTCTTTGACTTTGAAAGAGTTCCTGGTCTGTTTACCAATCTAGCATGCATCACACACATGACTTCTAGAAAAATTGAGTTTGGGAAGACCAATAACTAAATCATACTTGGATAGTTTATCTATAAGATTCATGATTGTATGACCAAGTTTCTTATGCCATAACCACGGATCATCAGACATGGATGTTAAGCAGATACGACCATCTATATTTTCGAAGCCATCAAGAATGTAGACATTTCCATACCTTTTTCCTGGAAGGATTATTTTACCTGACTCATCTTCAATAGCACAACTTGTTTTTTTTGAATTTTACCTCATATCCGAAATCACACAGTTGGCTTATACTTAGCAAATTGTAGTTGAGTCCATCTACGAGATAGACTTCAGTGATATCGCAGTTGTTATTGAATGGGACTGTGCCAGTGTCAACTATCTTCCCCTTTAAGTCATCTCCAAATTTAACACTTCCACCATTTATTTTAATGACCTCTTTAAACAGGTTTTTGTCACCTGTCATATGGCTGGAACACGTACTATCTAGGTACCATTTTCCTTTGTGGCTCTTTCTCTGATGTTCCTGCAAAATGTAACAATTACTTTCTCTTAGGTACCCAAGCTTGCTTGGGTCCTTGTTGGTTAGTATTACTAAGATTAGGGTTGTCTTTGGGTTTCCAAATCCACCCTGAAACATTTGATTTTCGAAAATGACAAAAGGAATATTTATGCCCACTTTTATTTCAAAGGTGACATAGAGAAGGTGATCCATTTTTTGGATCTTCCACTAGTGCTTGTGGACTCTGTTCTGGTTGGTCCCTTTTCAGTTGACTTGTAAGTCGCCTAGTTGGACTTAACAGAACTATGACTGGTGGATTTGTGCATGCCATTGAGTTGCATCTGCAATTCCTGAAATTCTTCTTGAAGTACTTCTTTTTAAATTTCACATACTTCAAGCTTGAGTTTCCAGTCTTTCTTTTCCCTATTGAGTCTCTTTAGTTCATTCATCAACTTTTGAGACTCTTTTAAAGTAAGGTCAAGAATATCCTTCAATTCATTGCATCTTGCACAGTTATAGGATCTTACCTCTCTTGTTTCACCTCGTGGAATAAAATAGTTTTCTTTTTCATCCTTGCATTCGTCATCTGAAACATCTTCATCTGTCCAGCAGCCTGAAAGTTTGTTTATGTCATTTTCCAAAATTGTCATGAACCACAGATTTGCTATTTATTCTGGTTCTGAAACGTCTTCATCACTCCAGCTTCCAAAGGATTTATTCTTGTTAAATCCTCTGTCAACTTTTCTTTTTAGATCTGGGCATTCAGCTTGTACATGTCCGTATCTTCCACATTCAAAACATTTTCCATCATTCTAGTCCTGCTCATTGTATTGCCTGGTTCGCCTTGATGATATTCTTCCTCTTTTTGTGTTTTTGTATCTTCTCATTAGACCATCTATGTTCCTTGATACCATGGCAATTTCTTCCTTGAGGGCTTCAGGATCATCGTCAATGTCATTTTTTGTCCTATTAGTTGTAGCATTGAATGCCACTATTTTCTTCTTTTCTTCTAGGTTGTTTTCATGAGATGAGTCTTTTCAAATGCTATGAGATCCCCTCTAAGTTCATCATACGATAATTTGTTTAGATCTTGTGATTCAAGTGCAACTATTTTTGTCTGCCAAGTCGTAGGGAGACTTCTCAGAATTTTCCGAACTTGATCACCACTAGTATATTGTTTACCAAAAGCTTTTAGATAACTGATGATTTGCTAAACCTTGCAAACATTTCTTCAATGGATTCTCCTTCTTTCATCTGGAAGAGTTCATAATCATGAACCAACATATTGATATGCGTTTCTTTCACTTTGCTGGTTCCTTCATAAGTGACTTCTAGTTTATCCCACATTTCTTTGGCTGTATCACAACTGGATATTTTTCATATTCTTCTCCACTTATAGCATTATAGAGTATATTTCTGGCCTTAGCACTGACTTGAACAACTGCCATCTGCTCGTCTGTATATTCATCTATATCTTCCGGATCAGCAGCAGGTTGTGCTGCTACAGGCAGTGGATAGTTCCCTTTCTTGATTACTCGCCAAACTTTGACATTATATGATTTTGCATATATTTCCATACGCACTTTCCAGTGAGAAAAATGTTTCCCATTGAAATAAGGTGGTCTAACTTGTGATGTTCCTTCTTGAAAGAGTGCTCCAACAATTCCTTGTTTTTCCATTATCTTTTCTCACAAGTTGTTAAGCAAAGAAGAGTGAGACTAGCTCTGATACCAATTGAAAGTACAAGAGGTGGGGTGAATTGCTTATTTTAAAATTAGTTATTATAAGTTGACTAGTTTACCAATTAATTGACTACAAATAAGAGCGAGATAGTAAGAAGTACAGAATTAAAATAGAGAAGTAAAGTGCAGGAATTAAAGACACCGGAGTTTTTATACTGGTTTGGATTCAATGTGAATCCTAGTCCAGTCCCCTTGGGTTGCAAGGGTGTTCTCTTTCAGTGATTGAGTTTCTTGAGTACAAAGTGAATGATGTAGTTTTATACCAACTGCTCAGTTTCTATGTCTCTCGTCTTTTCTTGATACAATGTCTCACCGGTGATTTTCTCTCTTTCTTCTCTAACTTGTCACACAACAGAACTAGTAGAACTACAATGTTTGTTTGAAGTAGAACAAAGAGAGAGTAAATGGTTTGATCAAAGTATATCTCCTTAAATCTGAAATGATCGTATATATACTTTCCAGGAGGCCTTAGAGTCAGGAGAGATTTGCGAACCCAAGAGATTTGATTCTTGAAAGGAATCAAATATTGATTCTTTCCAAGAATAAGGTTGATTCCCGTTATACTTCCTTGATGAGTGGACTTTGATAGCTTTCCATCTTTAAGCCATGATATCCGCCGGATTTTCAGTTTTGGCTATGCCTTTGCCGAACCTTTAGTACTTCTTTCCTTTTTATTGTTGATAGCTTCTATCATCTTCTGATCGATATCTTCCTTCAGTTTCAATCATCGTTGATTCCTTGATTGCTTCAGTCAATCTTTGATTGATACTTTCCTTTTTACTTTGATTCTGATTGATTTCCTTGAGTCCCTACATCAAACACAATTATATTATTTTTCATCATTAAAACTAAAATCTAACAATTAGGCTGTATTTTGTAACCTCCAAAGACTTGCACCGATTATTTATATATTATCTAATTCCTTCACATGCGAATTCTTCTTTACACTTGTTTTACCTCGTAGTTGAACCTTTAATTCCATGTCTTCCTTCACTTATATGATCACATATGACAATTATAATCTAATAATCCCACATAGCGTGATTTCAGTAGGGACCCACAGTTGTGGACCTCAAAGAGTACCGAACACCTTCTATTCGATAATTTGAGCCCTTACCTGATCTTTGGTGACACGGACTAGTTAAATAGAGTTATTTGCAAATAGGTGCTCTAACGCACCTTAAAGTCGTTAGGTGGCGACTCTTCTCTTTTAATACCCATTTAAAAGAGTTGTTACATGTCGAAACCCGCTTTCGCGAGAAAACGGGGCGCGACAATATTACCTCTATTACTTTAATTAACTAAATAATTAGTTTTCATAATTTAATAGACGAGTACTATAATTTTAATTAATTAAAACTAACTAATTACAGTAACTAATAATACATTTGTTAATTATAATTTACTACTCCCTCTGTTTCAAATTAGATGAGGTACTTTCCTTTTTAGTCTATTCCAAAATAAATGACACATTTCAAAATTTGGAAATAATTCAACTTTAAACTCTTAATTTTATCCATTTTACCCTTAATGAGAAGCTTTTATAACCACACAAATGTCATGGCCCCACAAAGCTTTTACCCCTTAAGATTGTAAGACTACAAGTTTTAAAAGTCTTATTTTTTTCTTAAAGTCCGTGCCGAGTCAAATTAAATCATCTAAATTGAAACTAAGGGAGTACATTTTTATTGGGATTAATTAAGTCTAATTAATTTAATTATAAAAGTGGTCAAAACTTAAAATGGGCTACAATTGAAATTGATTAGTTTAATTCAATTGACCATGCTTTAAATTAATTTTTAGCCTACTACCCAAAGAATTTGGCCCAAAATATTGGCCCAACACCTATAACCCAGTCTGACCAACCCCTATCCCTATCCTACTTGGCGATCCACGTCACTTACTTTCAACCTATCACCACACGACATGTCACACCTTCCAATCATTCACAGAAAAAATACAACTCATCTGGACCGTTTATCCAAATCATCAATGGTCCATATTTAATCCCAATTTTCCCTAAATTTATTAAACCTCTAATGTTTTATCTCAGTATTTGGATCAAAATTGTCCAACGGTTCCAGTTTTATCCCACTAAAACCTTTTCTTTTCCTTTTATCCCCAAAAAATCTAGGGCTTCCCCTCCCGTCTCTCGTTTTAACTAAGAGACCAACCCCCAAACCCTAATCATTTCATCCAAAGATCGGCCGCCTCTATTTCCTTTTCCCCTCTCATTTCTCTCATCTTCTTAGACCCATCAATCACTGAAACCTTGCACAAAATGGTGCAAGGTCACTAAAAATCGACTAAAATTCACCCTATCTCTCTTCCAACCGAGAATCTCGCCGATCCTATCCTTTTTTTCTCATCTGATTTTTAATCTCAAACCCCCAAACCCTAGACATGTACGTGAAAGGGTGAGAATATAATCATTTCCTCCTATTCCCATCCAAATCTATGCATAGAGCTGTAGATTCATGAAGATATTAATCCCATTATCATGATTCTTGGTCTAGAGGTCAAACACAGTGACCTCTAGACATGGGCTTTGACCGATGGTTTGGTCTCCAACGGCCGATTTCCTTCGCCATTTCATGCTAAGGTAAAAGTCACTCTAATCTCCCATCTGTTTTCCTTCTATTTTTCCCCTTTGCTATCATCAGCGTTCAATTGCCATAACCCACTATCTCTTTGAATTCAAACGAACCCTAAGGCTCCGATGGCCAATATAAATAGGAGCTTCAATGCTTTCACCGAACAAGACGAACTACCTAAGAAACTTAGTAAATGTTAGCTGCTAAAATACTCTAAAATTCTTTTCTAATTTCCTTTCTTTCTTTCTTTTTTGCTTGAGTTTGATTACTTCAAATTGAGTGTGAATTGTGGTTCCTAAATGGCTAAAGAGGACCACCTAGTTTGAGGCTCCAAAGAAGTGACTATTGAGGTCTATTTTATACTGAAACTATCATTAGTTTATTTATTAATGAATCAGAGTAATGTTATTGTGATCCTCGTCCTGTTAACTTTCTATGTTATTCTCTATGTTGGCAGCCTATTTGATCCCTACTATGGCTCTGTTAATTAGGTGACACTTATAGATTCCCATATTTTGTATGATCATATTAATGGAATGATACCTATGAACCTTCATGTCACCTTGTTTAGTCAACTGGAGGATTTTTATGCCTATATTGTCATGTTATTGAAAACATTCTTACCATGCTGGTCGTGTGATTGGCTAATTGAATGATCCTCATAGCACCATGTTGTGACTCTCATCATACTGTGTTGACTGGTTAGTCGAGTGATTCCCACTGACAGTCATGTTCATAAGTATTATGTTTGTGATTTTCAGTTAAAGTAAGGTGATCTATGTGTTAGTTTATCATTGTAGCTTGAATAAATAGATGTTAACTTTCATATCACATATCCACTTTGCTAAACTAGGTATAAATGAGCATTCTTGTTATTTCATGCCTATGTGGTGTTTGAAAACTGTCCATAAGATCTTTCTGCCATATTTGAATATACTGCTGGATCTGATAACTGGAATGAGTATACTCAATGTGCATTACCATGTCTATATGTCATGCGTATAGGATCTAAATGGTGAGACTGGATTTTGACCATTCTACTAATGCTTAATGCTCTCATGTATTTTTACTGTTAGTAATAACTCCTTTAAGACTGATATTGAGTATGATTTTAGCATAGGTTCTTAGTGTGATATGAAAATTTCAACTATGTGCTTGTTCTGTTCTACGACTGCTGTGGTATTTTGTCACTTACTTTAATAACTTAAACCTACCTAAAGGGAACTCTATCTTATAGGTTCTCTATGAAGTATTGGACCTTTAGTAAAGTTAGTAAATGGGTGCATATGTTTATCGTTACCAATTACTGATGCCTTAAGCTACTCAGTGTGACTTCTCTGAAGATGAAATTGTAAATAGCTTGCTTACAGGGGTATATGGTCAATCGTTTGTTCTTTTTGACCCTTTCCTGATTGTATATGTGACTCTTATGAGTATTTTGTAAATGATGTGCCACATGGAATGATTCAGAATCAACCTTTAAGCCTTTAAAACAATTAAAATTTTGGAAACTTGTGTAACCTATGTCTGATAATGATTATGGTTTTAGAGCTCAAGTATGTGTTAATCCTTGATTATTCATGACTTTGCACCCCAGTAATGACTTCACTCCCTAGAATGGTTATTTGCTTTGAGTCAATTGGTGCTTCTGTGTAATTGAATTCTCGGAGTGTGTTATGAGACCGTATGTACTTCTGCTAGTGTATTTTGTATTGGTTGTGTGAGGCTGCCTAGGTACTTGTTTGGTTGAAATGCCATGTTGATATTTTGTTTGTGCTAAAACCTCTGAAGAAGAGTGAGGTTCAACGCTTAAGGGAATTTTAATGTGAGCTTGACTTTGTGATTAAGGGACCCCTCCCTAGCACAACCACTGCTCGGGTCCATGAGACCCCCGTGAACTCTAAATTGTCTGGGGTCCATAAGGGGGCCTTATAAATACATATGGTTCACCCTAAGCCCATAGTCATTGACTTTGACTAATCTTCATGGGATTAACATAAATGAAATTTGGCTTTGCTATATTCTTATAGATTATGTTCTTATTCATCATATGTATATCTTACTTTACCTTCTATTTTTATATGCTATAATCATTTCCTTTTCTTTTCTTCGCATGGATCACTGGGCATGCTGAGATCATTGAGAACTCAGGCCCAAGTCCGAGAATTGGGTTGTCTCCTTGCTATCTACCAAAGCTTTGTTGCCACTTAGAATTTTAGTTGGGTCTGACCAACTTTCAGCCCAATAATGAGAGTCTAGCCTTCCTTCTCTTTATATAAAAATAATTGTTGATTCTTACTGTCTTTCTTTCTGTGTATATTGGAAATTCATTGATGTCTTGATCGTTTAGGTAGATTTTAGGCAAATCAGAATCTAATAGGTAAAAAATAATTGTGGCTTCAAGAATTAATTACTTTAACAACCCTAACACTTTTGAAATATAAACATTTTGAAACTAACTATTTTGGCAACTAATCTTTCTTTCACTTGCATATCTTTTCCAATGTGTTTTATTTGGTTTTATGCATCAACAGAACTTGAACGAGTTTAAATAGAAACAACTCCTTTGAAATATTTTCAAAATGGATCATAGGCAACTGAACTGTTCTAACACAGAAAAGGGCAATCATACATCACTGATTTTTAGAAGAACCAAGATTAAGCAGACCTTTTGGAAAATATACTGGTCTTTAGTAAAACAGCCTCCAAATAAACAAATCAGGAATACCAGTTTTAATAAATATGTAGACACATTTTCTTGAAATAACCACTCATTTTATTAAGAATTTTAAACAAATCTTACCATTTCTAATGGGAATATAATTTCTTTTTCTCAAAACAAAAGATGTGCTTTCAAACTAGAATTAATATAATTTTTACTCATACAAGGCTTTTCATAAAAAACCATTTTAGAAATTTTAATCAATTAATCAACTAGGATATAGGCATTTCCTTCCCCGCACCTAGCCTATGTTTAAGGAGCTATCTCAGGTAGATTTTAAGGGATGCCTAATACCTTCCCCTTAGTGTAACAAGAACTCTTACCTGGATCTCACTGGTTAGTAGACCATTAAGATAATAATCTTTAAAGACTTATAGGTACCCTAGTGTACCTCAAAATATTAGGTGGTGACTCTTCTTTCATCAACTTCAGAGGAACCACAAGTTGTATTTTATTTTAACCTGTGCAAAATAGGGTGCAACAATCATCATGCGGCATATCCTCATAACTCATCTATAAAGCGCACAAGGACATAATAATAATAAAAATGTGGATAAAACATGACTATGACAAAATCAATTATACCAACCAAGTTCAAGTAGTTATACAAAGGATTATATATGTATCACGGAGTGCACACATCTCAATGAAGGCACATTACAAGAACAAATCTGAATGTGTGTTCATAACCTATGTGTATCTATCTCGAGAAAAATATAGTATATGTCTCAAGACTTGCTCATCATGTTCTACATAAGGTACCAATAGCGTCAACATTCCTCTAGCATGGTTTATTATACTCACATCGTCGATTAATTAAATAATATATGGAATCAAATAAAATACACAACCAAATAAAGAATAGAGTAAGATAGAATCTACCCCGAGTATGAATACAAATGGAACATATATATACGCTCGTCACCTCATATATACATCACCCTCGCATGCAGCAAACAACATCAATTAATAGGAAAAAAATCCCTTAACCAAAGCTACGCAAGACACTTACCTCAATAAGCCCAAATCAAACCTCAAAAATAGCCTTTCTCTAAAAATCACCTCCGTCCAGCCCAAATCTAGCCCAATAACTCAATCATATCAAATCACGCAATAGGAATCAATTCCAATTAATAAAGTTTAAATCTTTACCCAATTCCCAAAAAGTCAACAATAGTCAACCTTGGGCCCATAAGGTTAAAACCCGAGTCAAGGGGTAGATCCTTGTCACGACCCAAAATCCAACTAGTCGTGATGGCACCTAACCCAACCTGCTAGGTAAGCCAGTTAACCACTAAACAATTCCAATAATAATTAATAAAGCAATTAAGTAAAAAAATACCTGAATCTTATATATTTCCCCAAATACTGGTTGTACAAATCATGAGCTTCTAAGAATAGAGTTTACAAAGCTGGTATGAAGTAAATACGTCGTCTGTTTGAAAATTACATAAACAGAGTTTTATGAATCTAAGGCTACCATGAACAAGAGGCAGCTACAACAGGAACGCAGGTACATCTTCAGATCCAGCTCCCAACGAACACAGCAACTTCACGCAAGGTGCAGAAGTGTAGTATGAGTACAACCGACCCCATGTACTCAATAAGTAACAAACCTAACCTTAGGTTGAAAGTAGTGACGAGCTTGTACCAAGGTCAGAGTCCAACTCCAGTAACCAACAATAGTTCATAACAACATAACGCAAGTAATAAAAGAAATAACTCAAAGATAAAATGCCTAGCTTAATCATGATTTCTGAAAATAGTTCTGCCTTTCAAGTATATAAGTGAAAACCCAAATCGTTTACCGAAGTTGCCAAATTATGAGTAAGTTTGAAAATAGTAATTTTCCCAAAACTCCTTTCAATAATAAATAAGATGTTTCATTTTCTTTCCAGATAGCCAGGGTAAAACAATGCATCACTATGCCCATGTGTCAACACATGTGAGAAGTCATGAATGACGTGATACCGTACAGCATGAGAAAAATACATCTCTATGCATGTATGGCATGTATGTCAATGCAATGTATCTCAAAGATGAACTCATGTACTTACACTCTCAGAGTACTCAATCTCACTTTCTCATACATTCCACTCATCATGCTCAATCACTCGGTACTGTATATGGACAATCTGGCCCAGGGAAGATCCATCCCGGAATATATACACCAACTGATCATCAGTCACTCAGTACCGAGTAGGGCCAATCCAGCCCGTGGAGAAGATCCATCTCTAGGTATATAATGCTTCGGACAAGATCCATATCTAGGGAAGATCCATCCCTCAATAATATCAATCACGCTCACTTGGGGTGTGTGCAGACTCCGGAGGGGCTCCTTCAGCCCAAGCGCTATCATAAATTAGTATAACCACTGCGGCGTGCAGTCCTATCCCATAAATGTCACTCATAATCAGGCACTCAGCCTCACTCAGTCATCAATCTCTCCGGTCTCTCTCTCACGGGCTCACAGTGTCATGATACTAGCCCGAAAATAATGATATGATGCATCAATAAATAACAGTAGAGACAGAGATATGATATGCATATGAATGCGTATGACTGAGTATGTAATGCAATGAAAGCAGATAACTCAACAGCAGAAATGATCTCGGTGGGTCCCAACAGGATGAGCATGTATCCTAAACATAGTTTATAGCATGAATCACATTTCGGTAACTCTAGTACGTAGAGATTTCATGATTTCAGACAAATTCAGGTAGCTTCACAGTACCACAGGAATAACGGAGTCACGACTCACACGGTGCATGCCCACACGCCCGTCACCTAGCATGTGTGTCACCTCAACACCAAACACATAACACGTATATTCAGGGTTCATACTCTCAGCTCCAATATTAGAAGAGTTACTTACCTCGAACAAGAAAAATCCAATGTCGAGTAAGATAAACGATGCTCCAAAAATTTCCATCTCGCGTGTACCGACCTCTGAAAGGCTCAAAACTAGCCAAAAGCAACTCAAATACATCAAATAAAGCCCAAGGAAACAATTCCAAAGGATAAAGATCGAATCCTTAATCAAAACCCAAATCCGGCCAAAAGTCACACTCGTGCCCACGCCTCAGAACCCGATAAAAATCACAAAATCCGACACCCCATTCAATTACGGGTTCAACCATACTAGTTTCACTCAAATCTGACTCCAATTCGATATTCAAAACTCAAAAATTCACATTATGAAACTTTAGGCTAAAACCCCTAATTTCTCTTTAAAATTCATCAGCCAATAGCCAAAAATGAAGATAGATTCATGGAATAAGATCAAAATCAAGTGTAGAACACTTAACCCCAATTCCTGTGATGAAAATTGCTCCAAAAATCTCCTCAATCCGAGCTTGGAAATGTTAAAATGAAGCCAAAATCGCGAACCCTTGTATTTAACATTCTGCCCAGCACTTTCGCATATGCGGTAAAAATGTCGCATCTGCGACCTTCGCTTTTGCGGAAAAACTTTGCTTCTGTGAATAATAGCCTTGCCTAGCAACCCCCGCACCTGCGGTATTAAACTCCGCATCTGCGAAGATCCTCGCACCTGCGCTTCCACTCGACGCACCTGCGCATCCGTACCTGTGCCCTTTTCTCTGCTCCTGCGGGCCTCCTCATCCAGATCCCATCCCTCTTCTACGACTGCATTGTCGCTTCTGCGACCATCGCACCTGCACAAACCAGCCGCAGGTGCGGTCTCACCAGAACCAGCAGCAACCAGCAATAACAACATGAAGAAAAAAAAAGATCTGAAATCAATCTGAAACACACCCGAGCCCCTCGGGACCCCTTCCGAACATACCGACAAGTCCCATAACATAATACGGACCTATTCGAGGCCTCAAATCACACCTAACAACATCAAAACGACGAATCGCACCTCAAATCAAAATCTATGAACTTTGAACTTTCAAATTCCATATCTTGTGCCGAAACACATCAAATCAATTCGGAATGACTTCAAATTTTGCAAACAAGTCATAAATGACATAAAGAAGCTATTCCAATTTTTAGAATCGGATTCTGACCCCGATATCAAAAAGTCAACCCCCCTATCAAACTTTTCAAAAACTTTGACTTTTGCCATTTCAAGCCTAATTCCACTACGGACCACCAAATAATTTTCAGGACATGCTCCCAAGTCCAAAATCACCATACGGAGCTACTGGAAACATCAAAATTCAAATCCGAGGTCATTTACATATAAATCAATATCCGGTTGACTTTTTCAACTTAAGCTTTCCATTATGATACTAAGTATCTCAAGTTATTCCGAAATCTCTCCAGAGCCGAACTAACTAATCCGATAGGTCATGATACAACTATAAGGCACAAATAGAGCAGTAAATGGGAGAACGGGGCTGTAATACTTGAAACGACTGGTCGGGTCGTTACAATCCTGACTACCCATAACCCCACAAGCCCATATGTGATTAGTTTTCAAAACTGAGTCCAATTCGACTCTCAAATTCTAAATTTTCATTTCTCAAAATGTAGTAAACAATCCCCAAAATATTCTTTCATTTTCTATGATTTTGGTGTAAAATATTATAAGAAATAAAGATATAATATCAAAATTAAGTGATATTCACTTACCCAATAGTTAAATGTGAAAATCTCCCTCAAACATTGCCTCAAACCGAGCTCCCAATCTGCATATGTGACAAAATGAACTCAAACCCTGATATGGCCTCTAAGTATCAGTTGTGGATCTCTCATTTGCGGCCAAAGGTTCACAATAGTGGCCACCGCAATTGCGACCAAAGTACCGCATTTGCAAACCCAACTACCCAAGACAAAGTTGCATTTGCGACAAAATACTTTGCGGAAGCAAAGTCCACCCAGAAGCGGCAACTCGCAATTGCGACCACCAAAATTGCAAATGCTAACCCAACCATCGGAGGACACAGTCGCAAAAGAGACAACCAATCATCGCAAGAGCAAACAACCTCGTGCTCACAATTGCAGACAAACACTCACAAATGCAGAACTGCTTCACACGCCCAGATTCGCAAAGAGAGATTCCCCTCGCAAATACTATAGTCTCATTTGCAACCTATCCATCGCAAATTCGACAGCTGTAGAACCAGAATTCCCAGCTAGGCAAATGTCACGACCCAAATCTCAACATGTCGTGATGTCACCTATCACAGTACTAGGCAAGCCGACAATCACAAAATAACTACGTATTTTAATTTAAAAATATGATATATTGAGTTTAATAGTAAAAATCTCATAAATAACTGAAAGGAATAACTGCGACTCAAATACAAAATCCCCAAAGATCCGGGTGTCACCGAGTACATGAGCTACTAAATGACAACACAGTCAAAAACTTCTAATACAACTGTCTGGAAAGATAGAACAATGCTAAATAAACTGAAAATAAGGAGAGTCGAGGTCTGCGGACACCAAAGCAGCTACCTCAAAAGTCTCCAAGCAGGTAATGCTCCAAGTCTAGCAACCACCAGGTCTAGATATACCTGGATCTGCACACAAAGTGGAGAGTGTAGTATGAGTACAACTGACCCAATGTACTCAATAAGTAACAGGACTAACCTTGGGCTGAAAGAAGTGACGGGCTCATATAGTTACAGTCTAAATCCAGATAATTACAGTACATATATGAAAGGAAAAGAACAGTAATAACTTAGAGAAATCTCATAATCAGTTGTACACAGTACAAAAATGTAGACATGCTTTCAAGTTCAACAGTTTAGGCTCAATACTGATAAAATATGCCAAGTATAGCTAGCATGAGGAATATTACATCTCTATGTCTACATGTCAAATATGCATGTCACTTGTAATGCAACACAATGATAAACTCATGTACTCATGCTCTCAGAGTATTCAACCTCACTCAGCACGCTCAATCGCTCAGCACTCTCAATCACTCAACACTCGCACATGACACTCGCACTCAACACTCAATGGTACCTGCGCTCACTGCTAGTATGTTAGACTCCGGAGGGGCGGATCCAGCCCAAGCGCTAATGTCACGACCCAAAATCCACTAAAGGTCGTGATGGCACCTAACACCGCCGTCAGGAAAGCCAACGGTAATTGATCAACCTAATTACTCATTTTAGTATTTTTGAAATCATAATTTTCATTAATTAAATAGTATGAAATAGAATTTACAGGGTAAACGATAATATTTACATGAACTACAATAATGAACAACCCGTAGGAACCCCCAAAACCCGGTGTCACAAGTGCATGTACATTTACTAAGAAGTACAATAATAATACAACATCTGTCCAGAATGTAAATAAGACAGGATAAAATAAATAGTACAATGGAGAATCGGTGGACTGCGATGCATAGCCTGAATTGCAACTCACATAAAGTCTCCTCGACGGATGCGCCTATGCGCCAAGATGATCACCAAAGGAACCTGTCAGATCCTGTACATTTAGTGCAGAAGTACACCATGAGTACGTAAATCAATATGTACCCAGTAAGTATCTAGCCTAACCCCAGAGAAGTAGTGACGAGGGGTCAACATCGACACTTACTAGAGGTCTAATAAAATAATATAAAAATTCATATCAGATATGAAGTGCACAGCGATAGTGGGATAAATCTATAAATTTCATAATCTTTCAAATATTTCTTTTAAAGTATAAATTTCTCGATCTTGTATTCTACCTTAATAGCTCAGGAAATGCCAAGTATCAATACAAAATAAATAAGGAATACCATAAAAATGCCGGGCATCAGTGGAAGGTTTATCTCGTGAATATTCGGACTACTAGCGATATAATGCACGATTTTGCCGAGGTCGTTCAGCCTAATCCAGAATAATGTGTACACTGCCGAGGGTCGAGCGGCATGAACCATATATGCATCTATTATACTGCCGAGGCATTAGGCCCGCTCTATAAGAAAGGAAGGAAGTTACCGAATTACGAGACACGTGTTTACAATATAGTACATGAGCACAGAACGAATATAATCTTTACCGTTTCTCAAATAACTCGCCCATAACTCAAGTGTTAGGGTTCGGCCTATTATATATATATATATATATATATATATATATATATATATATGTATTTATTTCTAAGTCAAATTCAGTTATAACTTTAATTAATTAAGCCAGCAGAACGAGTTTAAATAATTTAATTATTACATGATAAAGCTCTAAGTCTACCCGGACATAAACATACTTTAGCTACGTACAGACTCTCGTCACCTCGTACGTAGCACCTACAACTAGTTGCACATAACAATTAATATCACCTAGAGGTAGTTTCCCCCTCACAAGGTTAGACAGGAGACTTATCTCGCTCCGAAGTTCTATAGCCGGCTCCAAAGCCTCTATAGCACCTCAAACCGATGCCCGTCAATTCAAAACTAGTCAAACAATATGCAAATCCATAAATATATACTCTATTACCCATAATTAATCAATTTATAACAATTCTCTGCTTCGTTCGAAAAGTCAATAAAAATCAACCCTCGAGCCCACTGGCCCAGATTCTGAAATTTCTCGAAGATAAACTTTACCCATAATATAACAAACTCAAATATATAATTTATTCCTAATTTCATTTCCAAAATTGTGGTCAAAATCCAAAATTACCAATTCTAGGTTTTCTACAAAAATCCCACAATTTTCCTAAATTTTCCTCCTTAAATCCACATATAAACCTTACATTTAGCTCAGAACAAGTGGGAAATTACTTACCTAGTGTTTCATAATGAAAACTCCTCAAAAATCGCCCAAGAACCGTGCTCTAAAAATCTCAAATGAAAATGACGAAATGACCAAGTTCGATCCCTTATGTTCTGCCCAGTTTCCGCTTCTGCGGACAAAATCTTTGCATCTGCGAAGTCGCTTTTGTGACCACAAATGTGCATCTGCGGAGTCCACTTGTCAGCAGTCCCATCGCACCTGCGGACTCCTCTCCGCTTCTGCGCAACCGCTGGTGCGAAGTAATAGCCGCATATGCGCTCCAGCTTGCTTATGCGACCACTCTGTCGCTTCTACGAAGCCGCATAAGCGTTCTATTTTCCGCTTCTGCGAAGCCTTTCCCATCCATCCTTCCTCTCTTCTGCGATGCAATCTTCGCTTCTGCGACCCAGCTTCCGCAGAAGCGATCGCACCAACAACTAGAAATATCCTAGCATTTCCTTAGTCCAAAATCGATCCGTTAACCATCCGAAATCCACCCGAGGCCCTCGAGACCTTAACCAAATATACCAACATGTCCCAAAATGCAATACAAACTTAGTCGAGCCCTCAAAACACGCCAAATAACATTGAAATTACGAATCTCGCCTCGAATCAACTTATAAATTTTCAAATTATATGTCTTGTGCCGAAACGTACCAAATCAATCTGGAATGACTTCAAATTTTACGCACAAGTCACAAATCACAATACAAACCTATTCCTAGGCTCGAAACCTCAAACAGACATCGATAACATCAAAATCCACTTCAAACCAAACTTATGAAATTCCAAAACATTCAAAAATGCCAACTTTCTACAATAAGTGCCGAAATGCTTCCGGACCACCCGATACTCAACCCGAACATACGACCACGTCCGAAATTAACATACGAACCTATTGGAACTTTCGAATCCTGATTCTGAGGTCGATTACTCAAAAGTCAAACCATATTCAATCCTTCCATCTTAAAGCATCAGAATTTAGAATTTTCTTCCCAAATCAACTCTGAACTTCCCGGGATTCAATTCCGACCACACGCACAAGTCATAAAACATGAAGTGAAGCTGCTCAAGGTCTCAAGCCGTTGAACGACGCGCTAGAGCTCAAAATGACCAGTCGGGTCGTTACATTCTCCCCCACTTAAACATACATTCTGTCATGCCCCAAACTCGGGGAGCACGACCGGCGCTCAACCGAGTAAACCCGGCTGAGCAAGCCTGTTAGATTTCATTCTAACAAAATTCAACCATGAATAAAGAGGAGATGTAATCTATTAATAAAACACTAATAAGATTTCATCAACAACTCCCATTTCATTTTCATTAGCAGCTTCATTTATAATTTCCAAAATATTACAAGTTTATTGATATAATAAAAAATATATCTGCCAAATACCAACATTTCTAATTCAATTCCCAACATCGACTATCACCCACAACCTGTCTACGGAGCCTCTAAGTACAATAGAAGTAAAAAACGAAAGTGCCGGGGATAAGGCCCCGGTTATACCTCATAGTACAAAATACAACATTAGATGACATAAAGCCCGAAATAGAGTAGGGTTCACCAAAACTTGCTGAATAAAGAGTGACTGCTAATGAGGACCAAAGCTGCCCTGTTGATGAACCACTTGCATCCATTGAAGATGCAGCACCCCCGGCAAAAAGGAACGTTAGTACATATGGAATAGTACTAGTATGTAAAGCTAACTGTCCTTTTTCAAAATAGAATGCCAACATAAAAGGGAAAACCATGGAACCAACAATCAACAATCAATGATATCCAATTTCCAAGTTAAAACATAATAATTTCCAAAATACGAAGATAATATTATTTTTGGTTGGGAGATCTTTAGCACCGATATACTACTGTTCACAATATCACCTTTTACAATACCAATACCACCGTACTTTTAGCATGGAGTCCGATCACGACCCGATCGGCTAGGCAATCTCATCCGAGACATCAACCACAATCACGATTGCAATTACAATTTCCAGCATAATCACCACCATGTGTGCGACATGGTGTCAGATCACGACCCGATCGGCTAGGCCATCTCACCACAATGTCGTGTGGATTGACATCATCCATTTCTATCAATCATCTCATCCCAATTAAGGGGAATAATTTTATCACATCAATCTCATCTCAAATAAGGGGAATAATCACAATTCACTCCATACCGGCACGTGTAGTTTCGGGGTTAGGTTATTTCAACCTGCCCTTCCTCGGTGACTATCGATACACCCAAAAATATTATTGATTTTCTTACAAAGGAAACAACAATACAAATGCAATTACCTCATAACCTTTCATACCGTATATAGCCTCATTGGCACTTTCAACAACTTTCAACATCATTATTTCATTGGCTCTCTTGGCCATACATATGATTCTTCATTCATGGCACAATGGCCGTATTTCATATTCCACACTTTCATTTCTTTCCTTTCATGGATCACATCATAAATATCAACAAATAGAATATTACGGAAATCACATCTTTAGGTTCATTAGTAACAAAGGCTTTAAACATAATCGATTTCTTTCCAAGAAATGGAGTAAAATGATTGGCAATAAAAGCACAAGTTAAAAATCATAACCAAGTAACACATCATTTATTCTTGAAATACTTTTCCCCAAGATGGGCAATACACAATTTCAACTCACGAATATGTAAGAATGCAAAACACATCGAAACTACATACAAAGCATAGCATTAGTTAAAACAGCCACATACGGGTATCACTTGAGTTCATAAGCTTTTAGGAAATTCTATTTCGAAGTCAATTTTGGAACAGTTGAATCAAAGCTCATTTCATAATCTTTCTCACATCATCTCATTTTATTGGCACCATTGGCCACGAGTATAACTTTCATTCTTGGCACGTTGGCCACACTTTATATCCCCAATTCACATATTTCACTTCCAACCATCTTTATAGATTATCAACAATAAGACATTTCCAATCAAGACTTTAGGTACACATATGAGTAATTAAGAGTCTTAAGCATATCGAGTTTTTCTCACACAAGTTGGCATACTAGCTTTC
The DNA here is from genome assembly GCF_000390325.3 of Nicotiana tomentosiformis. Classification (NCBI taxonomy): domain Eukaryota; kingdom Viridiplantae; phylum Streptophyta; class Magnoliopsida; order Solanales; family Solanaceae; genus Nicotiana; species Nicotiana tomentosiformis. Next base: position 23,817,734 of record NC_090821.1, on the reverse strand, counting down.
ATTTGAAACACGACTCAAAGCCATAACATTTTAGTACACATATAATTCTTGAACACATTTTCGAAGGATAACATAATGTGATAGGAACATTCGGAACACATTTTGAATTCATACATATTTCGACACTTTGCTTACTCGGGATAATCGAATTTATTAGGAACAACTCAGAACATGGAAATTAGGAACTTGAGCCAACAATACTTGAAACTTATGGGAAGATCATGGAATTCATTTCTAAAAGAGTAGTTTAGACAACATACCTCGCTTTGAGCTTTCCTTAAATTACTACAATATTTCGGAAATCCTAGCAATCCCAATCTATTTTGAGATACAACAATATTGAACACAAATTAGGAAGATATTCATGGGTTCAGCTCATTTGAGCATTTCATCAAACACTTGGTGTGCAAATTTGACTACAAGGTTCTTCTACAAGATTTCCTTCATTCCACAACCCAATCTTTACTTATTTGAGCTTAACAATCTTTCCAGAAATCTTATTGGTACATGCATGTAAAAATAATACTCTTACACCCAAGAATCATACTCTCAATCAAATATCTTCTACCCAAATTCGAAATTGAAAACTAGGGTATGAAACCTTACCTCTTAGATGAAGAACTTGTGAGATTTTCTTGTTGGATTTCAAAGCTTGGACAAGATCTTGATGAACATAGCACTTGAGCTTCTTCCTCTCTCTAAAACACTCCCACTTCTCTATAAAATCATCAGATAATCGCCCAAAAATAAGCCCCAAAGGCTATTTATTAAAATGGGGTCGGGTTGTAAAAATCTCGAAATTTGCACAGCCGCGCAAGGCGCCGCGCGGTAGTGAAAAATGTGCCTAGAAACGAAATGTTGAAGTGTTCTGGAAATCCCTATAGGCGCGCCGCATGGGGCGGCGCGGTAGTGTCACCTTCTGCTAGCTTTGAAGTGTTAGAAACTAGATTCGAAGATATTTCATTCGATAGGTTGTTCATCACATAAATCTTTATATATATGTAGATATGCTCTTCCAAAGTTTGGTCTTGTGCGTACTCATTTGGAACTTTAGTCTATCATGTAATTTTCCAACTTGGCTTAGACTTAGGCCTCTCCTTAGACCCCACATCACTTATAAAATGCCTCGTACACTTATTATCATATCCAATTGATATCCATCGTATTAATAGCCCTCGTCTGTATATAAAATAATATAATCAGCACCCATTAACTCCCTTAATAGCGCTTAAGTACTTCAAAAGTTTTCGGGGTGCTACATTCTCCCCCACTTAAGATCATTCGTCCTCGAATGAGAAGTAGAGTCCGCCCCAAACACATAACATAACTTATCTCTTCTTCTGCACACCTCAATCTCCCAAATTTTACTAACTCCCAAATGTTTCAGAAATTTCGGCATAGTCTTCTTTGTAATTGGGCCTATCCACCTGCCAGAGAATTACCAAAACTACCCTAACAATACATTCATATCTCAACAAAGCATCATATATATATATATATATATATATATATATATATATATATATATATATATATATATATATATATATATATATATATATATATATATAACAACACTGATCTCAACATTACAAGCATTATATTATCAAAATTGATACCTGGACATGAGTTGCACCTATTTAAATCATAACACATAGATAATGCCTTTCGACCCCCAATTATTTAACTATACAACCAAGTGGGAACATTTTCTTTCCTTGACAATTTCGGCCTTCGAGGTGGGCTCCTCGACTCACAGACTTCACCATAGCACATTCACGGAGGCAATCTCAACTCCCAGACTTATCTAATAAGGATGACAATTAAGTACCTCTCATAGGCTAATTATCCATTTACTTCACCTCCACTAGCTTTTACCGGAACGATAGACAAAGAATTACAACTACCTTCTTAGACACAGTCACATGAAACACCAGGTACATGGAGAACAATAATAGGGAAACATCATACTCATAGTTTGGCATATTTCCTTCAGGATTTCATAAGGCCTAATGTGACTGCACATATTTTAACCTTATTAGAAATTCACATAACATCCTCATGGAGAAAATATTGAAAATAACCTGTTCACTTTCTTCAACTCTAAAACTCTACGCCAAATACCCAAAATAAACCTTTGGCGACCTCCAACAATTTCTCTAAGATGTGCTAGCATGAATATGACGATAAAATTTCCTATCCTATATATTTGATTACGGGATGATGCTTCTTCTTTGACATGTGACATATGGGAGGCATAATCGGAAGAATAAAGACATTAGCATCAGTTATTCTTGGAAGACTATGAGTCATGAATAGGACAACAACAATTGTTTCATTCCATATGTGCCTTGTTCAGGCAATAGTAAGCCTCAATAAGAAATGGCCAAGTACATGACACCAGTTGTCTCCTGGAGTGTATGGAAAATCAGTTCAACTCGAAATAAGAATATTTTGGCACCCCGAATGTGATATGGGTTTCAAAATGCATGAAATTGCATTAACAGTAACTAGCACAAGTAATCTATGCCACAAACCTATGAGGATGAAAAGGAAGTTGAACACTTGTGAGATTATTATCATTCTGACAGCTTAACCCCTTTCCGATAGTTGATCCTATATGAGAGAACTAGAGATGCGACAAACTTGTCTTTCAAATCAATATACTCATGATATGTGCCATAATCTCTAAGCATCTAATTTCAATCTTTCACGAGTGAAACCACATAGCTAGGACATCTTAATGTTGGGATGAAATCATGTATTGGTTAGAGAAAATGAACACTTCTCTATGAGATAGCCATGTTTTTGCCATAATAACTCTCAAGCTGCAATACCAGGCCACTTCATGGAAGACGACAATACTAGTTACAAAGTGAGCTACTTACTGAGGCATGATCTAGGTGGACATGAAAGTCATACAGAGATGGGCGAACAAAAAGATCTTCCTGCGATGAATTTGTGAAAATCTCAAATTTCCTAGAAACTTTTATGCGGATAAGTGACCCCTTTCAATTGACAGGTACACATATGATAGGTGTTGAGCTATGCTCTCATGCTACTAGGCAGTGAAAAGGATTCATGAAAATATACACAAAGGAGTAAAGTAATTGTTCCAACCATAGGAGCCACGTATACCAGAGATAGTGGCTTAAGAAGGATCTCAACACTAGGCCGCTATACATTGGATTTGATACCACATAGATAAACTTTATGACTGTGCATCCATAAGCACAAGTGAGAACATGTTAACCATTTGAATCAAAAGGTTCTATAAGAAATTCATCAGGTATAGTCTCTTGTTGATAATTTTGGAAAGCAAGTGGGAAGTATTAGTCCTAGAGTTAAACTCAATTCAAGGACATAATTATAGAGCTCAATTCCACAAGAAGTTGTAAATAAGCGAATTTGTGATAGAGTGGATTCACGAATAATGCGCCTCGTTCAAAAAGTAAGTACATGCAATATTTTGTGATTCAACATCTTGTTAAGACCATGTTTATGAGGGTTCTCCATTATGGATGCACATATAGAATAAGGAAAAATAATGCGGTGTTCATAATGATGTACTAAATAGTGACTTACATGGTGATTTTAGATTGACATGGCAATATATTAATTGATTCCCCTCGACTCTACATCCATAACATACATTGGTACCATAGTGGCATACCCCTGAATGACATCTCCTACATTTCACACAACGAGGATGAGGTCTGTTAAACGGACTCACCCCACCGACCTAATATTTACCCTTTTTCATACATCAAAAACATTCCCCTTATCCTTCCTCCAAGCCTTCATGGCGGGAGTAATAATCTCTATACTGGTTTGTTGTGTGGGCCTTTGAAATTGCCCAAGCCTGCCACTCCTAACACTCTCCTGAGCATACTTACAACACGACACCAAATGATCCTTCCCGCACCTCAGGCATACCGTGATGGGTGTACCCAACCTAGGGCATTTGTTCATCTTGTGCCCCCTCTTTCCACAACCATAACATATTTCAAGAGTCATTCAACACGTACCCAAATGGTGTTTCTTACAAATCAAACATCCCTACTTATTGGTACAAACAACCCTCTTTCGTTTCTTAGGTGCTCTTACCACATGATCAGGTGGCACGATAACATTAATAGGGACAAGGACACTTCCCTTAGTAACTTGTTCTTTCAATACCTCCTCGCTGCCTCGAACCCGTGGGTTACTCATATGGCAAATGAGACATGACGAGGAAATTAGCTTCCTATCTTGAGCTCTATCGCACGATCTGGAGTACCAAAGAAGTGTGAAATTCCTAAATGTCCAAGTAGCCTCCTCGTTATAGATTTGGTCGACAACACACCGATAAGAAGGACTCTACTACACACGGCTCCGAGACATCCTAGGACACTTTAAAACCTTAGGCTCTGATACCAAGTTTGTCATGCCCCAAACTCGGGGAGCGCGACCGGCGCTCAACCGAGTAAACCCGGCTGAGCAAGCCTGTTAGATTTTATTCTACCCAAATTCAACCCTGAATAAAGAGGAGATGTACTCCATTAATGAAACACTAATAAGATTTCATTATCAACTCCTATTTCATTTCCATTAGCAACTTCATTCACAATTTCCAAAATATTATAAATTTATAGATATAATGAAAAATATGTCTGCCAAATACCAACATTTCTAGTTCAATTCCCAACATCGACTACAAGCCACAACCTGTCTATGAAGCCTCTAAGTACAACAGAAGTGAAGAATGGAAATGTCGGCGACAAGGTCCCGGCTATACCCCATAGTACAAAATACAACGTCAGATGACATAAAGCCTGGAATAGAGTAGGGCTCACCAAAACCTGCTGAATACAGAGTGACCCAATCGGCTAGGCCATCTCATCTGAGACATCAACCACAATCACGATTTCAATTATAATTTCCAGCACAATCACCACCATGTATGCGGCATGGTGTCCGATCACGACCCGATCGACTAGGCCATCTCACCACAATGCCGTGTGGATCGACATCCTCCATTTCTATCAATCATCTCATCCCAATTAAGGGAAATAATTTTATCACATCAATCTCATCCCAAATAAGGGGAATAATCACAATCCACTCCTACACCGGCACGTGTAGTTTCGGGGTTAGGTTATTTCAACCTACCCTTCCTCGGTGACTATCAATACTCCTAAAAATATTATTGATTTGAATAAAACGAAACAACAATACAAATGCATTTACCTCATAACCTTTCATATCGTATATCTTCATTGGCACTTTCAACAATTTTCAACATCATTATTTCATTGGCTCTCTTGGCCATACATATGATTCTTCATTTATGGCACAATGGCCGTATTTCATATTCCACACTTTCATTTCTTCCCTTTCATGGATCATCATCATAAATATCAATAAATAGAATATTCTGGAAATCACAACTTTAGGTTCATTAGTAATGAAGTCTTTAAACACAATAGATTTCTTTCCAAGAAATGGAGTAAAATGATTGGCAATCGAAGCACAAATTAAAATCATAACCAAGTAACACATTATTTATTCTTGAAATACTTTTCCCCAAAAAGGAAAATACACAATTTCAACTCACGAATATGTAAGAACGCAAAACACATCGAAACTACTTACAAAGCATAACATTAGTTATAACAGCCACATACGGGCATCACTTGAGTTCATAAGCTTTTAGGCAATTCTATTTTCGAAGTCAATTTTGGAACAGTTGAATCAAAGCTCATTTCATAATCTTTCTCACATCATCTCATTTCATTAGCACCATTGTCCACAAGTATAACTTTCACTCTTGGCGCGTTGGCCACACTTTATATCCCCAATTCACTGATTTCACTTCCAACCATCTTTATAGATTATCAATAATAAGACATTTTCAATCAAGAATTTAGGTACACATATGAGTAATTAAGAGTATTAAGCATATCAAGTTTTTCTCACACAAGTTGGCATACTAGCTTTAGTTTGAAACACGACTCAAAGCCATAACATTTTAGTATACATATCATTCTTGAGCACATTACCGAAGGATAACATAATGTGATAGGAACATTCAGAACACATTTTGAATTCATACATCTTTCAACACTTTGCTTACTCGGGATAATCGAATTTATTAGGAACAACTCGAAACATGGGAATTAGGAAATTGAGCCAACAATACTTGAAACTTACGGGAAGATCATGGAATTCATTTCTAAAAGAGTAGTTTAGACAACATACCTCGCTTTGAGCTTTCCTTAAATTACTACAATATTTCGGAAATCCTAGCAATCCCAATCTATTTTGAGACACAACAATATTGAACACAAATTAGGAAGATATTCATGGTTTCAGCTCATTTGGGCATTTCATCAAACACTTGGTGTGCAAATTTGACTACAAGGTTCTTCTACAAGATTTCCTTCATTCCACAACCCAATCTTTACTTATTTGAGCTCAACAATCTTCCCAGAAATCTTATTGGTACATGCATGTAAAAATAATACTCTTACACCCAAGAAACATACTCTCAATCAAACATCTTCTACCCAAATTCGAAATTGAAAACTAGGGTATGAAACCTTACCTCTTAGATGAAGAACTTGTGAGATTTTCTTGTTGGATTTCAAAGCTTGGACAAGATCTTGATGAACATAGCACTTGAGCTTCTTCCTCTCTCTAAAACACTCTCACTTCTCTCTAAAATCATCAGATAATCGCCCAAAAATAAGCCCCAAAGGCTATTTATTAAAATGGGGTCGGGTCGTAAAAACCCTGAAATTTGCATAGCGCGCCGCATGGGGTGCCACGGGGCGCAGCCTGGTAGTGAAAAATGTGCCTAGAAATGAAATTTTGAAGTGTTCTGGAAATCCCCACAGGCGCGCCACATGGGGCGCCGCATGGGGCGGCGCGGTAGTGTCACCTTCTGCCAATCTTTGGTAATTTGGTCATAACTTCTTGTAGGAGTGTCCAAATGACGAACGATTTGAAGCGTTGAAAACTAGACTCGAAGATCTTTAATTTGATAGGTTGTTCATCACACAAATCTTTATATATATGTAGATATGCGCGTCCAAAGTTTGATCTTGTCCGTACTCATTTGGAACTTTAGTCTATCATGTAATTTTCCAACTTGGCTTAGACTTAGGCCTATCCTTAGACCCCACATCACTTATAATATGCCTTGTACACTTATTATCATATCCAATTGATATCCATCATATTAATATCCCTCTTCTGCACACAAAATAATATAATTAGCACCCATCAACTTCCTTAATAGCGCTTAAGTACTTCGAAATGTTTCGGGGTGCTATACGTTCGTCCTCGAACGTGCTAGGAACTACTCTGGAGTTGTCCAAAATCACTGTTTAACACCTCGTTCACCTTCCCGTGCCACCACAACCCAGTTGAACACATTAGCTAGAGCCAGACTGAAGATTCTCCCTTCTATTTAGTCGAAAAGCCTTAAAACAAAATTCCAACCTCCGAATTTCTCTACAAAATCGGATTCTAACATACGAACACCGTATCAATCACTACACACTGTACCAAAACATGATCGTACACCTTTGCTGAATTCACACCATGCACCGCATAATTCACATGCCCATAATACATCCTCCGACCACAACAGCTGAAATCTTATGAATCTGATGCCCGCAACACGCCTCATAACACATGTCAGCTCTGTTCGAATTCTCGCAATACTTCCACGATGAAAGAGACGTGTAGAAACTCATAACCTCCTGACAAATAAATAAATCATGGAGTCTCTCCTCCTGATAAGAACCATTACCTCATTCTGAACTAAATAACGATAATTTCTCTTTAATGTACCTTATATGAATCTGATTGCACTAATTTCAGGTCCAATAATCTTGTTTCACCCAGTACAAACTGCTCAGGCAATGAGTCACCTCAAACACTGACCAAGATCTTATATAGCACCATCAAAGCGCCAACAAGCCACCACTTGAATATAACTCATAAGGAAAAACTAACTCTGACAGGGAATTACCCAGCCTGCGTAACAAATAAAATGGCCGAATAGATGCTATGAAAACAAGGCGCACAAAATAAGTGTAAGGAACTATGCTCAGCATCTCACTGTTGCAGCGTGCAACCCGATCCAATATGACACTTTTGCGGCATGTAACCCGATCCACACAACATGCCTGTGGCGACGTGCCACCCGATCCAAACAATATACCCGTGGCGGCGTGCCACCCGATCCGCACATAACAATCAAGAAGAAAACACACACATCAAGCCGTAACGCTTATACTTACAAAATGCCCGAACATCGGCCACAAGCACGCTAAGTGCATAATACAAATCCTGGGGAGACGGATAGCACCATACGCTACAAAACCCAAGCACAACTAAGGTGCGATATATGATCTGCATCTCGAGAGCCATCCTGTTCATATAATACCACAAGCTACACGGGACCACAACACATGTGCGAATAACCAAGTCATCTCAATCCGGAACAAACTCCCACAGTTCACAACCAAAGGACTAGGGCGCCTTCCAGGCATAAACTCTCACATTAGCGACAGTACCAGAATCTCCATACTTGGTTTCAATCTTTAACAATCAAGTGACTAATATGTCACAGTTATACAATTTCCCCATGGGATACGCTCCCACGACCTTTCGTACCAGGTAGCAAGGTCTGCACCTCCATACCACCAACAGTGCTAATTCTGTAAGGCCAACCAAGAGTTCGCAAATCAATACACAAAGCCTCTTACACAGGACACCGTTCTCAGGTGACACTAAAGGAAATGTCAGTTTACTCTAAACATCTGAATTCTCCCCTGCTTATCCGAGCTCGTGACATTATTGTCAGCACCGAACTGCAACCTTGATCCTCAGCTTTCAAGTTTCCATGCCGCTCACTGCACCTATCATGCCGCTACGCGAGAATACACGAATTCATCATAACCCCTGAACTACCAGTAGAATAAACACTTCATTAGCAAGAAACCTTTCACTTAGCTCATTTCAGAAGAGCCAATGCAACACGCAACTAAATTCCCAAACCGCATAAAATACAAACCTCAAGTCATGATCTAAACCGCCATGACTCCTCCGTAATCCATTTACACCACAAGACCATTTGAATCAAATACTTCCCAAATCAATCAAGTTGTGGTGGCTGTCAAGCCCGCGCGTACAACCACAAACCACATGTATAACTTCACACGCTGAAGGAACTGATCTTTGCCACAATCATGCTAATTCAATCATTACTAACCAACCCAACTTCTTCCAATTTACTCTCGACTTGCCTTAAAATAATAATAGATCCATTCACAAATGTAACAAACCAAAGCCGTACTCGTCCATAGTGACCCGCATCATGAGACCACATCATCTCAATACTCATGAACCATCTCATACTCTCCTTATGCGCACAATAGCATCTCCAACTAGTACACCCATTCTGCAAGACCTTCCGCGAATCCAAAGTTATTTCTTCCTTTACTCCAATACTGCACTGCATACCCGATGATAACATAGAACATTCCAAGTCCCGTTCATAATCCATTATGAAAACTTGATCCTTAACCGCACAACGGACCTGAAATCCTTAGGCACTGCATTTTAATTCTTGAACCCACTAGGACCATTGTTGAGAGTCACCCACTCTTACCTGATCCCAAATATAACCAAACTTCAATGCTCTGCTAGCACAGGAATACCCTCTCAAAGAAGCAGCCGACTGAATTCTTTTCCTTGTACATTACATCCACAAGAAGCATAAACTCTGAGTCTTCCCAAAACCTGTACGTTAATTGATAAGGAAAAGTATAGCACACATTCATCAAGTTCCTTGATCGAATTACTCCTGATATTTTCTTTTCTTAGTCATAAATAATCCACCAACGCATCGATAACCAGAAACTGCACAAGTAGACAACCACACGATCCAATCGCAGACGGTGGGCTCCCCCACTTAGCTTTAACCTCCCATCACATAATGTAGAGCCCACAACGATTCCTCCTTCTCAATTACCATGATCTCGCACAGTTAACTCGCCAAATTTCTCGAAGTCTTTTGTTAAGCTTTTCATGAAACATTCTGAATTATCGGCCACGATCGCATACTCGACCTTCTATTGGGTACTTAGTAGAACTCTTCGTAGAAACCTCATCAAAATCACGCAACCGATAACCTGTTCACAGGAGATAACCCACATATGGTATTCCATGTTGACATCTTCCAATGACACTTCACCGGGTACAACTACCACGAGTTCAGTAAACCCTCCTGAGCCCATGCTCGTCCACCAGCTGTACAAGCATGTTCCTTCCCCATTGACATCAATTGAAAGTCCAACAATACCTTCCAAACTCAAAGTCATGTTACATCCGAAATGATAATCAAATCTTCACACCTTTCTTCATTTCAAGCAAATGCCTTTCTGCCATACTCAATCTTTCTCCGTACAGCAGCCACCATCCCAAATGAAATGCATAGGCTTAGCCATTATCCACCATGATTCCCAAATCGCTCTAAGCTTTCCTCAAGGCAAGTGGCTTTCCTACCGCAGAATCCATATGCTACTCTAGCACTCCCACATCGGTTAAACCACCTCCTTTAAGCAACTTCTCGACCTCTTCTCTTCATACTTGACCTGCTAGTAATTTGACCATCACGAGACACCCCCCGCCATGTCCTTCCTCATCCTTCGCTGTCCAAATATTGCCCCAAATCAAGACCATACATGTAGCACCTGAACTAATGAACTGCTACCAACTCTAAAACTCCTAGAAGATCATCTTTCTTGAGCCATCAACTTTAGAAATACCAATTTGATTCTGAAACCGCTACACTCTGCTATCTCTGACAACCACTTCTTAGGCACCACTTCACAACACCCTGCCCCGAAGGCAAAAATTGAAGAAAATTATAACACCAACGAACCTTAATGCGTTCAAACAAGGAAGGCGGCACCACATCACGAATGAGAATTCCACCACGCTCAAAATATCAAGTCTCGTTACTTCATCAACCAAACTTGGACATCTATAGTTCGATTGCCTTTCCTTCACTGGGATTAAATGTTGAACCTCTAAATCATGCATTGAGAAATCCTCCTTTCAAGTCATTCACTGCCTCGACACATAAACAAGCGCCCTACCATTACACCAACATTGTGCGATAACAACGCATAGACATCATAGCAATCTGTGCACAGTCTCAAAACCATATGGAATACAGATACTGAGACGAAACAACAGAACATCCTTCTGCAAGGCGACGATAATAGCCTTCCCAAACACGTAGGGAAAAACATCTTGCACCACGTCTGCAGTACCACTATAACTCCTCGACGCCCAACTAATAACAAGCGCCCCACGTCATGTAAGATTGAGTAGGAAGGAAATAAAGGCACAAGCTTCAATGGAATCAAATCGCATGATGAGGAATCAAGAAGGGAAGTGCTCCTAACATCCATGTAGCCTCTCGAAGATAAGTACAGACGTCCCCGTACCAATCCGCAAGAATCTACTAGACTTGCTCATGACTCGTGAGACCTAAGTGAACCTAACGCTCTGATACCAAGCTGTCACGACCCAAAATCCACTAAAGGTTGTGATGACGCCTAACACCGCCATCAGGCAAGCCAACGGTAATTGATAAACCTAATTACTCATTTTAGTATTTTAAAATCATAATTTTCATTAATTAAATAGTATGAAATAGAATTTTTAGGGTACTACAATAATGAACAACCTGTAGGAACCCCCAAAACCCGGTATCACAAGTGCATGAGCATTTTCTAAGGAGTACAATAATAATACAACATCTGTCCAGAATGTAAATAAGACAAGATAAAATAAATAGTACAATGGAGACTCGGTGGACAGCGATGCGTAGCCTGAATTGCAGCTCACATAAATTCTCCTCAACGGATGCGCCTACACGCCAAGATGATCACCAAAGGAACCTGTCAGATCCTGCACATTTAGTGTAGAAGTGCAGTATGAGTACGTAAATCAACGCATACCCAGTAAGTATCTAGCCTAACCCCGGAGAAGTAGTGACGAGGGGTCGACATCGATACTTACTGGAGGTCCAATAAAACAATATAAAAACTCATATCATATATGAAGTGCACATCAATAGTGGGGTAAATCTGTAAATTTTATAATCTTTCAAATATTTCTTTTAAAGTATAAATTTTTCGATCTTGTATTCTAACGTAATATCTCGGAAAATGCCAAGTGTCAATACCAAATAAATAAGTAATACCATAAAAATAACGAGCATCAGTGGAAGGTTTATCTCGTGAATATTCGGACTACAAGCGATATAATGCATGATTCTGCCGAGGTCGTTTGGCCCGATCCAGAATAATGTGTTCACTGCCGAGGGTTGAACGGCACGAACCATAGATGCATCTATTATATTGCTGAGGCATTCGGCCCGCTCAATAAGAAAGGAAGGAACTTACCGAATTACGAGACACGTGTTTACAATACAGTACATGAGCATAGAACAAATATAATCTTTACCGTTTCTCAAATAACTCGCCCACAACTCAAGTGTTAAGGCTCGGCCTATTATATATATATATATATATATATATATATATATATATATATATATATATATTCATTTATTTATTTCTAAGTCAAATTCAGTTATAACTTTAATTAATTAAGCCAGCAGAACGAGTTCAAATAATTTTATTATTATATGATAAAGCCCTAAGTCTACCCGGACATAAATATACTTTAGCTACATATGGAATCTCGTCATTTCGTGCGTACGTAGCACCCACAATGAGTTGCACATAACAATAAATATCACCTAGGTGATAGTTTCCCCCTCACAAGGTTAGACAGGAGACTTACCTCGCTCTGAAGTTCCATAACCGGCTCAAAAGGCTCTTTAGCACCTCAAACCGATGCTCGTCGATCCCAAACTAGTCAAACAATGTGCAAATCCATAAATATATACTCTATTACCCATAATTAATCAATTTATAACAATTTCCCACTTCGTTCGAAAAGTCAATAAAAATCAACTCTCAGGCCCACGTGACCGGATTCCGAAATTTCTCGAAGATAAACTTTACCCATAACATAACAAACTCAAATATATAATTTATTCCTAATTCTATTTCCAAAATCGTGATCAAAATCCAAAATTACCAATTCTAGGTTTTTCTGATAAAATCAAACAATTTTCCTAAATTTTCCTCCTTAAATCCACATATAAACCTTACATTTAGCTCACAACAAGTGGGAAATTACTTACCTAGTGTTGCATGATGAAAACTCCTCAAAATCACCCAGGAACCGCGCTCCAAAAATCCCAAATGAAAATGACGAAATGACCAAGTTCGATCCCTTATGTTCTGCCCAGTTTCCGCTTGTGCGGACAAAATCTTCGCATCTACGAAGTCGCTTCTACGATGACAAATGCGTATCTGTGGAGTCCATGGGTCAGCAGTCCCATCGCACCAACGGACTCCTTTCCACTTCTGTGCAACCACAGGTGCGAAGCCATAGCCGCATCTGCGCTCCAGCTCGCTTATGCGACCACTCTGTCGCTTCTGTGAAGCCGCAGAAGCGTTCCATTTTTCGCTTCTGCGAAGCCTTTCCCAGCCAGCCTTCTTCGCTTCTGCGACACGATCCTCGCTTCTGTGACGTGATCCTCACTTCTGCAATGTCACTTCTAAGACCCAACTTCCGCAGAAGCGATCGCACCAGCAACCAGAAAAATTCCAGCATTTCCTTAGTCTAAAATCGATTCGTTAACTATCCGAAATTCACCCGAGGCCCTTGGGACCTTAACCAGATATACCAACACATCCCAAAATTCAATACGAACTTAGTCGAGGCCTCAAATCACGCCAAACAATGTTGAAATTATGAATCGCACCTCAAATCAACTTATAAATTTTCAAATTTCCAAATTCTATATCTTGTGCCGAAACGTACCAAATCAATCCGGAATGACTTCAAATTTTACGCACAAGTCACAAATCACAATACGAACCTATTCCCATGCTCGGAACCTCAAGTGGACATCGATAACATCAAAATCCACTTCAAACCAAACTTATGAAATTCCAAAACTTTCAAAAATGCCAACTTTCTACAATAAGCGCTGAAATGCTTCTGGGCCACCCGATACTCAACCCGAACATACGCCCACATCCGAAATTAACATACGAACCTATTGGAACCTTAAAATCCTGATTCTGATGTTGTTTACTCAAAAGTCAAACCTTAGTCAATCCTTCAAGCTTAAAGCTTCCGAATTTAGAATTTTCTTTCCAAATCAACTCCGAACTTCCCGAGATTCAATTCCGACCACACGCACAAGTCATAAAACATGAAGTGAAGCTACTCAAGGCCTCAAACCGCTGAACGATGCGCTAGAGCTCAAAATGACCGGTCGGGTCATTACAGCTAATATAATCCAACATGGTATGTTGCGGCGTGCAGCCCGATTCCATAAATATCACTCACAATCAGGCCCTCGGCCTCACTCAGTCATCAATCTCTCCAATCTTTCGGGCTCACAAATCTCATGCCAATCAGCGCAAACAATGATACATGATGTAACAATAAATAATAACAGAGACTGAGATATGATATGCAAATAATGAATGTGACGGAGTACATAATTGCAATTTAAGCAAATAACTCAACAGTAGAAATGACCTGGGTGGATCCCAACAGTGTCAGCATATAGCCTAAACATGATTTCTAGCATGGATCATATCTCAATTTCCCTAACACATGGAGATCACATGAATATCAACAAAATTGGATAACTACATAGTACCACGAAATCAACTGAGTCACAATTACCATGGTGCACGCCCACACGCCTGTCACCTAGTATGTGCGTCACCTCAACACCAACTACATAACACGTAGTTCAGGGATTCATAACCCCAGTACCAAGTTTAGAAGTGTTACTTACCTCAAACCGCATAAATCCCTGCTCCAACAAGCCTTTGCCTCGCGAATCGACCTCTGAACGACTTGAATCTACCCACAAATAACTTAGTACAATCAATACAAGCAATAGGAATCGATTCCATATGATGAAGCTAAGTTCTTTAACCAAAGTCAAAAAGTCAACCCGAAAATCCAACCCCAGGCCCACGTCTCGGAATCCGATAAAATTTATAAAATCCAAATACTCACTTAATAACGAGTCCAACCATACCAAAATCATCCAATTCCGACCTCAAAATCGCCTTTCAAATCCTCAAAATATAGTTTATGAAGTTTCTACAATTTTCCACAATTTTTCCAACCCCAAACACTAATTAAATGGTAAAAACAATTATAGATTCATGTATATTAACCAAATCCGAGTTAGAATCACTTACCCCAATCAACTCCTTTAAAATCCCTTCAAGAATCACCCAAAACCGAGGTCTCTAGATCAAAATATGAAAAATGGGTCCAAACCCTTGATTTTGAAATTAAATATCAGCTGCCCAGATGTCCTTCGCAAATGCGGAAAGTGCCTCGCGTTCGCGAAGTACAAAATCTTCAGCTGCCCAAAACCCTCCTACGCGAACGCGATACCTCCCTCGCAATCGCGATGACCAATGAACACAAGCCTACGTGAACGCAAACCAACTCCTGCGAACACGAAGGCTTACATGCCTGGTGCCCCACATAGCTCATCCTTCTATGCACAAACACATTGTACCTTCGCGAACGCATGGCCTTCTTCGCGAACGCAAAGAAAAAACTTCACCTGCCACCTAGATACTCTTTGAGAATGCGATACCTCTCTTGCGAACATGTATAAGGAAACTAGATACCAGAAAATTTGCAGCTGTACAAGGCCAAACTCAATCTGCAATCAACCTGAAACTTACCTGAGGCCCCGGGACCCCACCCAAACATGCCAACACATCCTAAAATATTATATAAACTTAGTTTAACCCTCAAATAACATCAAACAACATCGAAAACACAAATCGCGCCCCAATTCAAGCCTAGTGAACTATTGAACTTCCAACTTCTAAAACCAATGTCGCAATACACCAAATCAACTCCGATAAACCCCAAATTTTGTATACAAGTCACAAATGATACAACAGACCTATTCCAACTTTCGAAACAAAAATCGAAGGCCGATAACCACAAAGTCAACTCTCGGTCAAACATTTCAACTCTCCAAACTTCAACTTTTCCAACTTTCGCCAATTCAAGCCAAAATCACCTACGGACCTCCAAATCAATATCTGGACACATTCCTAAGTCCAAAATTACCATACAAAGCTATCAAAATCATCAAAACTCCATTCCGGAGTCATTTACATATAAGTCAATATAAGGTTAACTCTTTCAACTTAGGCTTCCAACCTTGAGACTAAGTGTCCCAATTCATTCTAAAACATCCCCGGAACTAAACCAACTACCCCGATAAGTCACATAACAACAAACAAACATAAAATAAGCAATAAATGGGGAAATAAGGTTGCAATACTCAAAATGACCGGCCGTGTCGTTACAGTATAAACCATATGAATTCATCATGTAACTCATCCGAGCCCCGTGGGACCCTGATCAATCATACCAACAAGTACATAAACCTCATACGAACTCGCTTGCGTGCTCGGATCATTAAAATAACATATAAAGCCATAAATTGAAGACCAAAATGCATCATGCAAGTTATGAAACTCAAGAACGTCAATATTCACAATCAAGCGTTTGATTCTTACCAAACCAACTTGGGATGACACCAAACATTTGCACACAAGTTGTAAATAATAAAACGGATATAACGACTCGATCGGTCATTTTGTGTCTTAAGGTTCCATTTA
Source organism: Nicotiana tomentosiformis (assembly GCF_000390325.3). Lineage (NCBI taxonomy): Eukaryota > Viridiplantae > Streptophyta > Magnoliopsida > Solanales > Solanaceae > Nicotiana > Nicotiana tomentosiformis. Next base: position 23,800,902 of record NC_090821.1, on the reverse strand, counting down.
CTAGTTCGAGGTCTTGAGTGGCTTCATATTGTATATTATGACTTGTGTGCATGGTCGGATTTGAATTTCAGATGTCTCGGGAAGAATTTGGATGAGTGGTTCTCACTTTAGAAGCTTAAGTTGGAAATATTGGCCGAGGTTTGACTTTTGTGAAAATGAGCCCGGAACAGTGTTTTCATTATTCTGGTAGGTTAGTATCATGATTTTGGACTTGGGTGTATGCCCAAAATTGAATTCGGAGGTCCGTAAGTTGATTTGTGTTGTTTTGCCAAACGTTGGCAATTTAAAATCTTAGAATTTTGATAAGTTTATCTGTAGGTTGACTTCATAGCTATTGTGGTTGGATTTTTATTTCGGGACTTGAAATGGGTCCATGTTGCTATTTGAAACTTGTCTACAAAGTTTGACATCATTCCGAATTGATTTGATAGGAATCGTACGCGCGATTGTGTTTTCAGAAGTTCTTGAGTTTCATGTTGATTTTATATATTTTGGAGGTCTAATTCGTGGTTGTGGATGTTATTTTTATGATTTGATCATGCGAGCGAGTTCATGTTATGTTTTCATACTGGTACTGATGTTTGGTTTGGAGCCCCGAGGGCTCGGTTGAGTTTCAGACGCGTTTCGGAGTGTTTGAAAGAGTTTTAGTTTTGCTAGTGTTGAACAGGTGCTTCAGGTCTCATATTTGCGATATAGGGGTCGCATTTGGGATATTAGGCTTACGTATGCTAGGTTCGCATTTGCAAACCTAGAGTTCACATTTGCGATGAGGGGACCTGGGTAAGCTTGTTCGCATTTGCGATCAGATAGGTCGCTTTTTGCGAAGTGTCTTTGGTTCGCATTTGCGAATTTAATGTCGCCTTTGCGACTGTAGCAGGGGTGTGATGATTGTTGCATTTGCAAACTTTCTTTGCAATTGCGGGGTTTGCATTTGCGACCCCAAGTCGCATTGAATAAACCTGCGACTAGACATATAAGCTCAAGGACCGGATTTTGATCTTATTTTCATATTTTGGAACCCCTAGACTCGGTATGAGGCAATTTTGAAGAGGGATTTTCATCTACAATCATTGAGTAAGTGATTTTGATCAATTTCCAACTATTTTACATGATTATATGTCAGCTTTAACATCAAAATTATGAGAAACAAAGTGAAATTTTGAGAAACTTTGTCTATATTTTGAAAAATGAGAATTTGAGTTTTGAGAGTCGATTTGGACTCGGATTTTGTCACGCCCCGACCTCGGGGAGCGCAACTGGCGCTCAACCGAGATAACCCGGCCAAGAAAGCCTGCACAATACCTCCTACCCGAACTAACCCATGAATAAAGAGAAGATCTATTTCATTAATTAGACCAGGAGAAGATCATGTGAGCTACACCAATCCATTACCATTAGTTATATCATTTATAAGTTCTCAAAATACATACACTTTCATAGTTTGAGTGGAACAGGTGGTACAAATACAACATTACTAGTTTGACTTTCCCAACACCAACATACAACCCACACTATATCTACGTGCTTCTAATAGATACAAAAGAGTACTACGGTAGTGCCGGCAACAAGGCCCGGGCTATACCTCAAAACATAATGCACAAGGAACAAAAGATACACGACCCCGAAAAGTCAGCTGGGAAGAGGGTGTACCGCTATCACTGATCAAAGCTGCCTGCTGTGGAACCACCTGCAGCCATTAAAGATGCAGCGCCCCCGACAAAAGGGACGTTAGTACATATGGAATAGTTCTAGTATGAATGACTAAACACCCTCTCAATTAAACGAGTAATAAAACAAGGAAGAACAATCATAGAATCAATGAGAGCCTCAAACAATACGAAGACATCAAGTTAGGAGAAAGATAATATTTCAAGTAAATTACATTATTTTAGGTTGGGAGATCTTTAGTACCGATATACCACCATGTCTTTAGCACGGAGTCCGATCACGGCCCGATCGGCTAGGCCGTCTCACCCAAAGACATCCAATCACAATCACAATCACAATCACAATCACAATCTCAATCACTATCTCAATCACAATCTCAAGCACAATCACCACCATGTGTGCGGCATGGCGTCCGATCTCGATCCGATCGGATAGGCCGTCTCACCACAATGCCATGTGGATCGACATCACCCCTTGGTAGCAATCATCTCATCCCATTTAAGGGGAATAATCTCATCACATCAATCTCATCCCAAATAAGGGGAATAATCACAATCCACTCCTACACCGGCACGTGTAGTTTTGGGGTTAGGTTATTTCAACCTACCCTTCCTCGGTGACTAACGATACTCCCAAATGTTTATTATATAAAGGACTTTTAGCTTATTTCATAGTCTTTTACTCATCTTTTCATTTCATTAGCACTAGTGGCCACACATGTAATATCATTCTTGGCATGTCGGCCGTATTTCATATGTCATGATCACCCATTTCACTTTCAAATATCATCATAGATTATCAACAACAAAGCATCTCTAATCATGACTTTTAGTCCACATATGAGCAAATAAGAGTCTTAGGCACATTGAGCTTTCTTCCACAATTTGGCATAATAACTAGCAATTGAGACATAATTGAATTCATAATATTTCGACACATGGTCACATTTGAATACAATCTCGAAGGATAACACAATATGATAAGAGTATTCGGAATACATTTTGAACATATATCTTTCGACACAGAGTTTATTCGGAAAAGTCAAATTTATAAGGAATAACTCGGAACATGAGACATAAGAGCTTGAGCCAATCATATTTACAACTTACGAGGACATCATGGATTCGATTATGCAAGAGGATTTTAACCAACATACCTCGCTTTGAGCTCCCTTAAGTACTACAATGATCCAGAATTCCTAGCAACCTCAATCTATTTAGAAACATAACAAAATTGGACCATAATTAGGAAGATACTCGGGGTTTCAGCTCATTTGAGCATTTTATCATTATGATTTCAAGGTCCTCCTATGGTGGATTCCTTTATCCCAGAACCCAATATCTACCCTTTTGAGCTCAACAACCTTCCTACAACTTTGAAGAATAGGGTATGGAACCTTACCTCTTGCATGAAGATCTTGTGAGTTTTCCTTGTGGATTCTCCAAGTCTTGAGCAAAGATTGATGAACAATTAGCTTAGGAATCCCCCTCTCACTCTAAACCACTTTCCTCTCTCTAAAATATCAGTTAGGACCAGCCAAAATAAACCCCAAGTTGTTTTTATAAAAATGGGATCGGGTGAAATTTTTCAAAACTTAAACTCTACGAAGCCGGGTCTGCGGTCGCAGACCAGACTGCAAAATAGGTATGTGAACCGCAAAGGGGACCGCAGAAAAGGTCCCAAAAACTGGGTAGGGATGGACAGGTCTACGATAGATCTGCGGTCGCATAATGGACCGCAGAACCTCCATCCGAAGTCTTCTCGTACTGGTTCTACGATGGATTATGCGGCCCGCAAAATAGTTATGAGGCCGCATAATGGACCGCATAATGGTCTTCAAAATTAGCTCACGTTCTGCTTCACTCCGCAGCTGATCTGCGGCCGACAAAGTGGTTCTGCGATCGCATAGTGGACCGCAGAAATGTAATGGTCTGCAAAATGATTCTTTCAGCTCCCCGGTGTACTGTACAACCCATAAAGTCTGTACCGCGGCGAGCTTGAATTTCTACAACCCTTAATCACATTATTTTACCTCGGCGCCATGAAACCCCGAGTTTTAGGTGAAATTTTACGGGGCCTTATAAATTTTGAAATAAAATACATATATGGACTCATGAGGTTATGAGTAGTCGGAATTTACCTTTGGATCCGGAATTTGACCGGACGGGCCCGGGGTTGACTTTTGTTGACTTTTGAGGAATTTTGCAAGGATCATAGTTTTATTTATTGGAATTGATTTCTCTTGCATTATTTGATGTTATTAAGTTGATTTTGGTTAGATTTAAGCCGAGCGGAGGTGTGTAAAGGAAAAGCTAGTTTAGAATATTTATTGAGGGCTTTTGAGGTAAGTAACTTGCCTAACTTTGTGGGGGAGAACTACCCCGTAGGAATTGATTTATTTGGGCTATTTGAACTATGTGAAAGACGTGTACTCGAGGTGATGAGCGTGTACACGGCTTTGTATATGGAGATTTAATCGGTTTAGACTCTTAGGGTTCTTAAGCACACTAAATTGAAATTGCTCTATCATGTTATGTCCTCCATTGTTGAATTCACTCTTATATGCCTTATTTGAAGTTGTTGGTTCATGTCCTATCTTTTGCTGCCAAATATACTCTTACATGATTTAATTGTAATTGTTACCACTTTACTGTTACTGGTTATCTCTTCGATAGTCGTTTCCTTAATTGAAGTTATTGTTACATGTTATCTCTTCCGTAGTTGATTATCCTTAATTGAAGTTATTGTCACATGTTATCTCTTCCGTAATTGATTATCCTTATTTGAAGTTGGTGTTACATGTTATTTCTTTTATTGTTGAACTACTGTTACTTGAAGTCATTATTACTTGTATGTCTTTCATCGTTGAGCTTATTCTTCCGTTTCATTGCATTGTTGTCATTCTTGTATTTATTTACTTGTTGTACCTTGTGTTATTGTTATTCTTATTATACTCGGTGTTATTGAGTCGTGGGCTATATGTGATTGTGGTATTGGAATTGTTGTTACAGAAATGTTGTGGTGCCATCACGACTCCTAAGGAGAGATTTTGGGTCGTGACAACATACCTACTACAAGTCCCGGAACAACAATCCAAACCCGATAGCTACAAAGTCAATATTTGGTCAAACTTATGAAATTTCTAAACCCCCAAATAGTTAACTTTAGCCCAAAAAAGTCAAATCAATCTAGGAACCTCCAAATCCAAATACGGACATACTCGTAAGTCCAAAATTACCTTACGAACGTATTGGAACCCTCAAAATAGGAATTCGAGACCATTTATATAAAAGTCAAACCTTGGTCAACTCTTCAACTTAAAGCTTCCATATATGAAATTTTTGCTTCCAAATCTATCCCGCACCTCTTGAACATCAAAACCAACCATACACACAAGTCGTGTTACATCATATGATGCTACTAAAGACCTCAAATCACCGAATGGAACGCTAAAACTCAAAACAACAGGTCAGATCGCTACAATATCGATCATTATCAATCAGCCAAGTCGTACAATTACTCAACATCATAAATGTATACATACAAACTTCACTAACTATATAATGTACAACATTACGAGTTAACCAGATTATTAACTAGATGTGATTTACCCTAAGTGTTTGACAAATAGGTAAATATGTAAAGTAGCAAAAATAACATTTATTTATCGTTTCACTATACATGCGTTTTGAGTACATTCGAGAACGGGAAGTACGAAGCGGGGGTTTGACAGGGGTTTGTCTTTGTATTTTTCCTCCGAGCTTCGTATTTTGAAAGAGGCTCCATATAACAATACCTCACAAGATAAGAGAAACAAAATTATTAGTGAAATAATATAAAGTAAAAATAAATTAAATATGACATATTTTGAAATGATTTTTGTTTGGAAATATTTTTAGAAAATAGTTTTGGAAAATGTTTTTAGAGGCTCGAATGTATTTTTTGATTCTGTCAGACATGAGAATGAAAAACTCCTTGGTTGCGACTACGGTGGCCAATTGTGCCGCCATCTAAATTGATGGTTCAAACATTTCTCGTGTTTTCTTTTTCGATGAATTTATCGCCATCGCCTAGTTTATTTTCAGGCCTGGTTTGGAGGGTCAATTGGAGGGTCATGGCCTCAATAACTCGAATTATTTTCATCGGCCGAGGTATGATATTTGTTCGAAATTAACAATGTTCTGTCGATAAATAAAACCAAAAACCAGCATCAAAGTACTGCTCTTCCCATACACAGGATCGATATTTCACAAGGAAAGATGGTCATAACAGCACATGGTGGTGAAACGATCACCACTGACAAATTTCCAATAGAACAAAGGCCACAAAATTTCTTGTACATTCCCATATTCTAAGATAAAGCAACATATCAGTAACATGATTCTCAATGAGTGAGACTGAATTTTGACCATTCTACTCATTCTTAATGCTCTCATGTATTTTCACTGTTAGTAGTAACTCCTTTAAGACTGATTTCGAGTAAGTTGTTAGCATAGATTCTTAGTGTGATATGAAAATCTCAACTATGTGCTTGTTCTGTTCTGAGACTGCTGTAGTATTATGTTACTTGCTTTAATAACTTAAACCTACCTAAAGGGAACTCTATCTAATAGGTTCCCTATGAAGTATTGGACCTTTAGTAAAGTTAGTAAATGAGTGCATATGTTTGTATTTACCAATTTTCAATGCCTTAAGCTACTTAGTGTGACTTTCTTGAAGCTGAAATTATAAATAACTTGCTTATAGGAGTATATGGTCAATCGTTTGTGCTTTGCAACCCTTTCCTGATTGTATATGTGACTCTTATGAGTATTTTGTAAATGATGTGCCACATGGAATGATTCAGAATCAACCTTTAAGCCTTCTAAGCAATTAAAATTTTGGAAACTTGTGTAACCTATGCCTGATAATGATCATGGGTTTAGAACTCAAGTATGTGTTAATCCTTGATTATTCATGACTTTGCACCTCAGTAATAACTTCACTCCCTAGAATGATTTTCTGCTTTGAATCAATTGGTGCTTCTGTGTAATTGAATTCCCTGAGTGTGTTATGAGACCTTATGAACTTTTGCTAGTGTGTTTTGTATTGGTTGTGTGAGGCTGCCTAGGCACCTGTTTGGTTGAAATGCCATGTCGATATTTTGTTTGTGCTAAAACCTCTAAAGAAGAGTGATGTTCATTGCTTAAGGGTATTTTAATGTGAGCTTGACTTTGTGATTAAGGGACCCCTCCCTGGCACAACCACTACTCGGGGTCCATGAGACCCTCGTGAACTCTAAATTACCTGGGGTCCATAGGGGGGCCTTATAAATACATAAGGTTCACCCTAAGCCCATAGTCATTGACCTTGACTAATCTTCATGGGATTAACATAAATAAAATTTGGCTTTGCTATATTCTTATAGATCATGTTCCTATTCATCATGCGTATATCTTACTTTACCTTCTATTTTTATATGCTATAATCATTTCCTTTTATTTTCTTCGCATGGATCACTGGTCTGATGAGTTCATTGAGAACTCCGGCCCAAGTACGAGAATTGGGTTGTCTCTTTGCTATCTGCCAAAACTTTACTGCCACTTAGTGTTTTAGTTGGGTCTGACCAACTTTCAGCCCAATAACGAGAGTCCAGCCTACCTTTTCTTTATATAAAAATAATTGTTGATTGTTACTGTCTTTCTTTCTGTGTATATTGGAAATTCATTAATGTCTTGATCGTTTAGGTAGATTTTAGGCAAATCAACATCTAATAGGTAAAAAGTAATTGTAGCTTCAAGAATTAATTACTTTAACAACCTTAACACTTTTGAAATCTAAATATTTTGAAACTAACTATTTTGGCAACTAATCTTTCTTTCGCTTGCATATCTTTTCCAATGAGTTTTGTTTGGTTTTATGCATCGACAAAACTTGAATGAGTTTAAATAGAAATAACTCCTTTGAAATATTTTCAAAATGGATCATAGGCAACTGAACTATTCTAACACAAAAAAGGGCAATCATACATCACTGGTTTTTAAAAGAACTAGGACTAAGCAGTCCTTTTGGAAAATATACTGGTCTTAGTAAAACAGCCTTCAAATAAATAAATCAGGAATACCAGTTTTAATAAATACGTAGACACATTTTCTTGAAATAACCCCTCATTTTACAAAGATTTTTAAACAAATCTTACCATTTCTAATGGGAAAATAATTTCTTTTTCTCAAAATAAAAGATGATCTTTCAAACTAGAATCAATATGATTTTTACTTATACAAGGTTTTTAATAAAAAACCATTTAGCAATTTTAATCAATTAATCAATTAAGATACGGGAATTTCCTTCCCCGCATCTAGCCTATGTTTAAGGAGCTATCTTAGATAGATTTTAAGGGATGCCTAACACCTTCCCTTTAGTGTAACAAGAACCCTTACCCGGATCACACTGGTTAGTAGACCATTAAGATAATAATCTTTAAAGACTTATAAGTACCCTAGTATACCTCTAAATATTAGGTAGCGACTCTTCTTTCATAACCTTCAGAGGAACCACAAGTTATTTTTATTTTAACCTGTGCAAAATAGGGTGCAACAATCATCAAGAGGCATATCCTCATAACTCATCTATAAAGCGCACAAGAACATGATAACAATAAAAATGTGGATAAAGAATGACTATAACAAAATCAATTATAGCAACCATGTTCAAGTAGTTATATAAAGAATTACATATGTATCACAAAGTGCACACATCTCAATGAAGGTACATTACAAGAACAAGTCTGAATGTGTGTTCAGAACCTACGTGTATCTATCTCCGAGGCAAATATAGCATAAATATCAAGATTTGCTCATCATGTTCTACATAAGGTACCAATAGCCTCAACATTCCTCTAGCATGGTTTATTGTACTCACATCATCGATTAATTAAATAATACATGGAATCAAATAAAACACACAACCAAATAAAGTATAGAGTAAGCTAGAATCTACCTCGAGTATTAATACAAATGGAACATGTATACGCTTGTCACCTCATATCTATATCACCCCTACATGTAGCAAACAACAACAATTAGTAGGAAAAGAATTCCTTAACCAAAGCTACGCAACACACTTACCTCAATGAGCCCAAATCAAACCTCTAAAATATCCTTTCTCCTAAAATCACCTCCGTCCAGCCCATATCTAGCCAAATAACTCAATCACATCAAATAGCTCAATAGAAAACAATTTCAATTAATAAAGTTCCAATTTTTACCCAATTCCCAAAAAGTCAGCAAAAGTCAACCACGGACCCACAAGGTTAAAACCCAAGTCAAGGGATAGATCCCGACTACCCATAACCCCACAAGCCCAGATATGTGATTAGTTTTCAAAATCGAGTTCAATTCGACTCTCAAATTCTAAATTTTTATTTCTCCAAATATAGAAAACATCCCCAAATATTTCTTTAATTTTCTATGATGTTGGTGTAAAATATCGTAAGAAATAAAGATATAATATCAAAATTACATGATATTCACTTACCCAATAGTTAAATGTGAAAATTTCCCTCAAAAATTGCCTCAAACCGAGCTCCCAATCTGCATATGTGACAAAATGAACTCAAACCCCGATATGGCCTCTAAGCATCATCTACGGATCTCTCATTCGCCGCCAAAGGTTCGCAATAGCGGTCACCGCAATTGCGACTAAAGTCCCGCATTTGCGAACCCAACTAGCCCAAGCAAAGTTGCATTTGCGACAAAATACTTCGCAGAAGCAAAGTCTACCCAGAAGCGGCAACTCGCAATTGGGACCACCAAAATTGCATATGCAAACCCAACCACCGGAGGATGCAGTCGCAAAAGCGACACCAATCATCGCAAGAGGTAACAACCTCGTGCTCGCAATTGCAGACAAACACTCGCAAATGTAGAATTGCCTCACACTCCCAGATTCGCAAAGAGAGATTCCCCTCGCAAATACTATAGTCTCATTTGCAACCTATCCATCGCAAATGCGATAACTCCAAAACCAGAATTCCCGGCTAGGCAAATGTCACGACCCAAATCTCAACATGCCATGATGGCGCCTATCTGAGAACTGGCCAAAAGCAAAGCATGAAAGGGAATCACTAAAAAAAGTAAAATCTGGCCTGATTCGAAGAAGTGAAAAGCACAATTAACGTCTGGATGGATAAACAATGGTCGCCAGATTGATCACAAAGTCAAACGACAATCGCCGGCAAGACGGTGATGAAATCCGACAGTGGCAGATCTGTAATGGACAAAAGGGGAGAGGGAAAGTGGTGTGGCCATCGTTCACCGACTAGATTTAATCTGGCCAGCTCTGGCAATTCTCAATAGTATTTTTTGCATGCATGACAAATAAAAGATTGAAGAAAAGGAGAGGAAGATGAGGCAGAGATGGGAGGCAGAGAGGTCATCGATGGTGAAGTAGTAGTCGCCGGCCGGTGATGAAATTCGGCGATGACTAGTAAAAGCAATAGCAGCAGCGTTGAGGGAAGAGGGTGAGAAAAGGAGAGGTGGTGAGGGGAAGGGACGTCCGCCGGCCGATGGTCCGCTCTGCTGATGGCGATGGTAGTCAAGAGCCAAATAGGAGAGGGAGTGGGATCGGCGGCTAGAGGAGTGCCAAAACAAAGAGAGAGGAAGAGAGTTATAGGGTTTTTAAACCCTTTTAGAAAAATCTAATATAGTGTATTTTTTTATGTGAGGGCGTGTGCTTGTATTTTTATAATGGGTGTGTGTAACAAATATGTGGCCCTTATTTAAGTAAAAATAAAAGATAATATAAAAATAAAATATGTGGTCAAAAGTGAAACCATCTTTGAAACCATGTGTCATAATATCGTGTACTCTCTTTTTTAATCTGTTTATGTATGTATATCAATGTAGTATAGTTAGCTTACCTATTAAGCTGTAGAAAAAGACAAAACAATGGTCTTTACACATTGGATAAAAGGAGGTCAAGTCACATCAAGATGTCTTGTCACATCATGATGTCTTGTCACATCATGATGTCTTGTCACATCGGACGTTGACGGTACATGGGGTTTGACTGAATTTGATCCGTATTTTAAAATAAATTTTACTGGCTTCTATGTAATTAATAGATTGTGCTATAAACTAGAAGGTGATTATTTATATAAGAAATATGTCTTGTATTATTTATTAAAAATGCCAACTACTACAATAGTGTTGTAGTAATTATTATTTTTATTTTTGAAAGATAACAAATTGATAGAATCTTTTAATATTTAAAAAATAGGACAGTTATCAATAAATTATTTGAGATTTAAAAAAATGCACAACATAGTAGTATTTAAATAATTATAATAAAATAATAAAAAGTCCTATATTTTATAAAATATGGGTAATTATCAATAAATTGCATGTCACAACCCCAAAATCCCACCTGAGGTAGTCGTGATGGCGTCCAGTCTCTAAGACTAGGTAAACCTAGCATTCATTGATAGCTTAACAGAAATTAACAAAACTAAGATAACAAAATAAACCGATGAAAACTCATAATAACTCCAAAGTGGAACATCGGTAACAAGATCCCCAAAACTAGTGGAATTGAGTCATAAGCTCTACAAAATGTACTAAAATCTCTAATACAATATTGTCTAATAAAAGGATAAACAGTAGTAAAGGAAATAATAGAAGGTGACTCCGAGGCCCGTGAGCATCGAGCAGGTATACCTTGAAGTCTCTGAAAATAATTGTACGATTGGCTTCCGGCACGAGCATATGTACCTGAATCTACACAAAAATATGCAAAAGCGTAGTATGAGTACACCACAACGGTACCCAATAAATATCAAGCATAACGTCGGTAGAGTAGTGACGAGACCATGTCAAGACACCTAATAGGATAAGAAAAACTGAATAGAGTATGGTACAGTCTAATAATGGAAAGCGAGGAAATAAATGACAATAAGGCAGTACAATAATGTAAGCTAACAACAGGATTTAAGGCAATAAAGACAACAAGAAATGAACACATAATGAGAACAACAAGTAATCAAATACGGACAAATACAAGTAAGACAAAGAAGGAAACAACAAGAATTATTCAACCAACAAACCTTTTTAACCTAGAACGCAGAACAAGAATCACAACCGAGGTACCACACCTCATAACCTCATTTCACAAATCTCAATCACAATCTTCCTTATATCTTCCCATGAGCTTTGCATTTATTTTGAAAATATTTTTTTCCGAAAGCTACACGCGTTTTAGCCCCCTTATCTCATCGTGTGGCTTCAAGTAATTCCCTTACTAGCAATACGGATATAAATCCCACCTTATCTCACCGCATGCGTATCAACCCCTATCCTTATACCACTTCATGTATATCAATATTACAACACAATATCAACTCGCACCACACATGCCCATATGTCACAACACTTGGCAAAATCAGCATTACAAATATTACCACAACATATAGCCCACGGCTCAATCACAATGTGTACAAGAATCTCAATAATAACAAAAAGAATGAGAATTACTCAACAAGGAAAAGATATCTCAATAATCAACAACTTCAACCTCAATGTGATAATAGCTTTCATAACTTCAACTTCAATAACTCAAAATGAAGGTATTCCCATGAAAAGGCAACTTCCAATTCAATTGTATAACATAAGCTTAACAACGAAAAAGATGGTATGAAATAGAAAACTACGTCAAAATGCATGAGGATAATTCAACACGAAGAGACATCAGGAAATAACAACTTCAAATAAGAATGACTCAACAAATAAAGAGGCACGTGACAATAAGAGAGATGACAACATCAATTAAGGCATATAAGAGCATATTTGACAGTTAAATATTAAGCACGATATAACAACATCAAGTAAAGCACGTCAGAGCAATTTAACAATGAAAGATATAACATGATATTACAATTTCTAATTAAATGCATGAAAGAGCCTAAGAGTCTTAACCGGTCAAAATATCACATATAAGCATGTGTACACACTTGTCACCTCGTGTACACTTCTTTCACAAAACTCAAATAACGTAATCAATCCAAAACCTAAGGGGTAGTTTCCCTCACACAAAGTTAGACAAGATACTTACCTCAAAAAAGTCAAATCAATCCCCTAATAAGCCTTTCCCACGTAAATCCAACTCTGGACGGCTCGAATCTAGCCAAAATAACTCAATACCATAAATACAAGCCATAGAAAGCAATTCCGAAAAATAAAGTTTCAATCTTTAAAGAAAATCAAAAAAGTCAACCCGGGCCCGCACCTTGAAACCCGACCAAACTTAAACATTCCGAACACCCATTCCGATACGAGTCCAACGATACTAAAATTATCAAATTCCGACCTTAAATTGGCCTTCAAATCCTCAATTTATGATTTAGGAAAGTTTTTACAAAAATCCTCAATTTCTCCAACTTAAATCACTAATTAAATGATAAAAACAAATATGGATTCATGAATAATGAAAAAATCCGAGTCAAAAACACTTATCTCGATCCAATCCTTGAAAATCTACTCTAAAAGCGCCCAAAATCGAGCTCTCTAGCTCAACGTGCGGTGAATGAAATAAAACCCTCGATGAAGCTATTTCTGCCTAGTGATTTCCGCATCTACGGTCCAATAGTCGCATCTGCAGAAATATCATCACAGATGCGGCTTCACTAAAGACTCATCAAATTTCACCTTCCGCTTCTGCGGACCAAAGACGCATCTATGCATCCGCCTCTGCGGCCATCAACCACACCTACGGTCCCTCAACACTCTCCAAAATTCCGCTTATGCGGAAGTGTTTGCGCTTTTGCGCATCCGCACCTGTGACTTTCACCTAACTAGCCTTCCTTCGCTTCAGCGATCCCCAGCCGCACCTCTGACTCCGCATCTACAGCCAAGCCCACCGCAGATGCGATGACACTAGAAACTCAAATTTCTTCAGAGCCTTTCTAAGTCCCAAATGAAATCCAAATCACACCCGGGGCACCCGGAACCCCATCCGAACATACCATCAAGTCCCAAATCACAACACGAACCTACTAGAGGCCTTAAATCGCATCAAACAACATCAAATCTATGAATTGCACTCCCAATTCAAGCCTATTAAACCAATGAACATTCCAGTTTAGATATGTTACTTATCTCGAACAAGTTAAATCAAATATCGAGCAAGCCATATAATACTCTAGAATTGCCATCTGCGCGAATCGACATCCAAACGGCTCGAAACAAGCCAAAAGCAACTCAAAAACATCAAATAATGCCATAGAAAATAAACTCAAACGAAAAAGGTCGAATCTTTAATCAAATACTCAAAGTCAACCAAACAGTCAACCCGAGCTTGCACCTCGGAACCCGACAAAACTCAAATATTATGAAAACTCATTCGAATACGAGTCCAACCATACTAGTTTCTATCAAATCCAACTCTGAATTGATGTTCAAAACCCAATTATTCATTTTAGAAAAATTTGACAAAAACCCCTCAATTCTCCAATCAAAACATAGATTAATTCACAAAGGAACTAGTGTAATCATGTTAAAATACAAATATTGAGTTTAGATACTGACCCCCATGAAAATACGAAAAGTACGCCGAAAAAAATCACCTTAATTTGAGCTCTAGAACTCAAGATATGCTCAAAATACCAAATGAAGGCAGTCTGATTTTTTTAATACACAGAGATTCCGCTTTTGCGCCCAAAAAAGCGCAATTGCAGTTTTTCAGCTGTCATTTCCGCTTTTGCGGATCATTTTTCGCACCTGCGAGGTCGCAGATGCGGACCCCACTACGCATCTGTGAAGCACCAGCACCAACTTTCTTCTTCTACACTAAAATGGGCATAACTCCCTCATACGATGTCTAAATTTGATGATTTTTTTTGCTATGGCTCCGTAATTATAATAAGGTCTAATACATCAATCAAAAAAAAAATTTAGATCTCATTTGCTTAATTTGGTACCACTAATGCTTGAAGAAACGACGTTGAAACATCAAATACGAGGTCACCATATGGACTTAATGGAACCATAAAAACTTCAATCCGAGGTCAAATACACAAAAGTCAAACTTGGTCAACTCTTCCAACTTAAAGCTTCCTATTTAAGAATCATTCTTCCAAATCAATTCCGATCAACTTTAAGACCCAAACCTACGATACACGCAAGTCATAATACACCATATGAAGCTATTCATGAACTCAAACCACTGAACTGAATGCAAATGCTCAAAATGACCAGTCGGGTTGTTAAATTCTCCCCCACTTGAACATACGTTCGTCTTCGAATGTGCCGAGGGTCGTTCCAAAGCCATCAAATCACTGTATAAACTCACAATGTGCATACCCATAGGTGATTCCACATCATTATGATTCATATAAGCCTGACAACACAAACTAACTGAAGATCCTTACTACGACCTTAGTCAACAAACCTTATAATCGAATCTCCAACATCCGGAATCCATTATAAGATCTGATTCTCACATTTGTACATAATATAATTCTGAACAAGTTGTATCGAGCCATAACCATAACCTATGATATAATCACATAATATAACACATAACTCAGATACTCATAGCAATAGCTTCTGGTCACAGTAGCTGATCGATAACAAATCTGGTACCGGTAACAAACATCAAATCAAATAAAACCCTAATCTAAACCTTCATATACTACCAACGGAAAAAGAAACACATGAAAACTCGTAACCACCCATCAGATCAACAAGTCGTGGAGCTCCCTTGTCCGATAAGAACCATCGCCAAATTCTAAACTGACTAGAGATATCAATCTTCAAAACATATCTTAATCAAATCTGATAGCACTCTTTCCAGGTCCAATATCCTCATCTCATCAAGTACAAGCTGTTCGCTCGATACGTTACACCAGCACCACCTCGAGCAACATACCGTGCAATTTATGCAACAACAGGAAATGACTCGAATGTCCCAATGATGGAAAGATAATCAAATGAGAGAATCTGCAAGCTCAACAGATACCATCACGAATCGCAATGCTATGAACCCATCACACAAAGGAGAAATAAACACATGAAATAAGCACAAAGGACCAGTTCCAACCATAACTTCATTGTGATGCGTGACCCAATCCAAACACCAATCTACATGGAATACCTCGAGCCATGATGCCCATAATCAACAACCATATGCATATCAATAATAAATATGTAAAGTGCATTATCATAACCATAGAGAAGTGGATAGCACGATATACCACAAACAAGAAGACCATAACCAAAGCGCAATTAACCATTCAACACCGCAAGATCCATCTCGCTCGAATTCTGCCACAAGGCCCAAACAGATTCGCATCATGTGTGTAAATAGTCAACTGTCTTACAACTCGTCGTAGTATAGAAGAGTAACACATGGAACATATCAGAATACGAATAAGATCAACTCTAACCAATGAGACACCCCTCAATAATAGCTATGCTGAGTAAAAAACATCTGTCCTGATGTAGAATATACATCTTATTAGGCCTACCAATGACCTCCAAATCCATCCCAATCCGCCCAAAATAGGTAGATAACCTCTTAAAAGTCCACAATAACCTATCCATAACACTTACAATCAGCCATCAACCTCTTAACATTCCTTCACCATTCGCAGCCAAGGAACAATCTGCCTATGAGAACCCTTCTAGTCTTCAAATCCCTAGAACACAAGAGTCTCCATGTCCAATCACAACTCCACTGTGACTGGCACGTCCCTCATACACAATCATCTTACGAGAAATACTTCCATAATTTTCCATGCCACATTGAAAAATTTGAACATCATTACTCGATCAATTACATGATTACCATAATACCAGTCAAGCATCCGCAAGTCAAACACAATGTGCCTTTCGAGAATGTACACTCTTCTAAGGTAATATCAAATAGTACTAACATTCTTCTAAACATCTGAACTCGTCCATTCTATCTAGAACTCATGACCTTCCCTTCAAAACCGAATCACAAACTTGTCACTACAAGAAATTGGGCCTATGGGAATAGTTTTTGGCAACGGCTAATATAATCGTTGCTATAAATGGTCTATTGCAACGGTTATAACCGTTGCAATAGGATATGGATCCTATTGGGACATTTTTGTAACTAAACCATTGCATTAGTGTTAGAACCGTTCCAATAGTCTTTTTATTGCTATGGTTTTCAAAACTGTCACAATATGTCTATCTGTAGGGACGATTATAAAAAATAAAATCTATTGGGACGGTTCAAAATCCATCCTTATTTTCCCCTTTTTATTTTTTGTTTAACCCTAACATTTTGTGTAAGTTATTTTTTCTTTTTAATCGCTAATATTTTTAAGCCCCAAGAGAGATAAAGTAGTTCTCTGAGACCTTCTATTTCTAATTAGTCCAAATCGATAGTTGAATCCAAAACATAGCATATTGATATAACACTTCTAAAGAAGAATCCATCATTTTGAAGCAACCGTGTGGAGGTCTATTTTGCTTATGGAAGTGACAGATCTGGACTTCTAAAGAATATGCCTTTTTCTTCTACAGTTACGTCCTATTTTTTCGGTGAAAGTCGCCGATCTGAGCTCCCAAGGAACTTATTGTTCCTTCCATAACTAGGTCTATTATCGAGCAAAGCCAAACCCATTTCACCATTAGTTCCTTTCGGGTTAGTGATTTCTATATTTACTGCAGTTTTCTTTTGGGAGTTTTGGGGGTTTTCTAACTAGTGAGTAGACTTACTGGGTTATCTCTTCCTATTGTGTATCAAATTTTTCATGTGGGTAAAATAATTTTGAATACCTAATTTTTCGATGAGTGAATTGTTTGCTTGTGTAACGATCCGATCGGTTGTTTTGAGTTCTAGCATATCGTTCAACGGTTTAAGACCTTGAGTAGCTTCACTACAGGTATATTGACTTGTACGTGTAGCCGGAATTGAATTTTGGGAAGTTTGGAGTTAATTTGGAAGGAAAATTCTAGTTTCGAAAGCTTTAAGTTAAAAGAATTGACTAAGATTGGACTTTTGAGTAAACGACCTCAGAATTGGGATTTGAAGGTTCCAATAGGTTTGTATGATGATTTCGGACTTGGGCGTATGTTGGGTTGAGTATCGGATCACCCGGGGGAATTTCGGTGCTTATTATGGAAGTTTGGTATTTTAAAAGTTTAAGAAATTCGTAAGTTTGACTTGAAGTGGATTTTTATGTTACCAATGTCTGTTTGGGATTCTGAGCCTTAAAATAGTTTCTTTATGTCATTTATGACTTGTGTGCAAAATTTGGGGTCAATCGAACTTGATTTGATAGGTTTCGGCGTCGAATGTAGAAGTTTGAAGTTCGAAAGTTTATCAAGCTTGAATTGGGGTGCGATTCAAGATTTTAGCATTGTTCGATGTGATTTAAAGGCTCGACTAAGTTCGTATGATGTTTTAGGACTGGTTGGTATTTTTGGTCAAGGTCCCGGGGGCCTCGGGTAGATTCCGGGTGGTTAACGGATTGAATTTGTCCTTATGGAATTGTTGGTGGCAGCACATCTAGTGTAACCACACCTGCGAGGTTTTGGCCGTAGAAGCGGCCAAGGGGTCGCAAAAGAAGTCTTGGGCCAGCTGGGTGAAGGGACGTAGATGCGGAGTTGGCTTCTGCAGATGCGCATCCGTAGAAGTGGCAAGGCATCGCAGAAGCGGGGCTAGGCCTTTGGCAATGGACCGTAGGAGCGGTCAAGGCTCCGCAGAAGCGAAACTGCTGGAGCGGTTAGGGCGCCGCAGAAGCGTGACCGCATGAGCGGTTTTCTATCCGCAGAACTGGACTTGGCTAGGCTTATGGAAAGCCGCACCTGCGATGGGAATGTCCGCAGGTGCAGAGCCGCAAAACCGGCTAAAAGGCCGCAGAAGCGGAAGGTCGTCTGTGCAGATTGTTTTAAATCAGGATTTTTGCTCATTTCTCTCTTGGTTTGGGCGATTTCGGAGAGCTTCAAGGGGAGGTTTTCATCATCTATGTCAAGGTAAGTGATTCCCGCACATTGTGAGTTAAATACATGATTATGTATAGACTTAAACATGGAAATTAGTAGAAATTTAAAATTTTGAAGAAAACCCTAGAATTGGTATTTTTGGATTTTAACCACGAAATTGGACATGGAATTTGGAATAAGTTATATATTATAGTTCGTGGTATTATGGGTAAAGTCTACCTTTAAAAAATTTTAGAATCCGGGCACGTGGGCCCGAGGTTGATTTTATAGACTTTTCGAGCAGAGTTGAAAATTTGTTTAAATTGGTTAATTATGGGTATTAGAGTATCTTTTGATTGGTTTGCAAATTTTTTGAATAGTTTTGGATCGACGGGCATCGGTTTGTGGTGTTAGAGAAGCTTTGGAGCCGGTTATGGAACTTCGGAGCGAGGTAAGTCTCTTGTCTAACTCTGTGAGGGGGAAACTACCCCTAGGTGATGTATTTATTATGTGCTACTTGTTGCGGGGGCTACGTACGCACGAGGTGATGAGAGTCCGTACGTAACTAGATTTATGTTATGTTCGAGTAGACTTAGGTTCCTGCCATGCTATAATTATACTATTTGAGTTGTCTCTGGCCTATTAAATTCCTTTATTTTCCGTTGCGACTTGAGACTAGACTTGCGTAGAGTGATAGACTTGATATGGTAGAGATTCAACAGGCTTCATGATTAGCCGCGAAATGATTGTACTTCTTTTACGAATTTTTTCCGCGTATCGCATTTCACCGAAAGGTTTTCCCTTTATATATATATATATATATATATATATATATATATATATATATATGCATTTTTATAAAATACTCTTATGAAACTGTGCGTAATAATTGGCAAGAAGCCAGTATATCTGTGAGTTTTTCCTGATTAACTGTGACGACCTATCTGGTAAGGTCCATTATATATACTCTGATTGAAGAGGTAGCTATTAGCTGAGAGTTTGAGTTATTGCTGAAAGGAGGATTATACCATGTGTTATACTTGTTACTTCGGTTACTTTTACTGATTTACGTCTGTTTACTTCTACTGTATCTGTCTTATTGGACCACTAGTAAGTGTCGATATCGACCCATCATCACTACTTCTCTGGGGTTAGGCTAGATACTTACTGGGTACGCGTTGATTTACGAACTCATACTACACTTGCTGCACTTTTTGTGCAGGTACTTATATGTCTGATGGTCTTTTGGGTGCAACGGCGTGGCTATTGCGGGGACTTTACCGTTCGCTGCATTACATGTCACACTACACAGCCTACAGAGTCCCTATTAGAGTTATTTATATTTTTTCTGTCTAATTTGTATTCGAGACATATGTCGTATTTTATTATATTTCCTAGTTGATGCTTGTGCACTTGTGACACCGGGTTTTGGGAATTTCCTTAAGGGTACTCATTATGGTGGTTCGTGTAAACATTTTTATTCACTCTATAAATTCTATTTTATACTGTTCAATTAAGGAAAATTATGATTTCAAATACTAAAATGAGTAGTTAAATTGATAAATTATTGTTGGCTTGCCTGACGGCGGTGTTAGGCGCCACCACGACCCTTAGCGGATTTTGGATCGTGACAGCTTGGTTGTATGCTAAAATTATGCTTACTCTATATGCCATGCACATCTACTGTTTGACGAAATGCCGACCTATTAGCAGTAGTTACTCAAATTCTAGTTTTTTCTTGAATGAATCTCGATTTGCAAATATTCATATGTAAGCCTTAATGCAATCTAGATGCTCTGTTCTCTTTATAGGTTAATCTATTAGGAAGAAGAGATATTGATGAACGTTAAGCTTCAGTGACCTTAAATTCTGAGTGATTTGTTTCATTCATGGTTGACAAAATAAGACATCATCAATTATAGTTCATTGGAGAGTTATACTATTTTTAATCTTTGAATTATCTAATTTGTGCCTATATCATATTTTCATTGGAAAAAAAAATAAAAAGAGTAGTTTCTTTGTTGGAAATGGAATACGCCATTAG
This sequence comes from Nicotiana tomentosiformis, assembly GCF_000390325.3. Taxonomy (NCBI): domain Eukaryota; kingdom Viridiplantae; phylum Streptophyta; class Magnoliopsida; order Solanales; family Solanaceae; genus Nicotiana; species Nicotiana tomentosiformis. Next base: position 23,780,259 of record NC_090821.1, on the reverse strand, counting down.
TCGTCTAGAAATAGAAATTAGAATTGCATATTGCATATACTACTGATGGTTTAAAGATTTGTCAAAATTGAAGTTTGCTTTGATGCTTTTTTAAACTTTGCAAGATTGAAAATTTTACACTTATTATGAGTATATGACAAAGAGAAAAGATGAGGCATTTTTGTCTAGTGGGGTAAAGTGTAATGGTTCTAACTTTATTTTTCTTAGATTTAAATATAGAGGCTTGAAATAGTCCTTGTTATCTGTTAATTGGATTATTTCTTTTACATCAGACATAAAACTAATACTCCGCTTGTTTAGTTCTAGAGGTACTGCTAAGAGTTAGATTGGATTAGTTCCAAATAAACTTGGTTGTGGATACTATCCAATTATTCAGACTTTTAACTTTCTAAACAAATTTAGTATTGCTTTGTGACTTGGTAACTCTTTTCTGAAGATTAGTAATCTAAATTCCACGAAAGTATGGTAAATTGAAAGTCTTGGTTCCAACTTGCAATTTTTTTTATATTTTTGTGTACAGCCTCATAAGCAACAGTGGAAACAGAAGCTATAGAATTTGTGCTAAGGCTTTTGGATCGCAAACGGGCACAACCAATAGTGCAAGAATCTGCAACTAAGGGTATTTTGCAGAGGTTACCTACTGGCCATTTGCACCGTTTTGGATTCAAGACTATCTCAAAAGTACTATACTGTTATCTCCTTGGGTTTTCCAATTCTGTATCTCTCATTGTCCGTTTCTTTTGTGGAATTGGTAATTTTTAATTTTCACTTAAGGTTCAGTACTTCTTTTGATTTAATTAATAGATAAATGGTCAAGATCGCTAAGAAAATATCATTTCTTGAAGAACTAGTTGACTATTTGGTTATAACACACATGGAATATGTATGTCAGTGTGGATCTTAATGTGTTGTTCTCGTCGTGAAGTAAAGGAAAATATGGTTGATTTGTATCATTTTTTGTGAACTTTTAGATGTTTACTAATAAGTTCAAAACTTTATTCTTCCAAAACAAATCTGCTATATGTTTTCTTAGTAATAATAATATAATATCGAGGTGTAACTTAGCTAAGTTTGAATATTAAATTTGGTGATTTGACTATGTTATATAGGAAGTTCATGGATAATGGTGATAAAAGTTGGATGATTATTTCATTTAGTTTAACTATGTTATTTCATTTAGTTTTCATTATTTTAGTTTTTTGGTTGATACATATGCCTTTGGAATGAGTCTTCTTGAGATGACTACCGGTGAAATATCCTGTTACTAACATATTTCACTAATAGTGTATCGTAGTTTCTTAGTAGTGATAAATTGGAAATGGGAAATGCGTTGCAGATTCTTGCACTTACTTCATAACTTGGAAATGCAACTAAAAGTAGTGATAAATTGGAAATGCGTTGCACATGAAGTAGCTTACCCCTGCAATATACACACACGCTTATCATCCCATATGGAAATGCGTTTTTTGTGTTGTATGGTTTTTCATATCGTAGGACTCTATTTCTTCTCCCAAGCAATTTGGTTGAATTTAAACTATGTTTTACTTTTGCTAAGTTTTTTTGTTCATTCTATGGTAGAAGAATGACAAAATCTCGAAGATTCCTTTGTTGATGTTTCTATTCAGTTGCAATTAGGAAGAGATTGAGTTGCAATTTAACTTCCTGTCAAATTTTATTTTTTTTAACTTTTTCTTCTTTTGTAATTTTGAAGTCAAAAAGGAATTCACTGGAGCTTTTTTCCCATTCCAAATGTGATTTTGTATATGGTATGATCTCAATCTTCATCTCTTTTTTAACACTAACCAACTCGTAAAGTATAACTGTCAAAGTTTCATGACATGTGCTCAATGTGCTTTCCGCCTTCTACGGTAACTTATCATCCCCTGTCTTGTATTGGAGTACAAAAAATTTTATTTTTTGTACAAACTAGATCTTACAATAAATTATGCAAGACAAAATATAAAAATTAATGGCTGTGTAATAAAGAAAGATGTTATATTTCTTGTTGTGTCAAATAAATTGTGTTGGGGGAACTTGGTTTGCTTCGAGGGAAAATGAACAAAATGATAGCATTTACTAGTGTTGATTGAATTAAATGAAATGGAAGGAAAAGAGAATTGTACATATACATTTTTTCCCTATTTCCTCAAACTACAAAAGAAGTTTTATCTACCCAACTTTTATTGAGAATTTTCCTAATGGCAATAAAGAGTACAAATGTATTCTACAAAATGTTTTAGAAGTTTTACATGACTGAAAAAGGAAGTTTCAAGCATATTTTGGAGTTGGTTTCACATGTTTATTGACTGGTTTTAAAGGAGATTTATGGTGGAGAAAGAGGGGTTGTTTATGGAGTCGATTTAAGGGAGTTTTGGCTGTGTTTTGGAGCTATTTTGGGGTCGATTCAAGCTGGGGTTCGCGATGCTTTTCAGCTGAGTTCTCAGCTGGGTTTTTCCATGTTCTTGGGCTGGTTTGGGAAGGACAGCTTTGGAGCTGAAGATTGGTGTTAATAGAGGTGGTTTTTTCGTCTGTTTTGCTACGTTTTTAGCAGCTTTACAACTGTATTTTAATAGAGGTTAATGCTGTTCTTTTTATGGAATTCTAAGCTGTTTTGGGGGGTTTACATGGCTAAAGTTGTGGCAGTTTATAGGGAAGAAAAGGCTAAAGATTGGTGCTAATAGACGTCGTTTTTGCAGTTGGTTTCCTGCATTTTAATGAAGCTTTCTGCTATGTTTTATGGATTTTTGGGTGGTTTAAGGGAGGTTTACATGGATAAAGTTGTGGCTGATTTATAGGAAAGAAATGATATTTTTTCTTTGGGAAAAAGTAGTTGTGATTGTTAAGAAGATGAAGGAGCTGCTCGATTTTCCTCTTTTTGTTGCTGCGACTGTCTCCTTTTTGTTCTCAGATGCTCTTACGTTTTTTTCTTTGATTTTTGCTCTATTCATATAGATATGCTTGTTTGAGAGAAGCATTATTTGATTTTTCTTGCATTTGCTCATTATTTAACTGAAACTATTAGATCTTGCAACTCAAGTTGAATGTCATGTTCTTTTTCTTTTCCCTTGGTTTTTTGGACTATGAGCATTCTTAGACTGGATTCTCTTGAAGGATAATAACTTTATTTATCCTCTTGTAGGTGGAGTAGAAGGCGAAGGCAGTGAAGATCTAGACCTTAATTAAGAAAAACTTAGAATTTTTGTAGATGCAAAGTCTAGGAATCTTTGTTATTACCTTTTGAAACTTACTAACTCTTGAAATGAATAACTTATGCACTGAGTAGAACATTTTACTTTTCTGGATATTATTAGCTTGTTGGACAATTTAGATTATGAATCATTTTGTTATTTATATATTTACTGTTTTTCAATTTATATATATATATATATATATATATATATATATATATATATATATAAATTATTTACAACAAGGACTATATTTTTGTTTCGATTAAATTGTTACCATATCCAACCAGAACCGTTGCAATAGATATTATATGGCGTTCCAATAGAAAATGTAAACCGTTGCAACATGACCTGCAAACCATTCCAAAATATTCTACAAACCGTTTCAATAAGTATTTCAAACCGATACAATAGCTATTTCTTGATTATTGTAGTCTATAAATCTCTGTAGCAATATAAATAAAACCGTTGCAATAGCTTAAAGAAATCGTTGCCATATCAATAAATAACCGTAACAATAGCTTACATAATCGTTGCATTAGATGATATGGTAACGGTTATCGACCGTTACCTTAAATATTATGGTAACGGATTTCAAGCGTTGCAGTTGGAAAGAATAGTCGTTCCAACAGGGAGAGGAAAAACCATTGCGATAGATGACACTATAACAACGGTTATGTGAACCGTTACAAGAATCGTTCCTTTAGCTCTATTGGCACGCGGGCTGATGGAACGGGCGCTAAACCATTGCAATAGCTCTAAGGCAACGATTTACCTAGCTGTTGCAATGATTTTTCTGGCATTGCCATAGGCTCATTTTCCATACATGCAAATCTCAATCCCACACGACGCGCCGTCTCAAACATACCATCATATGAAAGTACGAGAATCCCATTATTAACTCTGAGTCACAAGCATGATACAAACTCAATCAGCCAGAAACCTTCTACTTGATCTCATCTAGGAGAAAATCACAACGCGCAACAAACTCTCCATGCCTATAGAAAATATCCATCTCAAGTCGTGGACGACTCCATCGAGAACTCTTTGGAACCCATTTACACATAACTAAGCCACTAGAACTGAATCCGTCTAACTCAACCAAGTTACACAGATCGCCAAACCCAGAAGCATTGCCACATCACACTTACAAAGCCTTGCCACACCAAATGGACCAAAAGTTCCGATCATTTCTATTGCCATGTTGATCCAACGAACTACCAAGCTGTCCTATTTTTTCGAGTTCTTTCCAAATTTCGTTCAAGTTAACACTTCCCCTTGCTAGTATACCACAATCCTTAACCAAAGCTCACCACAAAAGATCCTAGCATGAAACCACGTTGCCTAAATCCCATAAGTCACTGTATTCCCTCGTAAGCACCCAAAAATACCACATCTGAGATACCCACTCTGGCAAGTCCCGACACCATCCAATGCAAATCTCATATCTCAGCCTTTTACAAATTCGGAAACTCCTCAAATACCACATATGAATCTTGAACCCATAAGAACCTTCTCGAGATTCATCCACCCTATTCTAATCTCAAATGCACCACCCAAACAAGCCGAACGACCTGTGATCCATAAGGACACCAACCCCCAAAGAAGTAACCCCACCTTAACACAACCGAGTGACTCCCTTTTCTTAGCACATTACATTCATCACGAACCACAAACCCAAATTATCCCAAGATGCCCATATATCCATAAAGTATATACATCATGCATCTAGAAATTTTCTTGCTCAAGTCATTTTCAAAACCAACCTCTGCAAGTCATAATTGATCCGCAAATATGCCTCAGACCGAAACTAATACAACACATAACCATGCAATCTGATCATCGATAGCAGACTCTCTCACTTGGTTCGAAGCTATAGAACATAATATCTGATAACCCACAATACCCTTACTTCATAACTGTCATGATCGCGTACTGTAATTCAACTGAATCCCCTACTAACTCTTAGCAAAAATCATAAAATACCTCAAACCACCCGCTAAGTGCATATCCATCCTCGTGACAGTCGTGCAAACTCCTTCAAGCGATCCGAACTAAAATTGCAGCACATACACACCCCTCTGGTAGAACGGAAATTATTTACAGAAACATCATAGGGATCACATAACCTCAGAACATCTCGTAGGAGATAACCCACCTGCTGAGCCCCAACTGGCATCCCTCTATGACCCATCACGGTCGTGACCACTATGCAATCGCTAAATCATCCCGTGTCTGAACTCGACAACAAGATATAAGAATCTACTTCATTCCATAAATGGACAACATGAAAAATTCCTCAACACCCTCATAACTCAAGACCGTACAACACATGAAGACAGAAATCAAGCATCAATATTCCTTTTGCATCCCAAGCAAAATACTTCTCGTCACACCCAAATAATCTAACCATAGTCCTCAGTCACCTAATACTCATCATATTGCTATCCAACCACTCATTGATCCATCAATCCCACTCCTAGGGACACTACCGACACATGTATCCATAAGCACATACTCATACAACTGAAACCAACGAGCCCAAACTATGTTCTGAACCCCTAGCCTCAAGTCCTCAAGACTGGTCCATCACCAAAATACAGAAAACACATCTCGCACCTCATCCATGACATCAAAAGCCAACAACGCACAACTAACATCGAGTTCTCAATATAACATACGAGTGAGTGGGAGGAATTCGAAGATATACTCCTCAAGCTGAATCAATATTGCCGATAAGGAAAAACAAGATGGGAAATTTTACTACATGCCATGTAGCCTCTCGAAGATAGGTATGGACATCATCATACCGATCTGCAAGATTCTACTAGACACCTGCCCATGACCCATTGAACCCATGAACTTAAAGCTCTTATACCAAATTGTCACGATCCAAAATTTGCCCAGTCGTGATGACACCTAACCCAACCCGCTAGGTAAGCCAAATAACAATCAACACAACTCAAATGAGAATAATAAGAGTCAATGAGTAAAATAACTAAACTTCTATACAAAATTCCAAGGATTGGTAGTAAAAGTCATGAGCCACTAAGACTTAGATTTATAAAGCTGGTATGAAAATAAATACAACATCTTTTTGAAGTATAAATAAACAAAATTCAAATCTAAAACTACCAAGGACAAGTGGTAGTGTGACGACTCGGCCGGTCATTTTGTATATTGTAGCCTCATTCCCCTATTTACTACTTCTTCTATGTTTATTTGTGGTTATGTGATTTCCAGGGTAGTTGGTTTAGTTTCGGGGATACTTCGGAGTGAATTGGGACACTTAATCCCAATGTTGGAAGCTTAAGTTGGAAGAGTTGATCAGAGTTTGACTTTTATATAGACGACTCCGGAATGGAGTTTTGATGGCTCCAATAGCTTCGTATGGTGATTTAGGACTTAGGCTTGTGTCCGAATATTGATTTGAAGGTCCGTAGGTTGATTTGGTGAATTTTGACGAATGTTGGAAAGTTAAAGGTTTGGAAAGTTGAGAGGTTTGACCGAGAGTTGACTTTGTTGATATCGGGTTTGAATTTCAATTTCGGGAGTTGGAATAGGTCCGTTATGTCATTTATGTCTTTTGTGCAAAATTTTAGATTAATCGGAGTTGGTTTGATATGATTCGGTATTAGTTTTAGAAGTTAGAAAATTATTAGTTCATTAGGCTTGATTCGATGTGTGCTTCATGATTTTGGTGTTGTTTGATATGATTTGAGGCTTCGAGCGAGCTCGTATTGTGTTTTAGGACTTTTTGGTATGTTTGGACGGGGTCCCGGAGGCCTCGGGTGTGATTTGAGTGGAATTTGGACTCCTTTTGGACTTGAAGCAATTGTTGAAGCTTTATGGTTTCTGGTGCGATCGCATCTACGGTGGAAATGGCTGCAGATGCGGAGCCGCAGGTGCGGCTGGTGAGGCACAGAAGTGAAGTAGGGTTCTACTGGATATGTCCGCAGGTGCGGGCCATGGAACGCAAAAGCAGAGCCGAAAGTGCGGTCGGCTACATGCAGGTGCGAAGATGGCTTGGCCAGGGAAGCTCATAGATGCGCATGGAGTTCCGCGGAAGCGGTTGTGCTTCTGTGAGGGAATCTCCACAGAAGCGAAAAGTAAGTGGATGGGCTTGAGTCACATATGTGAAAGTATTTCCACATGTGCGGCTCCGCAGAAGCGGGATTTAAGCCGCAGAACCGGGATTTAAGCCGCAGAAGCAGCAAGTCGGGATTTAAGTTGGTTTCGCAGAAGCAGTAGATCGGGATTTAAGTTGGTTTCACAGAAGCATGGATTGAACCGCAAAAGCGGTATCGCAGGTGCAAGTTTGGGGTCCATATATGCAGGATCACTAGGCAGAGGTTATAATCAAGGGTTTCATTGTTTTTCTCATTTTTGAAGTTGTGGAGCTCGGTGTAAGGCGATCTTTGTTGACTTTCTCATCCCAATTGAAGAGGTAAGGGAAGTTTGTTCTATTTTGGAATTAGATATTAATTATCCATTATTATTACACCTAATTTTCATGAATCTAAGATGGAATTTGGGGATTTTTGGACTTTGTTATTGGAGAGTGAGATTTGACTATTTGAGGGTCGATTTGTGGTTGGAATTGGATTATTTTGGTATAGTTGGACTCGTAATTGAATGGGTGTTCGAAATATTTCAATTTTGTTGGGTTCCGGGGTGCGGTTCCGGGGTTGACTTTTTGATTTGAGTTCAAGATCTTAGCTTTGTCTTTTGGAATCACTTCCTATGGCTTTTATTTATGGTATTACGTTATTTTGGCTAGATTCGAGTCGTCCGTAGATTGATGTGCACGGGAAGGGATTGTTAGAGGTCTGTTTGGCTTGCTTGAGGTAAGTATCTTACCTAAACATGGTTGAGGCACTAGTTGCCTGAATTATTTGTGATAGCTACGCGCTATGAGTGGCGCATATGTGTGGGGTTAGGCCCATTTGCGTGCACCGGGGTACTATTTTCATGCTCGAGGTAGTGCTTAGGCTATGTCATGTCTTGAATTGATTGCTAAGCTTCAAGCGGTGATGCTTCTCCTATTTGTACCCCTCTTTGAGCTATTTGAACCACAATTAAGATTTCGTTGAGGTTATTCTCCTGATTGAACCTGATAGAGTGTTATTTCGTGATGAAATTGTCTGTTCTAGCTGTGGTAGCACACATTGCACATGCAAACAGTATATCATGTTATTTATACCAATCCAGGAGTATGAAACTTGATAGTCATTGATCATGAACATTGATTCTTTTGTTTTTTGTGTTTATGTGTTGCAATGGTAGCCTGTGAATACTTCAAGCGGATTATGATTATTGGCACGTGAGTTATCCATGCAGTTGATATTATTGGCAAGTGAGTTGTCCGTATAGTACGTGAGTTGTTCGGATCCAGATATTGATATTATTAGCACGTGAGTTGTCCATGCAGCACATGAGTTATCCGTGCAGCACGTGAGTTGTCCGTGCAGCAAGTGAGTTGTCTGTACAGCACGAGAGTTATCCGTTCAGCATGTCGATATGGATCTATCCCCCTAGGGTTACCCTCTCATGTGCCTTCTTGATGGTGTACGCCCGGATTTGAAGAAACCGATCAGTGGTTTGGTACGGATATGGAAATATTGAGGTAAGTCTGGCCATTGTTTTGTTGGGATTTTGCATTTCATCTTTACTTGCAATTTCTGTGGTTATATATGATTTACTTGCATATCATATTTATATGCTAGATCATCAACTGAGCAGAGTACCTGAGTAATTGCACACACACAAATAGTTCCTTCTGTGCTTTATACTTGATCACATTATTGTTCTATACTTGTTGAATTTATGAAACTATACAGGTTATAGCAAGTATTATTTATAATTCTTGCTTCTTTTACCTTGCCAAAGTTAGTTATGATACTCGTTGAGTACATTGGGTCGGTTGTACTCATGCTACACTCTGCATTTAATTGTGCAGAACCAGATATCGGATCCAGTCATCAGTAGCTGAGGCTAGCAGCAGAGTTGATTGCTGAGAGACGAGGTAGAACTACATTCTTGGATGAAGTCTTGGCGTCTCTTTTCTTATGTACTGTTGTCTTTATTTCAGACAATATTGTACTTGGTCATTTCAGACTTGCATTTCTGTATTAAAGCTCATGACTCTGTATTTACTAGTTTTGGGGAATTTATCATGTATTATCAGTACTATGTTATATTGAGATTACATACTTATGTTATTTCTATAAATTCCGTTATTTTGGTTCTTATTTTCATGTCCGACTTTCCTAGAAAGTGTGTTGGGCGCCATTATGACGGGTTGGGATTTTGGGTCATTACAAGTTGGTATCAGAGCCCTAGGTTCATAGGTACTTCGAGTCATGGCAAGTTTAGTAGAGTCTTGCGGATCGGTACGGAGATGTCTGTACTTATTTTTGACCAGTTCAGTTGGTTGTCGCTATTTGGGCCGAGGTTGGAGCGGTTTGGGAGGCTTAAGCCTCCAGAGTTCAGTGGAGCAAAGTCAGAGGATGCTCAGGATTTCATAGACTGGTGTCAGTGGATTCTTCGCACAGCGGGTATTTTGGACACTAGTGGGGTTGCCTTTACTACTTTTCAGCTGATAGGGGCAGCCTATAGACGGTGGCAGACTATTGAGCGAGGCAGGCCACCTGACGTAGCACCACTTTCGTGGAATGAATTCTCAGTTCTCTTATTAGAGAAGTTTGTTCCATAGACTAGTAGAGAGGAGTTGCGTAGGGAGTTTGAGCGGCTATGATAGGGATATATGACTATGACCTGGTATGAGATGAGGTTTTCAAATTTGGCATGTCATGCTATATTATTGGTTCCTACTGAGAGGGAGAAGATCAGGAGGTTCACTGATGGGCCTCAACTATAGTTTGCATTTTAGTATGGCTCGATAGGCTGAGACGACTGCTAGGTTTGATTAGGTTGCCGAGATTGCTAGACACTTAGAGATGGTTCGCAGGTAGAAGCATGAGGAGCGGGGGCTAAGAAGCCTCGTAGTTTAGGTAGTTTCAGTAGTGCCTCATCTAGAGGTCAGTCCTATTACAGCAGAGGTGTTCCTTCTAGACCCGTTCAGGGAGCTCGCCATATTCCTCGTGGTTCTTCAGTTAGCCACGGTTCCTACAGTGCACGCCCAGCTCAGTCATCATTTCAATGTGTTGGCGGCATAGACTTCTTATCATGCCTTATCTGCATAGGGTTCCATGGGAAGCTATTCAGATTTCTAGGGTTAGAGGGGAGGTTGTTTTGAGTGCGGGGACTTGAGGCATCTCAAGAGAGATTGCCCCAGACTATTGAGTAACGTTCCACAGCAGCGCTCTCTACCTATGATTTTAGCACCAGCAGCTACACCATCCGCACAGCCATCTAGGGTTGAGGCACAGCCAGCACGAGGTCGCCCTAGAGGGGGTGGTCGATCAGGTGGTGGTCAGGCCCGGCATGGCGGATTACCGCCCGCCACTTGATCCTGTTAAAATGGTATCAGAGTCTAGGTACTTTCATGGTATATATAAGATAGATATGAAATATTCGACATAGATATGTTTCTGAAATATGGATTTAGGAGAAACTAGTATGAAAAATACTAGGTTGGAAGAGGTAGATATACCTCAAAACCTTGATTTGTTAAATAAATGGACTATTCCTAAAGTCCCTATTAGAACAATCTATGATTATGGATGGTTTGATAAACTCTCTTCTAAATAACTTGTTAAAACAACTGAGCAATCTTTAGCTTTGAATTCGTCTGAACAGACTATTCGTTTGTTAAACAAGCATGATATAAGAGGTTTATAAACACCAGTATAATTATTTGCATATTGGTATGTACAAATTGCTTTTAAGCCATTAACCCTTAAAGGGTTACCAGAGATGTTTTTAGCCGCTCTTAGAGATGCTAGAAATCTGAATTTCAGACAGTCTCTAATGGGTTCTATTGAATCTACTGTTGCCTACGGCCCAGTATATTTAAATACTCAACCCAATCTGCAATTATCTTTATCTGATGTTAATATACTTGATGCATTAACATTAAATGTGAAAACGCATGGTTATAATTATGCGCCTGGTTCTGAACTTATATGTTTATCGTATAGGATTTATTTCAAATTGCTATCTACGTTAAACCCCAGATGTAAATTATATGATACATCTGATCAGACTATTTTAGTAGAAAGGAATTTTGCAAAGTCTAAGGTCACCACGAGGAGACCTATTAAGTGGGAGGAAATTAATTTTCCAACTACATGGACTTTGGATTCGGTTATATCCCCTAGTCAGATAACTGATGTTGTCAGTAATACTGAGTATTCTCATATTACTCAAAATCCGGATGGTAGGATTTGCATTCAGTTTGACGATAATAGTTCCACTAATAGTAGACAGTCATTTTCCAATAATAGACTGTTGCCTACTATTAGTTCTAATTATAATAGACATTCCTTTACCAATCATAGACTGTTGCTTGATATTCAACACATTTCTCCTGTTGAACCAGTCTATGGACCAGCTAGAAATTGTGCTGCATCTTTGCACACAATTTCTACAAAAGTAGGTGATAAACCAGTTGAAAGGGTTAAACCTGTTGAAAAGGTTAAGATTAACCCCCAGACAAATATTGTCCAGGATAGTGATAATATTTCTGATAAGGATATTTCTTCTGAGTCCGAGATGGATTTTGACCCAAATGGTGTTTAAATGATTCCACACCAAATTGATTTTAGTCCCGGGTCACAAGCTAGAGGTTATATTCAAAAAGAATTTTTCAGTGATAAATGGAACCAGTTTAAAACTTGGTTTTTTGATACTTATAGTAAAGAGGATTTAAACAATATTTCTCAAGAATTTTATGAAACTTGTGCTTTACATAATCAAATTATGTATTTTGTTCCTTGGTTTATAACCACATATTTACCACTTTTTATAAAAGTTTTAGAAAAATCTTATAAAGACGGGAGTGGCAATATTACTAAAGCCATTTACCCTCCTCAAGCACCTTTTGTTTTACCTAATAATACAGGTATTACTTTTAATGCATTTCAAAAAATTTATTGATGAAAATGTTGCTGCAGTTAGCATCGCAGAGATTAATAAATTAATTTCTCAAAATAATTATTTGAGCTTATATGTTAAGGTTTTGGGAGAACAGATTAGTTTTCTTGATAAAAAACTTGATGATTTAACAGTTTTGATAAAAGAGATGAGTACTAGCAAGAAAATAACTGATATTGCCTCTACTTCAGGAAGCAAATCAGGAGCTCAAATTGTTCTTACTCATATTCAAAGACCCCCTGATATTCAGGATTTTAAATTTAAATCTTTTGATGATTTAGAAGAACTTCTTAATAAAAAGTTATCCGGTTTGAATATCAAACCTATTGATTTATCAAAAGATTTTGCTGATAAAATGGATGCTACTTTTAATTATAAAAATGATATTTTGTTAGAGTTTAATAAACTCAAAAGTTATCCCAAAAAGAATAGTAAGTTTACTGATAGCAGATATGCTGATAAACCTAGAATGCAGACTTATTATTACAATCGTCCTACTCCTCAAGATGTTTTAATAGAGGAACGTGATTGGAATCAGACTAATACGTCTTACAGTAGTTCCGAAATTTACGAATGGAATCTTGATGGTTTGACTGATAGGTAGTTAACTATTCTAGTACATAGAATGCTTATGTATGCAACTATCTGTAAAAGTGTGAAAAATACAGATAGGAATATTTGCAGAATGATTGTTGCAGGTTTTACCGGCCAACTGCGTGGCTGGTGGGATAATTATTTGACTGTCAAAGAAAGGGCAATGGTTATTAACGCCAAAGCCATTGACGAAGGAGTTGATAACTTAGGCATGGCCCTAGTGGCAAATAGAGAAGATGTCGTTTATACCCTTATTCTTACTATTTTAGAACACTTTAATAGTAGATTTACCAATCAGAATGAGACTGTCTGTACTCTTCTTAATGGCCTTAGATGTAAGACCTTAGGTGAGTTTAGATGGTATAAAGACACTTTTATGAATAGAGTGATGGAACAACCAGAGAATAAGATTGAATATTGGAAAGCTAAGTTTATAGATGGCCTTCCCTCCTTATTTGCTGAAAGAGTTAAGAAGGTTCTAAGAGGTAGTTATGGTGAAATTCCATACAGAGACTATACCTATGGTAAGTTGATAGGAATTTGCACACAGGAAGGATTAAACTTGTGCAATGAATTAAGATTGTCTAGACAGCTTAAAATGGATAAGCTTAGGGAAAAATCCTAGTTAGGAGATTTTTGTACTCAGTTCGGTCTACCCGAGACTTCTACTCATAAGAAAAACAAACATAAGTATCATAGATACCCCAACCAAGACAGTCCTTATAGGAGAAAGAGATCTAGATATAGATCCAAAGAAGAACGAGAAGCTAAGAAAGCCCATCGTAAGGCTACTAGATTTACCAAAAATAGGTCTAAGAGAGATCTAGCTGACATTAAGTGTTATAAGTATGGTAAATTTGGCCATATAGCTCCGAATTGTAAGCTTCAAAAGCTGAAAACCTTAGGACTCGACGATGAGTTACGTGATAAGGTTTATGATTTGTTATACACTTCTGGATCAGAATCAGATTATTATTCTAAGTCAGAATCCGAAGCTGAAATAGATTTACTTGATTTATCTGATAGTGATAAAAATATTGACAATACTTGTACAACTTGCAAAGGTGATACATGTGCTTGTGATGATGAATTTTATAAATTACAATCACAATTTGAAAATTTGAATATGAAAACTATTACATCTGATAATATAATAGAACTTTTAAAAGAAGTTACTGATGAAAAACTTCATGAAAAAATTATTAATTTGACTGCTAGTTCAAGTTCTAATTCAAGTTCTAGTTTTGTAAAACCTTTTGAAAAAGAATTTGAATATTCTCCACCTTATTCTTTACTTGAGGTTAATAACCGTCTGTTAAACAAAAATGCAACTCCAGCAAGAGATTCTTCTTTCGATGATTTAAAAATTGAAGTTAAAAACTTGAAACGAGAGATCAAATCTCTTAAACAAAATCAAATGATTTGTGATCATAGGATTACTCAGATTGAGAAAATCAATTCTCCAGCTAAGAAATCTAATGATAAAAACAAAGGTATTTTTGAAAATGATATTGAAGAAAAACCTAGTAGTCTTAATCCTAAACATGATATGTTTTTAGGAATGATGCAAATTATTACTGCTCATAATTCTCATTGATAATAGTTTTTCAATTACAAACATTGCCATTATTGATAGTGGAGCAGATGTTAGCTGCATTCAAGAAGGTTTAATACCTACGAAATATTTTCAAAAAACTACTCATATGGTTAGATCTGCATCCGGACATGCTTTAGATATAAAGTATAAGCTTCCTAATACGGGTATCTGTCAGAATAAAGTCTGTATTCCTCACTTCTTTTTCTTGGTAAAAAAAACCAGTTATACCCTCCTATTATACTTGGAACACCGTTTATTAACGCCATTTATCCTTTTACTAGCATAGACTCGAAAGGTTTTACTGCTACCTATAAGGATAAAGAGATAAGTTATACTTTCGTTACAGATCCAGTAACTAGAGATATTAATGCTTTAATTGATATGAAGCAAAAACATGTTGATTCTTTACAATTAGAATTGTTTAGTATGAATATATTTGATACTTTAAATTCTACTAAAGTACAGGAAAAAATCAAATTGATTTTCGAGCAGATTGATGTTTATATTTGTGCTGAGCATCCTAGTGCTTTTTGGAATCGAAAAAAGCATATTGTCACTCTTTCATATGAAGACAATTTCTCTGAGGATGATATTCCTACTAAATCTCGACCTTGTCAGATGAACGCAGAATTGGTAGAATTTTGCAAAAAAGAGATTGATAGTTTGCTACAAAAGGGTTTGATAAAACCCTCAAAATCTCCTTGGTCTTGCACAGCTTTTTATGTTAATAACGCAGCTAAAAAGGAACGTGATGTTCCTAGATTAGTCATTAATTATAAACCCTTGAATAAATATTTGAAGTGGGTTAGGTATCCTATTCCTAATAAAAGAGATTTATTGTCTAGATTATATGATGCCAATATATTTTCAAAATTTGATTTAAAATCTGGATATTGGCAGATTTAAATATTTAAAGAGCATACTTATAGAACTGCTTTTAATGTTCCATTTGGGCAATATGAATGGAATGTTATGCCTTTTGGTTTGAAGAATGCCCCTTCAGAATTCCAAAAAATTATGAATGATATTTTCAACCCCTATCTAGACTTCATCATTGTTTATATCGATGACATTTTGGTATTTTCCAAAACACTTGAAATGCATATTAAGCATTTAGACATTTTCAAAAGAATTGTTATACAAAATGGTTTGGTTATCTCAAAACAAAAAATGAGTTTATTCCAAACTAACATTCGATTCTTAGGACATTATATTTGTCAAGGAAAGATTACTCCTATTCAAAGATCGATTGATTTTGCTTCAAAATTTCCCGATGTTATTACTGATAGAACTCAGTTACAAAGATTTTTGGGAAGTTTAAATTATATTTCACCTTTTTATAAAGATTTATCGCGTGATTTAGCCCCCTTATATGATAGGCTAAAAAAGAATTATAAAAATCCTTGGACTGATAGTCATACTACTTTGGTTAAAAATATTAAACAACATGTTAAATCTTTACCTTGCTTAACCCTTGCTAATCCTGCATGGCAAAAGATTATAAAGACTGATGCGTCTAATATTGGTTATGGAGGGATTTTGAAATAGATAAATCCCAATAATAAACATGAATATCTGATTAGATTCTACTCTGGTAAATGGTCTGAAGCCCAGAGAAAATACGCTACTGTGGCACATGAAATGTTAACCATAGTAAAATGTGTTTTAAAATTTCAAGACGACTTATACAATCAAAAGTTTTTGATAAAAACTGACGCACAATCTGTTAAATATATGTTTAACAAAGACTTTAAACATGATGCCTCGAAAATGATATTTGCAAGATGGCAGGCTCAATTAGCCCCTTTTGATTTTGAAATACAATATAAAAAGGAAATTGATAATTCTCTGCCAGATTTCTTATCCCGTGAATATTTACAGGATGGAACCCCCCTGGGGTAGGGGAAGAGGTAGAGGTTGGGGAAGATCATCCCCACAGTCCAGAGGAAGATCATCATCTTCAGGATCGTCATACGGATCCACATCAAACTCCCCAGTTATACAAATGGGAAGAAAGAGTTTAACCAATGAGAGGATATCTCTCAGAGAAGAATCATCGATCGGACCATCTGTCCATCTGGAAGATATTCCAGAAGATAGCTCGTTATACGCACATTTGACTGCTAAAAAACAGAAAGATATTTCTGCCAAGCAAAGTGATACTTTTGCTTCCATCACAAAAGATAATAATGATGATATCAAGTCATATGAGAAAAGTCAAAAAAGGAAATGATATTTCTTTTAGAAAACTCTGACATTCAGAGAAAAGAAGAGCCATGGAAGATATTCCAAAGGTATTTAATAAATGGGTTATATTATCCAAGTGAGTCATACAAAACTCGTTCCTATTATGAGACAATACTAACCAGTACTGGCAGTGCAGATTTTCAGCACTTTTCTGGGTATAGCACAGACGAGAACGTTTATAACTTCTCGAAGATTATAATTAAACAGATTATATCTGTTGAAGACTGGGGTATATCCACAATAAAAGAAAGGCAGATAAGCTTTAACAAATCTAGAATGAATTTTACCTATTGGGATTATATCCAGGCATTTGATAAAGTGTTATACTACAATAATAATCGACACAAACATACTTGGTTTATTAAAGTGTATGCAAAGATATTTGCAGAGGCTGTTCCTAATTGGTTTTTGAACTGGTGGTCATACCACGGCCCGACAGTAAAAATTTTACCAGATCTATTTCTCAGGTTATACAAAGAATGAATAAAAATTTTCCCATTTATAAACAACTTATATCACTCAGATCATATATGTTACCCAGATAAAATTAATCAGATTTATTTCTTTCTGGAATTCTCTATTCCCTGGATACACAAATGGAATTCAGAAGTCGGATTCACCGAAGAACAAGTCCCATGCTTATACAGGATTTTTTACAACAACTTTTGGGACAAGTTAATAAAGAAAGATCCCAAAACAAAGACTTTATATGGTCAAGAACTCTTGGATTCAATCGAAATAAAAATCCAAGAATATTCCACCAAACCTCAGAAAGAGGTAATTGATGACAGTTCAGTGAGGCATATTGCCAGAAGGATTTCCTTTCAAGAAGGAGATAAAGCAGAGATGATTAACAACTACTTGGAAGAGGTCAAAAGAAATTTACTTCATTCCATTAATCAATATGAGAAATCAGACACTTCTATGCAGAGTGAAACCAGCAATGATGATATCGCTGAAGATTCTCAACCCTTTGAATCAGAGAAAATACTATCTGATGAAGATTTGCATAATGCGGAAGAATTCATCCGCAAAATGAACGAAGCGGAAAAGAGACCAGCACAGTGAAACAGCTGGACCCCACTCAAACAATGAAGCTGCCGGACCCACAGCACAGTAAAGCCGCCGGACCCCACTCAAACAGTAGATACACTATTCATCAGCAGTAGATGCACTGTTTCAACAGTAGAAACACTGTAACAGGGACCCGCAGATTCCTTTTTTTTTCTATTTATACGATTCATTTGTTTAGACGAAAGAGAAGCAAAGTCGAGATGCTCTCTCTCTCAAACTCTCTCTCTCTCTAGAATTGTAAGTAAAGTGCTTGTAGCCGGTAGCTTGTAATAGAAGAACAAAAGTAAATAAAGTTTTCAGTTCTTCATCTTCAGGGCCTTGCATCTTGGCCACAAGGTATATATTTCTTTCTTAGTTAGCTTTTCTTCTAGTCTCTCCTCTCTGGCCGTGACGATGTCCAGCTAAGAGACATCATATCTATGTTGAGTATCTAACCTCTCTCCTATATAAACCATGAAAGAGACGGCATCTATTTAAATATAGATGAACTTTATATATAGAGTTTTGACTTGGTGTCAAGATGGTTGGTACAGTCTAATATAACACTGCTCTTATTGGCTTTGCCTTAGTGGCTTCGTCTAGCCAGCCGTGAACCTCAGCCCGATAAAGGAGTTAAAAGGGCATCTTCTTTCACGGTTAGAACTGCTAGACACACGGGCTCAATAAAAGTATGTATTATATTATGACAGACCCCTTGCTTGAGTAAAGGTTTTTAACCTTCCATACAGTCATTAAACTATATATAAAATTCAAGTATATTTCAATTCTTATCCTTTTTGATTGTGCGGATTACCGCCAGTCTTTAAATATAAGGGTACCGAATTAGCTAGATTAAGAATTCTCAAGTATATTAAAATAGAAATCTTTAACTAGTGAAAACCTTCCAGACATATAAATGTCAGATGAGAGGTGTGAAACAAGTCCAGTTCCTGGTCAAACGGTGATTTCTGTTTTAGCTTAGTTGAGAAGGCATGGCGGATTACCGCCCTCCACTTGATCCTGTTAAAATGGTATCAGAGCCTAGGTACTTTCATTTTAACAGGATCAAGTGGCGGGCGGTAATCCGCCATGCCTTCTCAACTAAGCTAAAACAGAAATCACCGTTTGACCGGGAACTGGACTTGTTTCACACCTCACATCTGGCTTTTATATGCCTGGAAGGTTTCCACCAGTTAAAGATTTCTATTTTAACATATTTGAGAATTCTTAATCTAGCTAATTCAGTACCCTTATATTTAAAGACTGGCGGTAATCCGCACAATCAGTAAGGATAAGAATTGAAATATACTTGAATTTTATATATAGTTTAATGACTGTATGGAAGGTTAAAAACCTTTACTCAAGCAAGGGGTCTGTCATAATATAATACATACTTTTATTGAGCCCATGTGTCTAGCAGTTCTAACCGTGAAAGAAGATGCCCTTTTAACTCCTTTATCGGGCTGAGGTTCACGGCTGGCTAGACGAAGCCACTAAGGCAAAGCCAATAAGAGCAGTGTTATATTAGACTGTACCAACCATCTTGACACCAAGTCAAAACTCTATATATAAAGTTCATCTATATTTAAATAGATGCCGTCTCTTTCATGGTTTATATAGGAGAGAAGTTAGATACTCAACATAGATATGAAGTCTCTTAGCCGGACATCGTCATGGCCAGAGAGGAGAGACTAGAAGAAAAGCTAACTAAGAAAGAAATATGTACCTTTTGGCCAAGATGCAAGGCCCTGAAGATGAAGAACTGAAAACTTTATTTACTTTTGTTCTTCTAGTACAAGCTACCGGCTACAAGCTCTTTACTTACAATTCTAGAGAGAGAGAGAGTTTTAGAGAGAGAGGTTCTCGACTTCGCTTCTCTTTCTTCTAAACAAATAAATCGTATAAATAGGGGAAAAAAAGGAATCTATGAACAGTAAAAAGTGGGTCCCGTTGGTCCCTGTTACAGTGTTTCTACTGTTGAAACAGTGTATCTACTGTTGATGAACAGTGTATCTACTGTTTGAGTGGGGTCCGGCGGCTTTACTGTGCTGTGGGTCCGGCGGCTTCACTGTTTGAGTGGGGTCCAGTTGTTTCACTGTGCTGGTCTCTTTTCCGCTTTGTTCATTTTGCGGATGAATTCTTCCGCATTATGCAAATCTTCATCAGATAGTATTTTCTCTGATTCAAAAGGTTGAGAATCTTCAGCGATATCATCGTTGCTGGTTTCACTCTGCATAGAAGTGTCTGATTTCTCATATTGATTAATAGAATGAAGTAAATTTCTTTTGACCTCTTCCAAGTAGTTGTTAATCATCTCTGCTTTATCTCCTTCTTGAAAGGAAATGCTTCTGGCAATATGCCTCACTGAACTGTCATCAATTACCTCTTTCTGAGGTTTGCTGGAATATTCTTGGATTTTTATTTCGATTGAATCCAAGAGTTCTTGACCATATAAAGTCTTTGTTTTGGGATCTTTCTTTATTAATTTGTCCCAAAAGTTGTTGTAAAAAGTCCTGTATAAGCATGGGACTTGTTCTTCGGTGAATCCGACTTCTGGATTCCATTTGTGTATCTAGGGAATAGAGAATTCCAGAAAGAAATAAATCTGGTTAATTTTATCTGGGTAACATATATGATCTGAGTGATATAAGTTGTTTATAAAAGGGGAAATTTTTATCGATTCTTTATATAACTTGAGAAATGGATCTGGTAAAATTTTTACTGTCAGGCCGTGGTATGACTACCAGTTCAGAAACCAATTAGGAACAGCCTCTGCAAATATCTTTGCACACACTTTAATAAACCAAGTATGTTTGTGTCGATCATTATTGTAGTATAACACTTTATCAAATGCCTGGATATAATCCCAATAGGTAAAATTCATTCTAGATTTGTTAAGGCTTATCTGCCTTTCTTTCATTGTGGATATACCCCAGTCTTCAACAGATATAATCTGTTTAATTATAATCTTCGAGAAGTTATAAACGTTCTCGTCTGAGCTATACCCAGAAAAAGTGCTGAAAATCTGCACTGCCAGTACTGGTTAGTATTGTCTCATAATAGGAACGGGTTTTGTATGACTCACCCGGATAATATAACCCATTTATTAAATACCTTTGGAATATCTTCCATGGCTCTTCTTTTCTCTGAATGTCAGAATTTTCTAAAAGAAATATCATTTCCTTTTTTGAAACTTTCTCATATGACTTCATATCATCATTGTCATCTTTTGTGATGGAAGCAAAAGTATCACTTTACTTGGCAGAAATATCTTTCTATTTTTGAGCAGTCAAACAGGCCTGCAAATGTGCGTATAACGGGCTATCTTCTGGAATATCTTCCAGATGGACAGATGGTCCGATCGATGATTCTTCTCTGAGAGATATCCTCTCATTGGTTAAACTCTTTCTTCCTATTTGTATAACTGGGGAGTTTGATGTGGATCCGTATGACGATCTTGAAGGTGATGATCTTCCTCTGGACTGTGGGGATGATCTTCTCCAACCTCTACCTCTTCCCCTACCCCAGGGGGTTCCATCCTGTAAATATTCACGGGATAAGAAATCTGGCAGAGAATTATCAATTCCCTTTTTATATTGTATTTCAAAATCAAAAGGGGCTAATTGAGCCTGCCATCCTGCAAATATCATTTTCGAGGCATCATGTTTAAAGTCTTTGTTAAACATATATTTAACAGATTGTGCGTCATTTTTTATCAAAAACTTTTGATTGTATAAGTCGTCCTGAAATTTTAAAACACATTTTACTATGGTTAACATTTCATGTGCCACAGTAGCGTATTTTCTCTGGGCTTCAAACCATTTATCAGAGTAGAATCTAATCAGATATTCATGTTTATTATTGGGATTAATCTGTTTCAAAATCCCTCCGTAACTAATATTAGACGCATCAGTTTCTATAATCTTTTGCCATGCAGGATTAGCAAGGGTTAAGCAAGGTAAAGATTTAATACGTTGCTTAATATTTTTAGCCAAAGTAGTATGACTATCAGTCCAAGGATTTTTATAATTCTTTCTTAGCCTATCATATAAGGGGGCTAAATCACGCGACAAATCTTTATAAAAAGGCGAAATATAATTTAAACTTCCCAAAAATCTTTGTAACTGAGTTCTATCAGTAATAACATCGGGAAATTTTGAAGCAAAATCAATCGATCTTTGAATAGGAGTAATCTTTCCTTGACATATATAATGTCCTAAGAATCGAATATTTGTTTGGAATAAACTCATTTTTTGTTTTGAGATAACCAAACCATTTTGTATAACAATTCTTTTGAAAATATCTAAATGCTTAATATGCATTTCAAGTGTTTTGGAAAATACCAAAATGCCATCGATATAAACAATGATGAAGTCTAGATAGGGGTTGAAAATATCATTCATAATTTTTTGGAATTCTGAAGGGGCATTCTTTAGACCAAAAGGCATAACATTCCATTCATATTGCTCAAATGGAACATTAAAAGCAGTTCTATAAGTATGCTCTTTAAATATTTGAATCTGCCAATATCCAGATTTTAAATCGAATTTTGAAAATATATTGGCATCATATAATCTAGACAATAAATCTCTTTTATTAGGAATAGGATACCTATCCCACTTCAAATATTTATTCAAGGGCTTATAATTAATGACCAATCTAGGAACACCACGTTCCTTTTCAGCTGCGTTATTAACATAAAAAGTTGTACAAGACCAAGGAGATTTTGAGGGTTTTATCAAACCCTTTTGTAGCAAGCTATCAATCTCTTTTTTGCAAAATTCTATCAATTCTGCGTTCATCTGACAAGGTCGAGATTTAGTAGGAATATCATCCTCAGAGAAATTGTCTTCATATGGAAGAGTGACAATATGCTTTTTTCGATTCCAAAAAGCACTAGGATGCTCAGCACAAATATCAACAGCAATCTGCTTGGAAATCAATTTGATTTTTTCCTGTACTTTAGTAGAATTTAAAGTATCAAATATATTCATACTAAACAATTCTAATTGTAAAGAATCAACATGTTTTTGCTTCATATCAATTAAAGCATTAATATCTCTAGTTACTGGATTTGTAATAAAAGTATAACTTATCTCTTTATCCTTATAGGTAGCAGTAAAACCTTTCGAGTCTATGCTAGTAAAAGGATAAATAGCATTAATAAACGGTGTTCCAAGTATAATAGGAGGGTATAACTGATTTTTTACCAAGAAAAAGAAGTGAGGAATACAGACTTTATTCTGACAGATACCCGTATTAGGAAGCTTATACTTTATATCTAAAGCATGTCCGGATGCAAATCTAACCATACGAGTAGTTTTTTAAAAATATTTCGTAGGTATTAAACCTTCTTGAATGCAGCTAACATTTGCTCCACTATCAATCATGGCAATGTTTGTAATTGAAAAACTATTATCAATGAGAATAGTACATTTGATATACCATTTATGAGCAGTAATAATTTGCATCATTCCTAAAAACATATCATGTTTAGGATTAAGACTAATAGGTTTTTCTTCAATATCATTTTCAAAAATACCTTTGTTTTTATCATTAGATTTCTCAGCTGGAGAATTGATTTTTTCAATCTGAGTAATCCTATGATCACAAATCATTTTATTTTATTTAAGAGATTTGATCTCTCGTTTCAAGTTTTCAACTTCAATTTTTAAATCATCGAAAGAAGAATCTCTTGCTGGAGTTGCATTTTTGTTTAACAGACGGTTATTAACCTCAAGTAAAGAATAAGGTGGAGAATATTCAAATTCTTTTTCAAAAGGTTTTACAAAACTAGAACTTGAATTAGAACTTGAACTAGCAGCCAAATTAATAATTTTTTCACGAAGTTTTTCATTAGTAACTTCTTTTAAAAGTTCTATTATATTATCAGATGTAATAGTTTTCATGTTCAAATTTTCAAATTGTGATTGTAATTTATAAAATTCATCATCACAAGCACATGTATCACCTTTGCAAGTTGTACAAGTATTATCAACATTTTTATCACTATCAGATAAATCAAGTAAATCTATTTCAGCTTCGGATTCTGACTCAGAATAATAATCCGATTCTAATCCAGAAGTGTATAACAAACCATAAACCTTATCACGTAACTCATCGTCGAGTCCTAAGGTTTTCAGCTTTTGAAGCTTACAATTCGGAGTTATATGGCCAAATTTACTATACTTATAACACTTAATGTCAGCTAGATCTCTCTTAGACCTATTTTTGATAAATCTAGTAGCCTTACGATGGGCTTTCTTAGCTTCTCGTTCTTCTTTGGATCTATATCTAGATCTCTTTCTCCTATAAGGACTGTCTTGGTTGGGGTATCTATGATACTTATGTTTCTTCTTCTTATGAGTAGAAGTCTCGGGTAGACCGAACTGAGTACAAAAATCTCCTAACTGGGATTTTTCCCTAAGCTTATCCATTTTAAGCTATCTGGACAATCTTAATTCATTGTACAAGTTTAATCCTTCCTGTGTGCAAATTCCTATCAACTTACCATAGGTATAGTCTCTGTATGAAATTTCACCATAATTACCTCTTAGAACCTTCTTAACTCTTTCAGCGAATAAGGAGGGAAGGCCATCTATAAACTTAGCTTTCCAATATTCAATCTTATTTTCTGGTAGTTCCATCACTCTACTCATAAAAGTGTCTTTATACCATCTAAACTCACCTAAGGTCTTATATCTAAGGCCATTAAGAAGAGTACGGACAGTCTCATTCTGATTGGTAAATCTACCATTAAAGTGTTCTAAAATAGTAAGAATAAGGGTATAAACGGCATCTTCTCTATTTACCACTAGGGCCATGCCTAAGTTATCAACTCCTTCTTCAGTGGCTTGAGCATTAATAACCATTGCTCTTTCTTCGATAGTCAAATAATTGTCCCACCAGCCACGCAATTGGACAGTAAAACCTGCAACAATCATTCTGCAAATATTTCTATCTGTATTTTTCACACTTTTACAGATAGTTGCATACATAAGCATTCTATGTACAAGAATAGTCAATTGTCTATCAGTTAATCCATCAAGATTCCATTCGTAAATTTTGGAACCACTGTAAGACGTATTAGTCTGATTCCAATCACGTTCCTCTATTAAAACATCTTGAGGAGTAGGACGATTGTAATAATAAGTCTGCATTCTAGGTTTATCAGCATATCTGCTATCAGTAAACTTATTATTCTATTTGGGATAACTTTTGAGTTTATTAAACTCTAACAAAACATCATTTTTATAATTTAAAGTAGCATCCATTTTATCAGCAAAATCTTTTGATAAATCAATAGGTTTGATATTCAAACCGGATAACTTTTTATCAAGAAGTTCTTCTAAATCATCAAAAGATTTAAATTTAAAATCCTGAATCTCAGAGGGTCTTTGAATATGAGTAACAACAATTTGAGGTTCTGATTTGCTTCTTGAAGTAGAGGCAGTATCAGTTATTCTCTTGCTAGTACTCATATCTTTTATCAAAATTGTTAAATCATCAAGTTTTTTATCAAGAAAACTAATCTGTTCTCCCAAAACTTTAACATATAAGCTCAAATAATTATTAAGTAGGAGGAAATTAATTTTCCAACTACATGGACTTTGGATTCGGTTATATCCCCCAGTCAAATAACTGATGTTGTCAGTAATACTGAGTATTCTCATATTACTCAAAATTCGGATGGAAAGATTTGCATTCAGTTTGACAATAATAGTTCCACTTATAGTAGACAGTCATTTTCTAATAATAGACTGTTACCTACTATTAGTTCTAATTATAATAGACATTCTTTCACAAATCGTAGACTGTTACCCGATATTCAACATATTTCTCCTGTTGAACCAGTCTATGGACCAGCTAGAAGTCGTGCTGCATCTTTGCACATAATTTTTACAAAAGTAGGTGATAAACCAGTTGAAAGGGTTAAACCTGTTGAAAAGGTTAAGATTAACCCCCAGACAAATATTATCCAGGATAGTGATAATATTTCTGATAAGGATATTCCTTCTGAGTCCGAGATAGATTTTGACGCAAATGGTGTTTAAATGATTCCACACCAAATTGATTTTAGTCCCGGGTCACAAGCTAGAGGTTATATTCAAAAAGAATTTTTCAGTGATAAATGGAACCAGTTTAAAACTTGGTTTTTTGATACTTATAGTAAAGAGGATTTAAACAATATTTCTCAAGAATTTTATGAAACTTGTGCTTTACATAATCAAATTATGTATTTTGTTCCTTGGTTTATAACCACATATTTATCACTTTTTATAAAAGTTTTAGAAAGATCTTATAAAGACGGGAGTGGCAATATTACTAAAGCCATTTATCCTCCTCAACCACCTTTTGTTTTACCTAATAATACAGGTATTACTTTTAATACATTTCAAAAATTTATTGATGAAAATGTTGCTGCAGTTAGCATCGCAAAGATTAATAAATACA
The DNA here is from genome assembly GCF_000390325.3 of Nicotiana tomentosiformis. Lineage (NCBI taxonomy): Eukaryota > Viridiplantae > Streptophyta > Magnoliopsida > Solanales > Solanaceae > Nicotiana > Nicotiana tomentosiformis. The sequence continues at coordinate 23,754,069 of NC_090821.1, read as the reverse complement.
AATGGGAAGAAAGAGTTTAACCAATGAGAGGATATTTCTCAGAGAAGAATCATCGATCGGACCATCCGTCCATCTGGAAGATATTCCAGAAGATAGTCCGTTATACGCACATTTACAGGCATATTTGACTGCTCAAAAATAGAAAGATACTTCTGCTAAGCAAAGTGATACTTTTGCTTCCATTACAAAAGATGACAATGATGATATCAAGTCATATGAGAAAGTGTCTAAAAAAGAAATGATATTTCTTTTAGAAAATTCTGATATTCAGAGAAAAGAAGAGACGTGGAAGATATTCCAAAGGTATTTAATAAATGGATTATATTATCCGGGTGAGTCATATAAAACCCGCTCCTATTATGAAACAATACTAACCAGTATTGGCAGTGCAGAATTTCAGCACTTTTCTGGGTATAACACAGACGAGAACGTTTATAACTTCTCGAAGATTATAATTAAACAGATTATATCTGTTGAAGACTGGGGTATATCCACAATGAAAGAAAGGCAGATAAGCCTTAACAAATCTAGAAAGAATTTTACCTATTGGGATTATATCCAAGCATTTGATAAAGTGTTATACTACAATAATGATCGACAAAAACATACTTGGTTTATTAAAGTATGTGTAAAGATATTTGCAGAGGCTGTTCCTAATTGGTTTTTGAACTGGTGGTCATACCACGGTCCGACAATAAAAATTTTACCAGATCCGTTTCTCAGGTTATACAAAGAATGGATAAAAATTTTCCCTTTTATAAACAACTTATATCACACGGATCATATCTGTTACCCAGATAAAATTAACCAGATTTATTTCTTTCTGGAATTCTCTATTCCCTGGATTCACAAATGGACTCCAGAAGTCGGATTCACCGAAGAACAAGTCACATGCTTATACAGGACTTTTTACAACAATTTTTGGGATAAACTGATGAAGAAGGATCCCAAAACAAAGACATTATATGGTCAAGAACTCTTGGATTCAATCGAAATAAAAATTCAAGAATATTCCAGCAAACCTCAGAAAGAGGTAATTGATAACAGTTCAGTGAGGCATATTGCCAGAAGGATTTCCTTTCAAGAAGGAGATAAAGCGGAGATGATTAACAACTACTTGGAAGAGGTCAAAAGAAATTTACTACATTCCATTAATCAATATGAGAAATCAGACACTTCTATGCAGAGTGAAACCAGCAACGATGATATCGCTGAAGATTCTCAACCCTTTGAATCAGAGAAAATACTGTCTGATGAAGATTTACATAATGCGGAAGAATTCATCCGCAAAATGAAAGAAGCGGAAAAGAGACCAGCACAGTGAAACAGCTGGACCCTACTCAAATAGTGAAGCCACCGGACCCACAACACAGTGAAGCCGCCGGACCCCACTCAAATAGTAGATACATTGTTTCAACAGTAGATACACTGTTTCAACAGTAGAAACACTGTAACAGGGACCCACGGGACCCACTTTTTACTGTTCATAGATTCCTTTCTTTTTCTATTTATAGAATTCATTCATTTAGAAGAAAGAGAAGCGAAGTCGAGACCCTCTCTCTCTAAAACTCTCTGTCTCTCCAGAATTGTAAGTAAAGAGCTTGTAGCCGGTAGCTTGTAATAGAAGAACAAAAGTAAATAAAGTTTTCAGTTCTTCATCTTCAGGGCCTTGCATCTTGGCCACAAGGTACATATTTCTTTCTTAGTTAGCTTTTCTTCTAGTCTCTCCTCTCTGGCCGTGACGATGTCCGGCTAAGAGACATCATATCTATGTTGAGTATCTAACTTCTCTCATATATAAACCATGAAAGAGACGGCATCTATTTAAATATAGATGAACTTTATATATAGAGTTTTGACTTGGTGTCAAGATGGTTGGTACAGTCTAATATAACACTGCTCTTATTGGCTTTGCCTTAGTGGCTTCGTCTAGCCAGCCGTGAACCTCAGCCCGATAAAGGAGTTAAAAGGGCATCTTCTTTCACGGTTAGAACTGCTAGACACATGGGCTCAATAAAAGTATGTATTATATTATGACAGACCCCTTGCTTGAGTAAAGGTTTTTAACCTTCCATACAGTCATTAAACTATATATAAAATTCAAGTATATTTCAATTCTTATCCTTACTGATTGTGCGGATTACCGCCAGTCTTTAAATATAAGGGTACTGAATTAGCTAGATTAAGAATTTTCAAGTATGTTAAAATAGAAATCTTTAACTGGTGAAAACCTTCCAGACATATAAATGTCATATGAGAGGTGTGAAACAAGTCGAGTTCCCGATCAAACGGTGATTTCTGGTTTAGCTTAGTTGAGAAGGCATGGCGGATTACCGCCCGCCACTTGATCCTGTTAAAATGGTATTATTAGAATAGTACAGAGGGGAGAGGTCTTAGAAAATTGGAGAATTTTCTGATGCCTCTTACAATGGGGAGAGGGAGTCTTAAATAGACTAAGGAAAAGATGCCCTTTATCTTAGGCGTACAAATGTGCGGTCTGATTTAATCGACAATCTAAAGTGGTCGACAAACAGAAATGGTTGGTCCACTCTTTTTAAAAGCAAACAGTAAAAAGCTGTCTTCTTTTTAAAAGGTGAATAGTGAAAGGATGATTCCTTTGCTGATGGAGACTCTGTCGGTCTTTGCTGATGGAGACTCTGTCAGTGCAGATTCCACTAGTCATAGTTTGGGTCCATGTATGCCAAAACGGTTCCTTTTGGGTCACACATGTCACCATTACTGCTTTCTCCTGTAGAAGCAGCATCTTCAATCAATTGCATGATTTGGTCTTCTTCATAGTCTTCTATGTTCTATAGAGCTTGTTTCAGCTTTTCTTTGAGAGCTGCCTTTGAAGGTGAAGCTTTCTGGAAGCTTTGTTGAATATTCTTCGGAGCCTTAGTGACTTGTTGCTTAGGGGTCCATCCCTTGATCTTGATTTCTTTAGATAGATATTTGATTCTATCAAATTCTGCCTTAGTGAAGTTCCAACTGATAATGAAGGATATACGTTTCTGGATAAAGTATTTGCACATTTTGATGTGCTCTGGTAGGGTAGAAATGGCCTCTTTGGTCTGAAAATCGTCAAACTTGTTGAGGAATGGTTGAGGGAGGATTTCTTTGTTTCCTCCGAATAAGTTCCACCATTCGTAGAACCATCTAGGAATTACAGCTTTATTAATATCTAAGTTATACTTGACAAACCAAGTATGTCCTGGTCTAAGGTACAAAAAATTAAACCATGCTACTTTGTAATCGTGCCAGCAATAAGTCTGGGGACGATGTGTCATGGTAAGTGCAACTGGTGTGTGGAGATGATCTACGAACCACTCAAAAGGTGATAAAATTTTCTTAATTATGAACCTGGAATAATTAATAAATCCTGGTCTGTTTTGACATTAAGTATGTTCTACTTCAATGGAATCTGTATCGATGAGGATGGCTTCGTAAAATCTCCTCGTTTTGTATGGACTTTCAGTATCCATATAATTAAAATCCGTGTAACATGGTTTGATTAGGTCTTCTAGTCTGAGACCTTCATACTCCTTATCTAGAGCTAATATAGGTAATACCTGGAGGGTAATATACTCGAACTTTTCTTCTTTAAAAAGATCTTCTTGCGGTGTCTTCTTAACAGAAGGATTGACTGCTTCTGCAAAAGTCTCTGAAACTTTCATGGCATAGCTCTCATTTGTCTGAACTGTAGAGCTAGATGCTGATCCTTTTTCTAAAGGCTTTGGTTAGGGGTTGGTAAGTTTCTCTGAGGGAACTGGAATAGGTGCTGGTAATTTCGGGTATTCAGCTAGAGCTGTATACCGGTTTTGGAAAGAAAGTTGTGGCCTTATAGGGGTTGATGTCTTGGTGGGAGTAATGGGAAGAGGGACAAATGGTCTAGCCATTTGAGGTTTACTGATCTCTTTTCCTCTGGAAGGAGCATTAGGTCTGAAGGGCCTCATTTTTTCCCTGTAAAAATTCTCTTGTTAGAAAATCAGGTAAAGAGTTTTCTTCTCCTTTGATAAATTTGATTTTAAAATCAAAGCTAGACAGTAGAGCTTGCCATCTAGCAAATATCTATTTTGAAACAAGATTTTTGACATCCTTTTGAAGAATTTCTTTAGCAGATTTACAATCTACTCTGACCAAAAATTCTTTGTTAATAAGATATTGTTAATAAGATCGTCTTGAAATTTAATGATACATAGCACTATAGACAAAACTTCTTTCTTAACAGTAGAATAATTTTTCTGAGCGGAATTCCAGATTCCTGAAGTAAAACGAACCAATTGTTCAGAAGACTCAATGAAAATCTTTTGTTTAAGGATACCTCTGTAACCTATATCTGAAGCATCTGTCTCAACTATCATAGAAGCTTCTAGGTTAGGGATTCCTAAACAAGGAAGGTTTTGCACAAGTTTTTTGACTTGGATGACAGACTGTGTTTGTTCTTGACTCCAAGGGATAGGATTCTTCCTAAGTCTTTTGTACTTGAGCCCAAATGGCATTACATTCCATTCGTATTGACCGAAAGGAACGTTAAAAGCCGTTTTGTATCTGTCTTTCTCAGCTACTTGAATTTGTCAGAAACCAGATTTCATATCGAACTTACTATAAATATTGGCTTTGTAAGTTCTCTTCAAGAGATCCCTTTTGTTAGGGATGGGATATATGATCCATTTAAGGACTGCATTCAATGGTTTATAATTTATAACTTATTGTGGGGCACCTCTCTCTTTCTCTGCACTCTTGTTAACATAAAATGCAGAGCAACTCCAGGGAGATTTAAAAGGACGAATAATGTTGTTTTTGAGGAGATTTGAAATCTCACTTTTACAGAATTCCATCATTTCATGATTCATTTGAATAGGTCTTGTTTTGGTAGAGATGACCTGTTCATTGAATCCTTCAATGTAGGGAAGTTCGACTAAATGCTTTTTTTCTTTCCCAAAAATCGTTAGGAAAATCTGAGCATATTTCTTGTTCAAAAATGTTCTGAAGATTAGCTACTTTAGTAACTATCTCCGGGGTTTTTAAAATTTGCTCAATTTTCTTAACCTTTATTTCATCCTTTAAAAAGGTGACATGCTGAGATAATTTGTTTATACGAAAAACAGTGTTTTTTCTTATAAAATTACTCTCATCTTGTGAAAGAGTTTTAACAAAAGGAAAATATAATTCTTTTCCTAATATTTGAGTAGAAATACCGTCTAAGCCAGTAATAAAAGGTTTTATCTGAGTGATAAAAGGAATTCCTAGAATGATATCTTCATTAATATCTTCTGTAATAGTAAAATCATTCGTCAAGCAAATACCATTATTACAAATATGAGCTTTTGAAAGCTTATAATTAATACGAAGTTGTTCTCCTGTAGCGGAGTATAATTTTGAAGTACTTTTCTCTAAGTACTGGGTTGGAACAATGCCTTTCATGATGCAGTTACGATCTGCACCACTATCAAGTAAAGCGATTTTGTTAATAGCGAAGTGTTTGCTAATAACTATCTTGATAGGAATATGGAAACTCTGAGGTTTGATACTCGTAATGATCGTAAGGCCGGGAGCTTGAGACGAGGAAGTCTTATCCTTGGTAAGACGGAGGTCAATAGAGTCTTCATTCTCAGAATGATATTCACTTTGATGAGGACTAGGTTCTTCTTCATTTTCTGACTTATATTCATAAGTCTTAGCTTGTTTAAGAACCTGCTCTGTTAAGATATCAACCTCAACTTTTCCAAGTCTAGATTTAATATCTTTGATTTCTTCCTTAAGTTCTGAGACTTTATGTCTTAGATCAGAAATTGAAGGTTCAGCTGGTTTGTCGAAGCGAGCCATAACTTGCTTCATGCTGAATGGTTCAACAACTGACCTAGGCTTAGGTCTGTCATTTTGATGAGTGAGAATAAGATTCTTGAGTTCAATCAAGTATTTCTTCCTAGACTCATCATCTGCGATGTGTTGGACAACATCAAACAGAGCTTCTTTGGAGCTATCTAAAAATACCTTGATAGAAGCCTGGGTCTTATCGCAGGTACAAAAGGTTCCAGAACATTGGCATTCACTACCAGATTGGCTTGAGTCAGAGTCATAGGCGATATTGATATCATCTTCATCGCTATACTCATCTGAGGAATAGTCAGGAGAAGAATCTAAATTGGGTTCTTCTAAGATAGAGAAGAGTTCCTTTTTGGTATCTTCATTGATTTCTAGAAGATTGATCTTCTTCTTCTTTCTGTCTGATTTGCAATGGTTGGCTCTGTGACCAGTTTTACCATAGTTCCAACAGACATCCTTGGTTTTGGAAGACTTCGAAGGTCTTTGGAATTTGGATTTCTTTCTAGGAGGATCATCAAAATTTCTCCTAGATTTGTGGCGACGGGTCTTTTTGGAAGACCTGTAAGCTTTGTCCTTCTTAGAATAATGAGTAGAAGGGGCGACAATGTTTGTATAACCGAAGTCTTGATAGAAACTTCCTAATTCTCTTCTAGAAGAGTGTTTCTCTTTTTTGAGCTGATTTTTAAGCTTGATGTCTGTGCAGAGTTCGATCCCTACAACGTTGATGATGCTAACAATGTCACCATAGGTCATCTGATGGTAAGGAATTTTACCTTCACAACGATCCTGGATTTTGGTTCGGACTTTGCTAGCGAATAAAGGAGGAAGACCGCTGATGAAGCGTTCTTTCCAGAAGTCTAAATGACAGTCAGGACTTATCATAACCTTGCTGATAAATTGGTTTTTATACCAGATAAAGTCATCTAAAGATGGACAGGATAGATTATTCAGAATTTGTAAACTCCTGTCTTGGAAGAGTTTTGGCTCTCCGATGAAGTGTTTTGCTATGTGGTAGAGAAGGGTAGCACAGGCATCTTCTCTAGTTATTTGTAAGGTAGTTTCCATGGGGGTAACAGTCCCACCTATAACCATAGCAGTGGAGGTAGTTCCTTCTGTTTTGACTACGGTTTCAACAGCCGTAGCAAAATAGATAGCTTGTCTAATATCATCAGTGAAATAATTATCCCACCAATGTTTCAACATGCCCGTGAATCCAGCTACAATCATAGAGGCGGCTTCTTTATCAGAAGATCCTCTTATCTTGTAAGCTGTAATACAAACTCCCATTTCATGGAGTTTATAGTATATTTGGTGCTCTGCTAGAGCATCAATGTTCCATTCGATAATGCTTCTTCCTTCGTGAGAAGTAGAGGCAAGAAAGTGATTTTCCTCGTATTGAATATATGGAAACGAGGGACACTTATGATAATTTTTGTAATTATGAAAGCGTTCATTTGTAAGCTTATGGAGGAGATCTTCCTTTTCTTGGATGGTGGATATTTTACCATCTTTGGATTTCTCCTTAGAAATATTAAGATCAGCCAACTGCTTGTTGATTTTGTCAAGAACATTACCACTGACTTCAAAGGTATCTTTGAGTTTTGGATATTTGTCCTTAGAAAACTCAGCGATTTTGAAGCCTGGATTTGATTCAATGTTCTGACTAGAACTAGGTTGTGAAAAGGTTGGCTTTCCACTGAATAAAGACTTTTCTTTGGAGTCTTCTATTTGTCTAGAAATGACATGAATGAGTTGATTCGAGTAATTATTTTGTTCAATAACTCGATCGAGATCAGAACAAGCAACTATATTTGTTGGTTTCTCGCTTTTGATTTTGAAAGGGGAAGCAGAGATGACAACGTTGGAAACTGAAATTTCCTAATTCATAAATCTTTTTAAAAGGTTCATTGGGGATGTTCCAATTCTGTAAATCAGTTTCTAATTTAGCAATCTTAGTTGCTGCAGAAGATAAATTAACACTGTTTAAAACATGCTGGTTTGAATTCATATTTTTGAAAATACAGTCTAGGGACTTATAGGGTTAAAAATAACTATTCAATACGTATATTTAAACAGTATATATGCATATCAGGATACAGTACCTTAATCTCTTAGATATAATGGCTTCTCAGTAATGTCTTCTTGGTTTTACATCTTTTTCTCTAAAGTCATCTTAGCGACGGGAACACCTAGCAAGGTCTAAACGCCTACCTCGGCAACAGCGACCTATCTCAATCAGGCTTACCAACGTCTGAACCGGATATTAATCGGTGACTTCATACTTATAGAGAAAATAACCACCTCATACGGAAACTTTGAAGCAAATTAAAACCAGAGATAAAAGAATTGTATGTAAGATATACATATATATGGTTTAAATTAACATATATGAAAGTATTTTTACCATGCCCTAGACAGTATATGTACTTAGCTGCTCATACTAAGTACGCATACTGCCAACATGGCTCTGATACCAAGTGGAGACGGAACGAAGTGCAGTATAAAATTAAAAAACCAGTAAAAGAAAAGCCCTTTAAAACTTACAAGAGTTTTATTGATAGAACATTAAAAACATTTATGAATTAGGAAATTTCAGTTTCATTAAGAAGCATAACATTAAGACCTGTGAGTCCACTATTGCTATTAATAATTCTTTAGAAATTATTAAATTACTTTCTGAGCAAGATTTTAATAGATATAGAAGTCGATTCAATTACTTGCATATTGGTCTTGTTCAGATTGCTGTCAAACCTCTCTTCAGGAAAGGTTTAGACGTACCCATCTGCGTCCTTCTAAGAGATGCTTGTCTCCTTAACTTCGACGATTCTCTTTTAGGAGTTATTCAAAGTAACCTAGCCAATGGCCCGGTATACTTTAACTGCTATCCTAATTTCTCGGTAGATATCAATGACCCTAACGTCATGGATACTTTGACCTTAAACGTCAAAACCAAGAACATGAATAGTAAAATCAATACTCGTGAAGTAGCTGTCATTCACAGAGTCTATTACAGACTCATGGACACTACTCTTGCACCTAGAGCTCGAGTTGAAAGTGTTAAAGGAGTCGCCATGCTTATGGAAGCAAATACTGACCATAACACGGTATTTGTTCCTAGACTCCTTAATTGGAATGATATACTCACAAGTGATGAGTGGCACTTCGATGCCATAACTCAACCCTCTACTTCGAATCTTGAAAGATCTCAAATTGAATAGGTAATTCAATTTCCTGATGGATCTATAGATCTCAAATTCTTAGGTACAAGTTCTAATCCTTCGAGCAGAACTAGTTCCTTTAGAAGAAGAAGTATTGTTCCTTCCGCACCTTCTTCTTTTAAACCCCCAGAAGAAGACGTAACTAAAAACGTCGCAACTTCCATTCCAACTACTGGTAACAACAAAGGGAAAGTTACGGGAGTAGATTTCTCCCATACAGTCCCAAAAGTTTATTACCAAAATCATCCCGCTAGTCCAACCCCTAGCGATATGTATCCTCCTCAGGAAGAAGTCCCTGAATATATTAAGATGATCAGATCTAGTGATCCTTACACACTGGATCAAAAGAAGATCGATTGTCAGTGGTCTCACCCTGATAACATACCTAAAAGAAAATGGTATGTTGCCACTTATTCTCTTGAACAGAGAAAAGACTTCAAAAATTGCTGGATATCAGACATGAAAAGAATGAGATGCGAAATCGATTTCTTTTACTGGTTTTTTTAATTTTATACTGCACTTCATTCCGTCTCCACTTGGTATGAGTTGGTTTGATATGATTCGGCATTAGTTTTAGAAGTTAGAAATTTATTAGTTCATTAGGCTTGATTCGATGTGTGATTCGTGATTTTGGTGTTGTTTGATATGATTTGAGGCTTCGAGCGAGTTCGTATTGTGTTTTAGGACTTGTTGGTATGTTTGGACGGGGTCCCGGAGGCCTCGGGTGTGATTTGAGTGGAATTTGGACTCATTTTGGACTTGAAGCAATTGTTGAAGCTTTATGGTTTTTGGTGCGATCGCATCTACGGTGGAAATGGCTGCAGATGCGGAGCTGCAGGTGCGGCTGGTGAGGCACAGAAGTGAAGTAGGGTTCTACTAGATATGTCCGCAGGTGCGGGCCATGGAACGTAAAAGCAGAGCCGAAAGTGCGGTCGGCTATGCGCAGGTGCGAAGATAGCTTGGCCAGGGAAGCTCACAGATGCGCATGGAGTTCTACGGAAGCGATTGTGCTTCTGCAAGGGAATCTCCGCAGAAGCGAAAAGTAAGTGGATGGGCTTGAGTCACATATGCGGAAGTATTTCCACATGTGCGGCTCCGCAGAAGCGGGATTTAAGCCGCAGAACCGGGATTTAAGCCGCAGAAGCAGCAAGTCGGGATTTAAGTTGGTTTCGCAGAAGCAGTAGATCGGGATTTAAGTTGGTTTCGCAGAAGCATGGATTGAACCGCAAAAGAGGTATCTGCAAGTTTGGGGTCCATATATGCAGGATCACTAGGCAGAGGTTATAATCAAGGGTTTTATTATTTCTCTCATTTTGGAAGTTGTGGAGCTCAGTGTAAGGCGATCTTTGGTGACTTTCTCATCCCAATTGAAGAGGTAAGTGAAGTTTGTTCTATTTTGGAATTAGATATTAATTATCCATTATTATTACACCTAATTTTCATGAATCTAAGATGGAATTTGGGGATTTTTGGACTTTGTTATTAGAGAGTGAGATTTGACAATTTGAGGGTCGATTTATGGTTGGAATTGGATAATTTTGGTATGGTTGGACTAGTAATTGAATGGGTGTTCGAAATATTTCAATTTTGTTGGGTTCTGGGGTGCGGTTCCGGGGTTGACTTTTTGATTTGAGTTAAAGATCTTAGCTTTGTCTTTTGGAATCACTTCCTATGGCTTTTATTGATGGTATTACGTTATTTTGGCTAGATTCGAGTCGTCCGTAGATTGATGCGCACGGGAAGGGCTTGTTAGAGGTGTGTTTGGCTTGCTTGAGGTAAGTATCTTACCTAAACTTGGTTGAGGCACTAGTTGCCTGAATTATTTGTGATTGCTACGCGCTATGAGTGGCGCATATGTGTGGGGTTAGGCCCATTTGCGTGCACCGGGGTACTATTTTCATGCTCGAGGTAGTGCTTAGGCTATGTCATGTCTTGAATTGATTGCTAAGCTTCAAGTGGTGATGCTTCTCCTATTTGTACCCCTCTTTGAGCTATTTGAACCACAATTAAGATTTCGTTGATGTTATTCTCCTGATTGAACCTGATAGAGTGTTATTTCGTGATGAAATTGTCTGTTCTAGATGTGGTAGCACACATTGCACATGCCAACAGTATACCATGTTATTTATACCAATCCAGGAGTATGAAACCTGATAGTCATTGATCATGAACATTGATTCTTTTGTTTTTTGTGTTTATGAGCTGCACTGGTAGCCTGTGACTACGCCGAGCGGATTATGATTATTGGCACGTGAGTTATCCATGCAGTTGATATTATTGGCAAGTGAGTTGTCCGTACAGCACGTGAGTTGTTCGTGCGGATCCAGATATAGATATTATTAGCACGTGAGTTGTCCGTGCAGCATGTGAGTTCTCTGTGCAGCACGTGAGTTGTCTGTACAGCATGAGAGTTATCCGTTTAGCATGTCGATATGGATCCATTCCCCTAAGGTTACCCTCTCATGTGCCTTCTTGATGGTGTACGCCCGGATTTGAAGAAACTGATCAGTGGTTTGGTACGGATATGGAAATATTGAGGTAAGTCTGGCCATTGTTTTGTTGGGATTTTGCATTTCATCTTTACTTGCAATTTCCGTGGTTATATATGATTTACTTGCATATCATATTTATATGCTAGATCATCAACTGAGCAGAGTACCTGAGTAATTGCACACACACATATAGTTCCTTCTGTGCTTTATACTTGATCACATTATTGTTCTATACTTGTTGAATTTATGAAACTATACAGGTTATAGCAAGTATTATTTATAATTCTTGCTTCTTTTACCTTGACAAAGTTAGTTATGATACTCGTTGAGTATATTGGGTCGGTTGTACTCATGCTACACTCTGCATTTAATTGTGCAGAACCAGATGTCGGATCCAGTCATCAGTAGCTGAGGCTAGCAGCAGAGTTGATTGCTGAGAGACGAGGTAGAACTGCATTCTTGGACGAAGTCTTGGCATCTCTTTTCTTATGTACTGTTGTCTTTATTTCAGACAATATTGTACTTGGTCATTTTAGACTTGCATTTCTAAATTAAAGCTCATGACTGTGTATTTACTAGTTTTGGGGAATTTATCATGTATTAGCAGTACTATGTTATATTGAGATTTCATACTTATGTTATTTATATAAATTCCATTATTTTGGTTCTTATTGTTATGTCCGACTTTCCTAGAAAGTGTGTTGGGCGCCATCATGACGGGTTGGGATTTTGGGTCATTACAAGTTGGTATCAGAGCCCTAGGTTCATAGGTACTTCGAGTCATGGCAAGTTTAGTAGAGTCTTGCGGATCGATACGGAGATGTCTGTACTTATTTTCAACCAGTTCAGTTGGTTGTCGCTATTTGGGCCGAGGTTGGAGCGGTTTGGGAGGCTTAAGCCTCCAGAGTTCAGTGGAGCAAAGTCAGAGGATGCTCAGGATTTCATAGACTGGTGTCAGTGGATTCTTCGCACAGCAGGTATTTTGGACACTAGTGGGGTTGCCTTTACTACTTTTCAGCTGACAGGGGCAGCCTATAGATGGTGGCAGACTATTGAGCGAGGCAGGCCACCTGACGCAGCACCACTTTCGTGGAATGAATTCTCAGTTCTCTTATTAGAGAAGTTTGTTCCACAGACTAGTAGAGAGGAGTTGCGTAGGGAGTTTGAGCGGCTATGATAGAGATATATGACTGTGACCTGGTATGAGATTAGGTTTTCAAATTTGGCATGTCATGCTATATTATTGGTTCCTACTGAGAGGGAGAAGATCAGGAGGTTCACTGATGGGTCTCAACTATAGTTTGCACTTTAGTATGGCTCGATAGGCTGAGACGGCTGCTAGGTTTGATCAGGTTGCCGAGATTGCTAGACACTTAGAGATGGTTCGCAGGCAGAAGCATGAGGAGTGGGGGCTAAGAGGCCTCGTAGTTCAGGTGGTTTCAGCAGTGCCTCATTTGGAGGTCAGTCCTATTACAGCAGAGGTGTTCCTTCTAGACCCGTTCAGGGAGCTCGCCATATTCCTCGTGGTTCTTCAGTTAGCCACGGTTCCTACAGTGCACGCCCAGCTCAGTCATCATTTCAATGTGTTGGCGGCATAGACTTCTTATCATGCCTTATCTGCATAGGGTTCCACGGGAAGCTATTCAGATTTCCAGGGTCAGAGGGGAGGTTGTTTTTAGTGCGGGGACTTGAGGCATCTCAAGAGAGATTGCCCCAGACTATTGAGTAACGTTCCACAGCAGCGCTCTCTACCTATGATTTCAGCACCAGCAGCTACACTATCCGCACAGCCATCTAGGGTTGAGGCACAGCCAGCACGAGGTCGCCCTAGAGAGGATGGTCGATCAGGTGGTGGTCAGGCCCGTTGCTACGCATTTCCGGCCAGGCCAGAGGCAGTTTCTTCAAATGCCGCGATCACAGGTATTGTTTCAGTATGCCACAGGGATGGCTCGGTATTATTTGATCCTGGTTCCACTTATTCATATGTTTCATCATACCTTGCTTGTTATTTGGACATGCCTTGTGATTATTTAGTTATGCATGTTCATGCATCTACACCGGTGGGTGATTCTATTATTGTGGACCGTCTGTATCGGCAGTGTGTGGTGACTATTGGGAGATTAGTGACGATAGTTGATCTTTTACTACTTAGCATGGTTGATTTTGATGTGATTTGAGGCATGGATTGGTTATCACCATGTCACGCTATCCCGGATTATCACGCTAAGACCGTGACAATTATGATGCCGGGGTTGCCTAGGGTTGAGTGGAGAGGTTCCCTAGATTATGTCCCCAGTAGAGTGATTTCATATTTGAAGGCTCAATGGTTGGTTAAGAAGGGATATCTGGCATATTTGGATTTTGTGAGGGATGTTAGTGCTGATACTCCTACCGTTAATTCAGTTCCGTTAGTGAGAGACTTCCCATATGTGTTTCATTCAGACCTGTCGGGCATGCCACCTGACAGGGACATTGATTTTGGTATTGACCTGGTGCCGGACACTCAGCCCATCTCTATTCCTACGTATCGTATGGCACCAGCAGAGTTGAAGGAATTGAAGGAACAGCTTCAAGAGTTACTTGATAAGGGTTTCATCAGGCCTAGCGTGTCACCTTGGGGTAATTTATGAAGAAGTAGGGTGGTACTATGCGGATGTGTATTGATTACAGGCAGTTGAACAAAGTTACAATTAAGAACAAGTACCTAATACCGCGCATTGATGACTTATTTGACCAGATTCAGGGTGCTAGAGTGTTTTCGAAGATTGATTTTAGGTCAGGGTATCATCAGTTGAAGATTCGGGATTCAGACATTCTGAAGACGGCATTCAGGACCCGCTATGGTCACTGCGAGTTTCTAGTGATGTCTTTTGGGCTAACCAATTCCCCAGCAGCCTTTATGCACGTGATGAACAGTGTATTCCAGCCATATCTTGATTCTTTCCTCATAGTAATCATTGACAACATCTTGGTGTATCTCACAGCCGGGAGGATCATGAGCAGCATCTGAGGGTTGTACTCTAGACTTTGAGGGAGAAGAAGTTGTATGCTAAATTCTCCAAGTGTGAATTTTGGCTTTATTTTGTGGCGTTCTTGGGGCACGTGGTGTCCAGTGAGGGGATCAAGATAGATCATAAGAAAATTGAAGTAGTTCAGATTTGGCCTATACCGTCTTCAGCTACAGAGATTTAGAGCTTCTTGGGTTTGGCAGGTTATTATCATCGTTTTGTATAGGGTTTCTCCTTCATTGTTGCACCTTTGACTAGATTGACCTAGAAGGGTGCTCCTTTTATATAGTCCGTCGAGTTTGAGATGAGCTTTCAAAAGCTCAAGGCTGCTTTGACTACAGCCCCAGTATTGGTGTTGCTTACAGGTTCTGGATCTTATACCGTGTATTGTGATGCATCGCGTATTGGGCTTGACGCGGTGTTGATGAAGGATGGTAGGGTGATTACTTATGTGTCTTGGCAGTTTAAGGTTCATGAGAAGAATTAACATGTGCATGACTTATAGTTGGCAGTTATTGTTCACGCATTGAAGAATTGAAGGCACTATCTGTACGGTGTTCATTGTAAGATCTATACTGACCACTGGGGTCACCAACACCTGTTCAAGCAGAAGGATCTTAATTTGTGGCAGCGGAGATGGTTAGAGTCGCTAAAAGACAATGATATCACCATATTATATCATCCATGGAAGGCAAATGCGGTGGTCGATGCATTGAGTAGGAAGGCAGAGAGTATGGGCAGCTTGGCATAATTATTGGTAGCACAGAGGCCACTAGCCATGGATGTTCAGTCCTTGGCCAATTAGTTTGTGAGATTGGATGTTTCAGAGCCTAGTCGGGTCCTTGCTTGCTTTGTGGCTCAGTCATCGTTTTTGGAGCGTATCAAGGTTCGCCAGTTGGATGACCCGAACTTTTTGGTGTTGAAGGATACGCTGCAGCGGGGTGGTGTTAAGGAGGTTGTGATTGGTGATGATGGTGGCATGCGGCTTTGAGGCCAGATCTATGTTCCAAATATGGATGGGTTGAGAGATTTGATACTTGACGAGGCTCACAGCTCGCACCATTCCATTCATCCAGGTGTCACGAAGATGTACCATGACTTGAAACAACACTATTGGTGGCGGAGAATGAAGAAAGATATTGTGGCTTATGTCTCTCCGTGTTTGAATTCTCAATAAGTGAAGTATGAGCATCAGAAACCGGGAGGGTTGATTCAGATGTAACACTCCGTAAATTTGAATTAGTTGTGAATGCATTAAATGAGTATTAACGTGACATTTTAACATGTGAAGTCCTATCGGGATGAGTATGGGTGGAAACAGTTATTTTGGAATCAAGAACGGGTGTGAAGTGCATAAAATTCGATAGAATCGACTAAGTTTATGGGAAGTCCGTCTTACAGCCTTAGATAGTGCAAGGCCATGAAAACTCACGGCCATAGACAATGCAAGGCCATAAAAACTCATAGCCATAGACAATGCAAGGCACTGTCCAAGGCATTAACCTCAGCGCCTCTAACAGTGCAAGGCACTGTCTAGGGCATTAAAGTCAGTGCCCCCTGACAGTGCAAGGCACTGTAGTTTTGGCGTCCCTGATGATGCCCCGCGTCGACGATGTTTATCCGAGCTATTTTTATTTCCTCCTCAATTTTTGGGATGCGTACACTTATTTAAACCCTACCTCGTTCCCTACAACCCCAAACACGTACATATGCTTTAGAAAGGGGAGCTCTCAAGAACCCAACTTCCCCGAGGTCCCTCCATCATCCAAGGTTAGTTATAACGATGATTCTAAGTTAATTTCAATTTTCCAATGCCTTATTAACATGGATAAATCCTTATAATCATTAGATATTCGATCGAGACACCATTGTTGATAAACGAAACCCTAGAACTCGAATTCAAGAGGAGTGAACTTCAAAAAGGTAATGCTTCTACTCCCTACATTTATAACTATGAATTGATGAGTTTTTGGGAGAATAGTAAATGGGTTTGATAAAGAGAACCATAAGAACTATGCTAGGGTTTTGGGTTGTTGACTTATGATTGTTGTAAGCATTTGGGTGATGAGAAATGGTATTAGTTACATCTATATGGGATTATAGAATCACCTAGAAGTAGTCGAATGAGAACTTTGTGAAGAAAAGACCAATTACTGAGAGCTTTGAGGCTTTACGCCCATAAGGTGTTTGATAAAATACCTAAGTGACTAAAATATGAGAATTAGTGCTAATATTGGTTCCTCTTGATATATATTGACATAGATTATCGTTGAAAGAGGCAAAGAACATTGTGATACGCTTAAAAGGACCAGAGTCAAGGTATATGAGGCTAACTTTCTATGTTTGGGAATGTTAATGATTCTCCCTACACTACATTTCCTTTACAACGTTACTAATTACCTCAGAAATATAGTTAAGCTTAGTTCCTTGAATAGTTGCAAAGCTTCTATTCTCTGGCTTCGTAATTCGTTCATGACTTTCATTCTGAACGTTGTGAGCTCAGTGCATAATCAATATAAACTCAGGTTTGATGCCCATGAGTCTCAGTCTAGATTACTAAGCATGTCATAAACAGTTAAAGTTTCAGTTTTCATAATCAGTTCAAGAATACATGTCTCAGTCTAGTCCTATTCAATATTCCAGTATGATTATCAGTTCCTGAATTTAAATCCCTGAATGTTGAACACCTTTTGGAAGAGCGCAGACACTCATCAAGTGCCACTATGATGATAGTTGGCACGAGTGGAGTATGATGTGGAGCATGCCTTATGCAGCAATAATAACACATTGTCAAATATTTGCATGATATGTAAAAGCAGTAAAAATATAGCAAAGGTAAACATGGAAAGAATATAGAAGAAAGACAAAAGGAAGGAGTTAGTTTAGTTCATAAAAATATATGCGGGAATGTAATGAAGCAGGTAAGGAAGTAGGGATGATATAGCAATTTTGACAAGATAAAAGAGTGGTCATAGCAAGTAAAGGTGAATAGGGGGAAGAAATGTGCCTGTCATAGCAGATTTAAACAAATAAAGATGAGTAAGGTTGGGATGGCATGTCGTAGCAGATTTAAACAAATAAAGGTGAGTAGGGGAAAGGATGTGCATGTAACAAAGAAAGTATTCCACATAAGCCAAGTTCATTATGGTAAGAGCCTAAGTGTAAATCCCCAGCACAGTCGCCATGCTGTCGCACCCCGTTTTCTCCTTTGCGAAAGCGGGATTCGACACTTGACAACTCTTTTAAGGAGGTATTAAAGGAGGAGAGTCGCCACCTAATGGATTAAGGTACGTTAGGGCACCTATTTTGAAAATAACTCTGGATTAACCAGTTTGCGTCATCAAAGATCGGGTAAGGGCTCAAATTACCTTGAGAAGAAGGTGTTAGGTACTCCTCGAGGTCCATAACTGTGGGTCACGCCCGAACTCGAAATATATGAATTAGTCTAAGAGAAGGGAAGAAATTTGGGCAAATAAAATGATTGACTTTAAACAAAAGTGGGGGGGGGTCCTAAGTTTTTTAGCCTAAAGGATCACCCCGTGCAACATAAATAATACTTCGTAATTCTCTCAAGATGGGGTGTTACTCATATTATTCAGCGGGCACAGACTATTATCCCCTGCTACTCGATTACTATCCTTAAGTTGTTCACCTAAAGCGCACTAGTCAATTCTAATTCGTACTCTAAGCGTGCACTACCCGTCCCATGTCTATGGTCCAGGAGGCATTTGGACCTCTATTTCAGGGTGGTTCTAGACTTTAACTTAGGTTTTTCAAAAGGGAAAATACTAGGCGACAAGCAAAATATTTAGGACTTTCACATATAAGCAAATAAGGGCTCAAGTTAGCCTCCGCATTTAGACAACAAATGCACGCCAAACTGATTAACATTGACAGATTATAATGATTAAAGATTGTAGAATCCTATAGGCAGGATCTCTATGTGATACCAAATTATTGAGCAGATAGCTACACGCAAAATCCATTTCCTAAATACGATTTCCAGAAACCTACATAATTTGCCTACTGATTTTAAGCATAAGGGGATTAAACCTATAGGCATGATGTCTAGGTGTTCTATTCAATAATAAATAATGTTAATCACGTAAGGATATTCAGAATTACCTATTTAGTCCTATAGGCATATTTTCTAGTGATAATAATGACACATTGACGAGAACTCCTGAATAAACGAGCAAGAAGATAATTAAACTTATTCAGACCTATAGGCATGCTTTCTACAATTTAATCCGATTTTAGATCCTATAGACATGATCTCTACAATTTGTGAATAGGGAAGCATGTAAACACATATTGAATCATACAATTCCCTATAGGCATGGTTTCTAATAAGCAAAAATAGAACACAATTGAACCAAGTATTGAAACCATAGGCAGGATTGCTAACATATAATGACTGAACATAATAGGATACCTATAGGCATGATTTCGAACAAACAATAACTAAACACACATTATTGAGCCTATAGGCAGGATTTCTACCCCATTTATTGCAAAATATAAGATAAAAATCCCTTTCCCAATTTCACTAATACCCCAAATATTATTACAATAATTATTAAGGACCCAGAATGAATAGCATGAATTACATAGGAGAATAACTATAGGGAGCCTACAGCAGGCCCAAAATACACCTGGACAGGCCTGGCCTTTATTCTCACAAATCACAACAGTCTCCAAGTTACACACTCATAGACATACAGCAGCTAGGAATTGAATGATTCACCCAGTGAGCACAAGATAGAGTTGAGCATATAGAACCAAGGCCTTAGTGTGTCAGAGTTCCCAAGGGCTTCAAGAACCCAGGGCAGTGCTCACACTAAGGTGGTTAACAAGAATAGCTCAGAGGAGGGATTAGGGACCAAATTCTAGTGTGTCAGAGTTTACAAGGGTCTCTAATGAACCCTGAGCAGTGCTCACACTAGGGAGGCCAAAGGACAGAACTTGGGTTGCATTGGCTAAGAATAGGATTTAAAAGAGCTTAGGTGACAGAGAAAGAAAGACCAAAATTGAGAAGACGGGAATTGAGGATTTAAACAGACATGACCAAATTGAGTCAACAAGCAGACACTTAAATATAACTTAAAAAAAGAACTAGTTTAATGAAACTGATAAACAGGTTTCAAACTCAGCACAGTAACAGTCACATGCTAAAAGTTGGCAAAGAACATATTTGCAAGTTTAGCAAAGTCATAGGTGTAGAATGAGTTAAAGCATGTTGAATCATGTTAAGTACATAATCTAGTGTTATTATCAAGAAAACCAGAACAACAACATAGAAGGGGGAGGGCATCATGCTTACAGTCATAAGTAAAGACACACCCACTCAGTAAAATCATGTTAAGTAGCAGGTAACTTTGTTATAATGATCTAACCAAAGATGATCCAGTTTGTATCAAAGAATAAAGCAGCAATTCAAACATGATGAGACAACTATTCCAAATTACAAATAAACACTGGAGGGTGTGTGGGATCGAGTGATCATGTTAACACAATAGCAAAGAGGCATATTATAACTAGTAATAAGAGTCATAGATGTGAGGCATTCACTGCAGTGATTCAGGGTAAGGGGATAAACATGTTCATAGGCATTCAAGGATTGATACACTAACTGGATAGACCTTAAATAAGTTCAAATAACTTCAGCACAGGTAACATTAGGAGCAATTAAGTGTTAAAGGGACTAAGATATACGGATTTGATAGAGCTATACTTAAACACCCTTCCAAAGCATGTTGAATAACAAATTCAGTAGTAATCACATATACAAATCATGGACATGTAAGAATGAAAGTGCAGAAGTTAGGTGACTCACCAGTTAAGCGAGAACAATGCACAAAGTATGGAAGTCCACAGTATATAGCAAGATTTCAGAGCTGACTGGCCTTGGATTCCAGCCGGCCGAAGTTAGAGTATAGAATGCAAAATAAGAATAACCTTAGGTCTAGTAAGTCTATAGTGAGTTCAAAAATTAGTCGAAGGTCCTTTCAAAAGGGAATGGGGGAAGAGTATATATAGTGATAGAAATCAGCACATAAACATGAAAATAAATCAGTCATATGCAAGAAAATATTTCAGAATCAGTTATAGGTAATTTATGGCACAAATCAAGGGATTCAGCAAATCAGGGAAACATCCGAGATTATTGTGAAGATTTAAGGTAAATACACAGACATACCAAAACACAAATCGTTCAGACTTATTAAGGAAGACTTTAAAGGATACACAAATAATATCAAAACAAAAATTATTCAGAATATTTAAGCAAATATTAAAGGAAACACAAATAATACCAAAACAAAAATTATTCTGAATATTTAAACAAATATTAAAGTAAAAATCAGGGAAAACATAAGGAAGGAAAGTAATCGAACACAGAAAGGAAAGATTCTCTAGAATCGGTAAGAAAAGGAGAAAGTTTCAAACCCTAGTTTTAGGAAAAGTGTGAAATCAGTGGAAAATAAAGTAAAAATCGCATAAAATAAGATGAATAGAAGCGGAATAACATTAAAATCAGAAAATCGGACCTATTTTGGTCCGATTGAAAGGGTTTGAATACCCTAATTTGGGGTGGGTAAGAATCATCAACAGATATGAAGAATATTCGTTACTCACAAAGAATCAATGATGAACATAGACGGAATAACCGCAGAAATTAGAGGTGTGAACCGATTTGGTTCGATTTGGGCAAGATTTGCTTGCCATGTTAGGAAAGCAACTAAGTAAGATCATAGACGAGTGGCCAGTGGTGAGGAGAGGTAAATAAGGTAAGGGAATCCATGGTGGATTTCGTTTTGGGCCCAGATTTGGGGGGGGGGTGATACGAACGACGGCTAGGGTTCATGAGAGATGAGGGACGAGGGAATTCCAGGGAGGCGAGGTGGTATAGAATGATTAGGGTTAGGGGTTTAGGTTAGTTTAAAGGGGAGGGTGTAACGTGGACCGTTGATCTTAGAGATCAACAGTCACGATTAAAAGGGGTCCTGGGTCGGGTGTTTAAATGGGTATGGGGATTGGGCTAATGGGTCTTGGGCCAAGGGTATTGGGCTGGTGTGAGGGTGTTGGGTTAAATCCGAAAATAGGGGATTTTAGGGCTAGATTTTAAATATCCACTATTTAACAAATAAATAATTTATAAAATAATTAATAAAAAACAAATATCATTTATTCATGAAAATGATTAACAATAATTACTTAACATTATAAAAATATAAAAAAATTCATTTTCTGTATGAATAATGTAATTATATATGCATATGGGCTATTATTGCAAAATGTGCAATTTGGCCCTAAAAATGCAAATGTAATTATGATAAATGCACTGGAAATATTTAAAACCTCATATTGGTATAAATGATAATTTTAGATGATTAAATCATCAAAAATAATTTGTAGGGTAATTATTGGATATTTATATAATAAAAATACAGAAATAAATTGATTTAAAGCCTTTAAAAATTATGAAAGAATACTTGTATATGCTTATAAACTAATGATGATGCATATGCACTATTTTGAAAATATGAGAGAAAAATTGGGTATCAACATCACTTAAACATAAAAAGAAACTACCGAATCAAAAAGAAGCTATTAACATAATTAAGAAGCTAGACTACTAAGAACACAAAATAAAGAAGCTATGAAATAAACTACTGAAAGTAAGACAAATGAATATACAAACCGAGGGGAATAGAATATATACATCAAAAAAGAGGGAGGAATATATACATAATGAAAGAGAAAATAAAGATAAAAGAAAAATAGTATTAAAGTTATTACAGGCCAATGTCATCAAATCAAACCAACCAAAATAGACCACCCCCTGAATAAAAATAAGCATTGTCCTCAATGCTTAGCAAAATCAAATTAAGGGAGGGTAGAGAGTAAAGAAAACTCCCTATGTGGTCTCAGGGTGCATGGCAACATCACCGCCCTCGGGCTCCTCCAACTGGATCTCATCATCCTCTGCTCGGGGAACAACGGGTTTGGTGAACATCTGAAGCACTTCCTCGGCAGTATGGGTAGCAAGGTATGGCTCGTCAGACTGGCCAGCCGGTGCCTCTACTGATGATGCTGCTGGGTCTGCTAGTACTGATGGATCTATCTCCATTAGTAGGTCAAATGGTAAATCACCTGCTGCAATCTTTGTCACCTCCTTTCTCAATCTCTCCACTGATTTCTTTGAGGCCTGGGATTTCCTCATCTTCTTCACCTGTTTGCCCAACTCCTCAATAGCTCCCCCATGTGCCACCAGTGTATCCATAATGGTCTTCTGGTTGTCCAGGATCTTCTTCAATGTTTCCTCTACTGACGGAGGAACCTGTGGTGCTGCTGGTGTGGAAGACTGTGCTGCAACAACACTGGATATGTCATACAGCTTTGAAGTAGCTGTCTGCATCCAGTTGTTGAGACTCGCCAATATCTGGGAGACTCGCAGTGCAGTGAGTGGATATGTGGATGAGGCAGGCACTAGTACTGATGCTAATGGTCTAGAAAATGAAGGTGGTGGCATGTCAGCTATCTCGGTGGAAGGACCGGACACTGTGGAAGGCATGGGAGTTGTAGATGGCTCAGCAGCAGAATCTGTAACCACCACCTATGGCTCATCACACTGGCTAACGGTGGCAGTTGCCTTACCCTTGAACTTTTGGTTTCACAGACCTTGCAAGGAGTACCATAAGAAGGGCTTCTTGGCCCGCACCTTTGCATCAAAACTCCTCGGCTCCACCTTTGCATCCGTGAGATATTCTGTGAGGGTGTTGGGATATGGGTAGGAGCTTTCACCTTTTCGAACCACTGACATGTTGGCTTACATGATGGCACCCACATTGATTGGGTACCCGGCCATAATAGATGCCACCAAAACTGTTCGGGGGATTGGAAGATTGTTCTTATTCCGGCTTGGGTCAATACGGCTGCAAAATTGCCACCTTTTTGCTTCAAAATTGAGGGCGGCCAGTGCAATAGGAACCCCTGCTGTGATCCACGGTGGTGGGGGTCCTGGAGAAGCCAAAATCTCTGCTAACCAAGGGCGAGCTGCATCACCCATAGCAAGCTTATCCAAGTACTGGATTGCCTCTACCTCCTCGTATCCCAGGTAAGTGTTCAGAGTGCTTGGGTCGAATCTGACTTTCAAATTTCTCACTTTGGTCACTTTGGTACCCTTCTTGATGTGTGCCACATTGGCATAAAACTCTCGTACCAAGTTCTCTTTGGCATCCATAACATACTGGGTGAAGCACATCCACCCACTGTGGAAGGATATTTGGATTGCACTTATCTAAATCCTTCAGCAAGAACTGTCGCTCAAGTGTGAGCGATATCTGGGGCTACCACTCTCTAAAATTTGTGAAGGCAGTCAAACTCACGAACCTATCTTCCCATGTTTCCTTCTTCTTTGACCTCTCTAGGTCGCCCACTCTAGTGTTACCTCCCCTACCATTATCAGGAACATCATCATCATCTACTGCAACTGGTGTAAAGGGAGTGTGTGTAGAGGAGGGCTCTGAACCCTGGCTACCGGCATCAGAACCCTTAGAAGAACTTGCTGTGGTGGAGGGTTCGTTGCGCAGTTGGTATCTCCCAGTGAATTGTGGTGATTGGGACTGGGCCTCAGGCTATACCTCCACTGAGTGACCCTCGGAGGCTTCCCTAGACGGGACATACCAGCTTGATTTTGAGGGCTATGTGGCCCTACCTCTCCCAGTGGTCGGCTTTTTGGCTATTGCTTTTGATTTCACTTCTAGAGGTTGAGTGCCCTTTCCTCGGCCTCAGGAGTGTTCACCCCTCCCTTTAGATGTATCACCTCTGGCTGATCGAACCATTGTCTGAAATACGAAGCACATAAGTCAGTTAAAGTTCAAAAGCATGTTAACAGTTATAGGAAATCAGTGTACAAAAGAGACAGTGCGGACCGCACAATATTGAGTGCGGTCGCACACTGCCTTGTGCGGACCACACAATTTCAAAGTGCGGTCGCACATGCTGAAGTGCGGACTGCACAATTTTGAGTGCGGCCACACAAAACCAGGTTCAGACTACTGGTTCTCTGAAGTTCCAAAGTAAGGTCACACACATTTTTCCGTGGACCGCACAATTTATCTGCGGATCGCACAATTTTGAGTGTGGTCCACACTTTTCATGTATCGCATTTTTCCCTAACTCAAGATCTGTGGACCCCACAATTTTATGTGCGTCCGCACAATTCAAAAATAAAACGACACTCACTTAGGTTTTGCAATTTTTTGCATAATTTAGACATGGTATTTGTAAATTAAACATGATGAATGATCTACCCAGGCCCAATGAGCACACATGAAATTACCCACACAATTTCAAGCACACATGAAGAACATTTGACATTTTAGGCCTAAAAATAACTATATTAATTAAGAACAAATACTAAAAAGTTGAAAAATCTAAACATGAATTGAACATACCAGTGATGAAGGATGCAGGTAAGAATCTACACTAATGAAATGAATGTGAAGTGTGAGGTACTTTGTGTGCATTGTGCTTGCTTAGGTCTCAAAAGTTCAGAGTGTGTAAAGTTTTGAATAGTGCAATGAGGTCTTATTTATAGGTTGACCAAAGTTGGTCAAAATTGAAGCTGAGTGCGGTCCACACTCTTTACCTAAAACTTGCTGAAGTTCTGCGGTTCGCACAAAAGTGAGTGCGGCTGCAGAAATTTGTGCGGTCCGCACAATTTTGTGTGCGTCCGCAGAATGGCCTTTTCTCTAAAATTCAAAACTTCAGAGAGTTGGATTTTTGGGTCTCCAGTTGTGCGGCCGCACAAAAAATTGTGCTCTTTGTGCGGCCGCAGATTCTTCTCTACTGTGACATACACAATTGTGCGGTCTGCATTTTTTCAACACTTGGCCAATTTTGTTTTTCGAACACAGCACCTGCAATGCACACTCATTCCTGCAATTCACTTCAATACCAGTTAGCTCAATACAAAACCTATCTAAAAAAGAAGAAAATAAAAAATGAAAAGAAACATGGGTTGCCTCCCAAGAAGTGCCTGATTTAATATCGCGGCACGACGCAGATTACCATCAATCACTTGAAATAAATTAATGCCACGACGTGGCCATCATCAACTTTGCCAAGATAATGCTTTACCCGGTGACCATTGACTCTAAACACTTCATCATTTTTGTTGTTCAAGTCTAATGCACCAAAGGGTGTCACATTCACAACCTCAAACGGACCACTTCACTTAGACTTCAACTTTTCCGGGAACATTCGTAAACGAGAATTGAAAAATAACACAAGATTACCTTCTTTGAACTCCTTGTTCCGGATGTACTTGTCATGGAGGTACTTCATCTTGTCCTTATATAAGGACGAACTTGTATAAGCATGGTAACAGAATTCATCAAGCTCATTCAATTGTGCCACCCTTAAGTTGGCGACGACATCCCATTCAAGATTAAGCTTCTTCAACAACCACATAGCCTTGTGCTCAAGTTCCATCGGAA
The DNA here is from genome assembly GCF_000390325.3 of Nicotiana tomentosiformis. Taxonomy (NCBI): domain Eukaryota; kingdom Viridiplantae; phylum Streptophyta; class Magnoliopsida; order Solanales; family Solanaceae; genus Nicotiana; species Nicotiana tomentosiformis. The sequence goes on along the minus strand of NC_090821.1, from coordinate 23,728,021 downwards.
GGTGATAAGCTTTCCCGAACACTAACCGGTATGGAGACATACCAATCGGTGTTTTGTAAGCAGTCCTATAAGCCCAAATAGCATCATCAAGTTTCTTTGACCAATCCGTCCGGTTGGCATTCACTGTCTTTGACAAAATACTCTTGATCTCCCGGTTGGATACTTCTACTTGCCCTCTTACTTGAGGATGATAGGGGGTCGAGAATTTATGAGTGACACCATACTTGGTGAGTAAGGTATCAAAAGCTTTGTTGCAAAAGTACGATCCCCCATCACTAATAGTCAAGGCAATCCTGTTTGAGCTTCTTCATTTGGTTTGAAGAGAACTCATTCGGTACAATACCACTCACAAGATAATTTGCTAAGTCGGCGAACCATGGCACCCCGGTCATTGAAATGGCTAGAAGTTGCTCATCGGGGAAGGAATAAAAGGAATCATTTATCTCAAGGCCATCATGTGGCCTCCCCTCCTCCTCCAAATGAGACAAGTGGTCCGCCACTTGGTTTTCACTACCCTTGAGGTCTTGAATCTCTAGATCAAACTCTTGCAATAGAAGCACCCACCGCATTAAACTTGCCTTTGAATCCTTTTTGCTCATTAATTACCGAAGCGTCGTATGATCGGTGTTGACAATCACCTTAGTACCCATCAAGTACGGGCGGGACTTCTCCATAGCAAAGGCAATAACAAGTAGCTCTTTTTTGGTCACTGTGTAGTTGACTTGGGCATCATTCATGGTCTTGCTAGCATAGTAGACCGGGTGGAAGATTTTGTTAATACGTTGCCCCAAATATGCTCTAACCTCCATATCACTTGCATCACACATGCAGCTCGAAAGGCAAGCTCCAATCCGGTATGGTGATAATAGGAGTAGTAGTCAATTTGAACTTGAGCAATTCGAATGCCTTCATACAGTCCTCGTTGAAATGGAACTTGGCATCCTTCTCCAACAGTTTACACAAGGGGTTCACCACTTTGGAAATATCCTTGATGAATCGGTGATAGAACCCCACATGACCCAAGAAGCTCCTCACTCCCTTCACGGACGTAGGGGGTGGGAGTTTAGAGATCACCTCTATTTTGGCCTTGTCGACCTCAATACCATGCTTTGAAATTTTGTGGCCGAGGACAATGCCTTCCTCGATCATGAAGTGACATTTCTCCCAATTGAAAACCAAGTTTGTCTCCTCACATCTTGCCAAGACCTTATCCAAGTTGTTCAAGCAATCATCAAAAGAGTTTCCGACAACAGAAAAGTCATCCATGAAAATGTCAAGAAAATCCTCCACCATGTCGGTAAAGATGGCCATCATACACCGTTGAAAAGTCATCGGTGCATTGCATAAACGAAATGGCATTCGCGAATGTGAAAGTACCATAGGAACAAGTGAAAGTAGTCTTCTCTTGGTCCTCCGGAGCAATAAGAATTTGATTGTAGCCAGAATATCCATCAAGGAAACAATAGAAAGCTCAACCGACCAACCTATCAAGCATTTGATCAAGTAATGGGAGTGGGAAATGATTTTTCCGAGTGACTTTGTTGAGCTTCCGATAGTTCACACACACTCTCCACCCGGTCACTGTTCTTGTGGGGATCAACTCGTTCTTGTCATTTGTGACCACAGTCATGCCTCCTTTCTTTGGGACACATTGCACCGGAGAGGTCCACGAGCTATCGAAAATGGGGTAAACAACCCCGACATCCAACCATTTTATGATCTCCTTCTTCACCTCCTCTTGCATTGCTTCATTTAATCTTCTTTGATGTTCAACGGAGGGTTTCGTATCCTCCTCCAAAATAATATTGTGCATGCAAAAGGCGGGGCTTATACCCCGAATGTCCACCAATGTCTAACCTATAGCTTTCTTCCTCTTCTGTAGCATCGCCATAATAGAGTCTACCTGTACTTTAGTCAAATAAGAGGAAAGAATAACCGGTAAAGTAGAACATGGCCCAAGGAATTCGTACCTGAGATGTGAAGGCAGTGGCTTTAACTCTAAAGTGGGAGGCTCCTCGATTGAGGGCTTTGTTGGAGGAGTCTTCCGGTTCTCAAGATCTAAGGATAATTCTCAGGGTTCATAAGTATACGACCCCATTCCTTGCAATGCATTTACACATTCCACATAACCTTCCTTCTCATCATCATCATGATTAAGCAATACGGCCTCCAAAGTATCGTCAACATTCATCATGGAACTAGCATCATCAACAATCACCTCGGTCACTAATCCACAAACGAACAAACTTCATTGCTATTCGGTTGCCTCATAGATTTGCATACATGGAAAACCACCTTTTTATCGCCCACCCGGAAGGTGAGCTCACCGGCTTCCACATCAACAAGAGCCTTCCCCGTAGCAAGGAAAGGTCTACCCAAGATAATAGGCACCTCATAGTCCACTTCACAATCAAGAATCACAAAGTCCGCCGGGAGGATGAACTTATCAACACGAACCAACACATCATCAATAATACCCAATGGTCTCTTCATAGTACGATCCTCCATTTGTAACCTCATAGATGTGGGTCTTGGTTGCCCAATTACCAAAGTTTTGAACACCGAGTAGGGCATCAAGTTGATACTTGCCCCTAGATCACAAAGAGCTTCCAATAGTGCAAAGTCGGCGCTCCCAATAGTGCAAAGGATTGTGAAAGCATCGAGATCTTCCAATTTCGGAGCCATTGAGTGCACAATAGCACTAACTTGATGTGTCATCTTGATAGTCTCATAATTCATTGATCTTTTCTTTGTCACCAAATCCTTCATGAACTTTGCATAGCCGGGCATTTGTTCCAACGCCTCAACCAATGGCACATTAATGGATAAGCTCTTCATCATGTCAATAAACTTGTTGAATTGGTTCTTGCTATTTTGCTTGGCGAGCCCGTAAGGGTATGGAGGAGGAGGCATTGGCATTGGTGCCTTGGCCTTTGGCACTACCGGTTCCGGTATGTCAATCACATGTTCCCTAGACGGGTTCACTTCTTCTTGAGTCTCCTCCACATTTTCATCAATATCAATTATCACTTCTTCATTAGCTTGAACCACATTGCTTGGAATTTTGTCTTCTTGAATCACTATATCATCATCCACAATTCTTCTTTGGTTTGAGGTTTTTTCCTCCCCACTTCTTCCACTCCTTGTGGTTACGGCCATGGCATGTCCCATGTTGTTCCCACCCTTCGGGTTCACCACATTGTCACTAGGTAGTGCCCCATTACGACGAGTGTTTAAAGCTTGCGAGATTTGCCCTAATTGAACCTCTAAATTGCGGATTGAAGTATTGTGAGAGGCTAGTTGAGCATCGGAGTCAGCATTTTTCTCCATCATTTGTTTGAACATATTTTCAATCTGTCCCACCTCATTATTGGAAGAGCTAGAACCATGAGACAGATAAGGAGGCGGATTGCTTGGTTGTTGATACATCGGGGACCTTTGAAAGACCGAACCCCGATTCCCTTGGTTATTATTCCAACCCCCTTGGTTGTTGCCTCCCCAATATCCTTGATTGTTTCAAGGCAACCAAGGCAATTGGGGTGGCAACAATCAAGGATATTGGGGAGGCAATAACCAAGGGGGTTGGAATAATAACCAAGGGAATCAGGGGTCGGTCTTTCAAAGGTCCCTGATGTATCAACAACCAAGCAACCCGCCTCCTTATCTGTATCATGGTTCTAGCTCTTCCAATAATGATATGGGACGGATTGAAAATATGTTCAAACAAATGATGGAGAAAAATGCCGACTTTGATGCTCAACTAGCCTCTCATAACAATTCAATCCGCAACATGGAGGTTCAATTAGGGCAAATCTTACAAGCTTTAAGCACGCGTCCTAAGGGGGAACTACCTAGCGACATGGTGGTGAACCCGAAGGGTGGGAACAACATGGGACATGCCATGGCCGTAACCACAATGAGTGGAAAGGGTGGGGAGGCAACAACCTCAAACCAAAGAAGAATTGTGGATGATAATATAGTGATTCAAGAATATGAAATTCCAAGCAATGTGGTTCAAGCTAATGAAGAAGTGAAAATTGATATTGATGAAAATGTGGAGGAGACTCAAGAAGAAGTGAACCCGTCTAGGGAACACGTGATTGACATACCGGAACTGGTAGTGCCAAAGGCAAGGCCTACTCCTCCATACCCTCAAAGGCTTGCTAAGCAAAATAGCGAGAACCAATTCAAGAAGTTTATTGACAAGATGAAGAGCTTATCCATTAATGTGCCATTGGTTGAGGCGTTGGAACAAATGCTCGGCTATGCAAAGTCCATGAAGGATTTGGTGACAAATAAAATATCAATGAATTGTGAGACTATTAAGATGACACATCAAGTGAGTGCTATTGTGCACGTCGCCCAAATTCACACCACCGATTGGGATTGTGAAGCGGTCGATGCAATTATAATTACCCAACTTTGAGTCGAGGTCGATTCCTCAGAGAGCTTATATTGGATTAGATATATACTTAGACTAGGTGTATGACATGCCTAATATGCACTTTCACATACTTGGTTATTTCTTTCTACTTCTAAAATTTATGCTATTGTTTGAAAATGTAAAGCTATAGAACGATATTTTTTGGTGTTGTTGTTTTTCAAGTTTATAAAAGATCTAGGGCTGTGACTTCCACCTAGGTGGTTACCTAATAGGTTGTGGGCTTGAGGGCATATTTCGTTGGTCGGGGTGTAATATAGCAATCAACACGCGATTACCCACTCGATACCTCTCGGTAGTTAGAGTGGTTTTGCCCAATTTGGCTTTCTCAAGTCCAAATGGGTAATTCACAAAACCGTTGATATATGCTCAAGTCGGGTCTTACTATCTCTAGATTAAACCCTTTAATTAGGGATATCAATTTCTTGAGTTCACCCCAATTTCTTGTTAGCCAAGTTTTCCTAGACTTAGTCTCTCTTTCTCAAGTAGAGACTAAGTCAATTAGACATGAATCAATGTTTGCAACCATTAATTCCTAAATTCAAGCAAGAAATAGGCTAAATATCATATACCCAACCTTAAACAAGTCCTAAATCAAATACCCATTAGGTACCCACATTAGGGTTGGGTCACAACCCTAGCTAGAGATTTAGCTACTCATAGGCAAAAATGAAGAAACTAAGAAAGAAAATAAGATTAAACTCATAATATATGATAAAGGGATGAAAATCCAATGTTAAAATGATAAACTAATACAAAGTTTCTCAAAGCAGTAAAGGAAAAATGGTTATCTACTTTCTAGAGTTCAAACGTAACCTAAATTTGACAAAAAGAACTATTTATACATAGTTGAAATTATCGAACAAAATTACCCCTGTGGAGGTTCTGCGTCCGCACAATTCTGTGTGTGGTCCGCACTTTGAAGTTGGGCTTGACAGGATGGACTTCTGCTGCCGCACAATTCTGGGTTGCGTCCGCACTTCTTCAGATTCTACGGACCGCACATTTTTGAGTGCGGCCGCACTCTTGAATTTGAGCTTGACAGGAGGGACTTCTGCGGACCGCACATTTCTGAGTGGAGCAGCACTCTTGAATTCTGCGGCCGCATAATAATAGTGCAGTCCGCACTTCTTCATGGACTCAGAACTCCATCTCTCTGAACCTCATCTTCTGCTGCCGCACAATAATTGTGCGGTCCGCACTTTGCAAAGTAATTCTGTCAGTGGTCCTTCATAGTCTGCGGCCGCACTCAATATTGTGCGATCCGCACTTTATTCTTTTTGCTTGGTTTTAGTCCTTGTGCAAAAATATTCCTTCTTGAGTTGAATTTCATTGTTTTGGCTCTTTTTCTAATGCTCCTGCAAGTAAGCACATTTTATCAGTTTTTGGGAATACCTTTAAGCATTTTTGAGATAAAACTAAAGTAAAAGAGTGCAAATAAGTAGTCAATATCTCTACTTATCAGTACACATGCAAGTATTATCACAAATAACATGTAACATAACAGATGATAAGCATGGTAGATAAAGTAGCAAATATTATGCCTTCAGCTGAGGCATAGGATAATGGTTCTTACAGACCAATGCAAAATAAATAGTATGTCACGACCCAAACTGGAGGGACATGACTGGCACCCGAGCCATACCGGCCGAGCACCAACATACATTTTATCTAACCTTTCTTATTATCTATAAGGGCCGACGAGATCAACATAAATGGTAGACATGAATCATAAACAACGAACAATGACAAATAATGGCATGAACATATATAACATGGGCCGAAAAGGCTGCCATGAAGCTATATATATAAGGTACGAGCCGACATGCTGCCATGAGAGACTATACAACAAAAATCAACCGACAAGGCTATCCAAACTATACATGAGGTGACACGTGTCTATGAGCCTCTAAAGGAACATAAGTGCTGCAACATTGCCGGAACAGGGCCCCGACATACCCATAATGTCTATAACAAAAATGCATACCAAGACAATGGCAAGTCCGGAGAAGGGATCTCGCCTATAACCACTGAACTGGGTAGCCTACTGTGGTGGGGGAGCTTCATCTACCAATCTATCAGGACCTGCAGCACGACATGTAGCGTCCACTAATAAAAGGGACATCAGTACGAATAAAGTACTGAATATGTAAGGCAGGAAAGCACAAATAAGAACAGTGATGTAAACAGGGATAGAGAATATACAACCTGTAACATCTGAGTGCCTCTGAGGGTGACTGACATGAAATGCATAATACATACATATATATAAATATATACATATATATATACATATACAACACACACACACACACACACACATATATATATATATATATATATATATATATATTTAAAAACATACGCCTCTGTGGGCATCATCATCATCATCATATCGTACCTGGCCATAATAAGCTCGGTAAAAACGTACTCGGCCATCATAAGGCTCGATAGAATCGTACTCGGACCCATGGAGCTCGGTAAAACCCAACTGATCAGTGGTTGCACAATAGGGGTCGTACCCGGCCGACTATAGCGCAGCTCGGTAGAGTAAAATAGGTACATATATATAATGCATGTTGGACTCATTGGAATCACATTATGAACCTTTTGGAGTGATGTAAGGTCGGTAACCTCCGTACACGTTATTAGGACTAACTCTTCATCATGAATATTATAAGAATCAGGAAATACCAACAACATTAATAAGATAAGAATAAGAGAAGCAACATCAACATCAATCGTTCCATAAGAAGGGAAACAATATAAGTACTTCAAGCTTTTAAGAGTGGAGTATCTTTGGAAGATCATTTATTACATTATGTACAATCGGAGTCGTGCAAAAGAAGGAAAAGTATAGCCTCACATACCATGTATATACTGCCCAACCTCAAGCTATGCAACTATCACACTCCTAATAAGAGAAATGATATTATCGTTATCGTTTAAGCGTCATAACTATTATATATCGATCGCAACCTATTTTACGATAAGACGGACAGCATCTCCCCTATTTATATGACTTCCCACAAGTTACAACAATCACCAAACAGCCCAAACAATATCAATAATAATCATATTAAGCTTCCCAAACAGTCCACCAATAAACAACATTACTAACAAGCTTTCCAATAGATATCTAACAAATTCTAACTTCAATGACTTAGCCGCAACTTGGATAAGCTTAAATACATATAGAGTAAGAGGTTCCTTACCTTTGCACAGATAGAACAACTCCAATTTTACCTTAATTGACCACGAAATATCCTTCCAATGCAGCCACAAGAACAAGGAAGCTAAACTAGCAATCAATTCGGGTTTTTCAGCACTAGAATCACTTTGGAAGACTTGAAATCACCTAGGGTTGATACTAAAAACTTGAGAGAGTATTTTATAGAACTTAAACCACTTAAAACAACCCCCACCCCCCCCCCCACACACACACACACGAGTTGGAACTACAGAAAAATCAGCAACAACAAGAAGAACAAGAAACTCACTAGCGCCACGGGATTACCGACACTTGATTTGTGTTGTTGGCCATTTGTTTGGGTCTTGTATCATCAGAGAACTTTGAGAGGACGTTTTTCAGTGTCTAGGGTCTGAAGAGAGTGAAAACAAATAAGTTAAAACGGGCTGTAGGCGTCTCATATATATCAATATATCTCAACCGCCTAAGTGGGTCCCATAGAGAGCTGCTTGCGTAGTCTTGCAAAAATGCAAATATCTCTCTACTCCGACGTCGTATTGACAAATAGTTTAATGAGTTGGAAATTAGACTCATAGATATTCAATTTGGTTGGTAGAATACACCGTAATTACAAGTACATTGAGAGAAAAGCTTAGTAACATTAGACCTAAATTTTAAGTAAAATTATGAACGTAAGTTGCGATAACTTTTCTCGACTTTTGTTTCATAACTCACTTGACTTCAAGACTTATGATATGAATATTATATAATTAAAATACCTTAAAACAAGATCTCCTTATCATATTAAGCACCTCTAGTGTTTACCCAAATATACGAGTTACAACATCCTTGATTCGTTTAACTTCTAACTTCTAATACTTGTTAACCACTCTTATACACCCTTGTATCGTTTAAGGCCAATAGGATTAACTTCTTATCATCTCAAAGATAATCTCTTCTCGGATTTACATCGACTAACTTATGGCATGATTTAACATGCACGAATATGGGTTGTAACACCCTCCCTCCCTCCCCTCCCCCCGTAGGAATATTCGTCCTCGAATGTAAGGGTTTATGGGGAGTCTAACTCATCATGGATTCCGACGGAAATTTCCGGCCGAGTTTCCTCTATAAAATGGACACTAGACAAACTTGCAAGCAGTTAAACCAAATCTACGGCTCATGAGGTTATACAAAGCATTATGGATATGTAATTGTTTACCTCATAGAGTCATTTCAGCTTCCATTGCATCTTTGTGTTCCCCCGACATCCTCGTTATCTTCAATATGGAATAGGTAAGAGTATTTAGACTTAATCTCCTCTTCTTCTTCCCATGGAATTTCTTCCATATTATTGTCCCCAATACATTTCCTCAACATAGATATATGGAATACGGGGTGGACAAATTTTAATTCGGATGGCAATTTGAACTCATAAGCAACATGTCCAATTCGTCGAAAAATCTTGTACGGCCCGATATACCGTGGACTCAACTTACTCTTCTTCCCAAAATGCATAACACCATTCATCAGTGAGATCCTCAAGAATTCCATTCTCTGCCGATTTGTTTGGACGAATCCAATTGGCTTTCAAGGTCAAATCGAGTTCTTAAAGGGTTGTTCGTTGTTGTTGTTGCGATTGTTGAGTAGCTTAGCTCCATTCCTCATTTTAGACTTTTATTTGGCCATCTACTGTTGTCCTGTAATTGTTAGGTGCGTCTGCCTATTCCTATTGTCGTCTTATTTGACTATGAATGAATATTTGAGTGCTAATTCTATGAACATGCTAAATCTTGCGGAATCCGGATGCTTTGACTACCAGATCTGCCTGCTTGTTTCTATCTGTTGATAATTTTGGCTTTCATTGCTGCTGTTTTGTTTCTATCTGATAATTACTAACTTTGAATAAAAGCTAGAATAAGCAGTGAATTAGTTTCGTGGTGGTTTGTTGTGAAAACTAGCAGCATATTTTCATTACATATGTCGGCTCTATTTACTATGAATTGATTATTGTTTAGCTTTAGATCCTGAATGCTATTGTAGTAGGATATAAATCCATAAATAAGGTAAATCAATGATTTTTCAGTTATGTAATTAAATGGGTTATGGTTTACTAGTTTCCAGCATTTGATTCCATATTTGGTTTTGTTGTTCCATATAATCCATTTCATTTAGCTTCGGCAGAAGATTTTTTTTTAGTTCAAAAGCCAATGGCCTAATTTTAACTTGAGGCAAATTTCAGATTAGTTTTAATTCGCGACTTCTTAGATATTATAAAGATAGAATATTGGCCTTGAACCAAGACATAATGCAACCCATCTTATGAACAAATTAACGATCCAATCCATACTGCCTCACACTCCTATCCATAATTCATGGCCTTACATGGATCTCAAATCTTACAAAAATAATTAATTCATGAACATCGTAGCTTGCTTTAGGCGCGCAAATCATCGTGACTATGGGTACGGCTCCCCTGGCATAGTTACGATACATAAATCCCAATTCGAGTGCGCATTTCATGTGACTCGACCATAACTTCAAATAATAATAATAAACATGTTATAAACCGCGGGTGCATTTTATGTGACGTGATTCGCAATGTGTACAAATACAATAAGTGTGCGACATCGCGACTTATTTAATTAAATTCCATAAATCCTAAAAAGCAATTAACATTCTAGTAAAAGCGGTTAGAAAGTTAAAAATGCACAATAAGTTTTAAACATGTAATATCAGATAATTAAGTCAGGTATTAATTGTTAAGCGACTGTGCTAAAATTACGAAACCCGGGAGTGCATCACACCTTCTCCCGGGTTAACAAAATTTCTTACCCGGTCTTCTGTGTTCGCAGACCATGAATATAGTCAATTTTCTCGATTGGGATTTTAAAATAAACCGGTGACTTGGGACACCATAATAATTATTCCAAGTGGAGACTCTGAATTAAATAAATAATCTCATGTCGAATAATATCACTTTAATTGGAAAAACTCCTTATTCCCCTATCCCTTCGGGAAAAAGGAGGTGTGACAGCTCTGACGACTCTGCTGGGGACCGAACCCAGAATCTCTGATTCAGGGTTTAGAATTCGAGCTTAGAATAACTATTATACTTGGCTTTCTTGTGATTGTCTGATATTACATGTTTGGACCTAATGTGCTAAATGCCGCTTTTTACCGCTTAGATATTATTTGAACTGTATATAAAACTGTTACGAAACCCTTCTTCTCTTAGAGTCTTCTAAATCTTCTGGGAAGTGCACGCTGGCGTGACTTCTTTTCTGTTATTGTCATACCCTAATTTAGAACGAGGATCAGATCAGTTACAAAGCCGAATAATCTTTTGGTTACCGGTACGTTGTCCCCTCCCCCCTCCGGCTCGAGTTGTCCGCTCGGGTAAGCCAGGCCTAGAACAATACACCCAGGTTTTAAATCTAAAATAACATAGCCTCATGCTGGATCCCTAGTTGGAACGCTTGTTTGCATCACGTGCATTTGACTTTGGGGACTCAACACAGGGGTTGGATCCATCTAGGACAGGTGTACCCGAAATAAAAAGACCATCCTAATGTATTTTACGTGCTACTTGTGTATTTATTTGTTTTGGCTTGTATGTTGATCGGCTTCTAGAATAGGAAAAGAAAATCAAAAAAAAAGAGGAGAAAAATAAAATAAAAAATAAAATAAGAGTGAGAGGTAGGTAATTAAAACATTCTAAAACTCTGCCGAAATTTTGAAAAACAAAAAGAGAAAGAAAATAAGCCAATATTTTCAAAAGTCATTGTTTCCTCTATTGCGTCAGAACTGACCGAACTACGCGGGTCTGATTCTCAACGGATGTGAGATACGTAGGCAAACCTCATCGATTCCGGCCCCAATTTTTAAAAATCCAAAAATATTTTCCTTTAATTCCTTCTTTAGGAGTCTTCTATGAGAAAATCCCAAACAAATAAAAATAAGAAAAAAATTTAAACCCAAAAATATATTCTTTGTAGAAGTCTTTTATTCGAAAAAAAAGAAGAAAACAAATCAAATCAAAATCCAAAAAAATATTTTCTACCTTTTTAAGAAGTCGTTTTCCCAAAATTCGAAAAACAAAAATCAAAAATCCAAAAACAAAAAAAATATATTTTCTCTCTTCTTTAGAAGTCTTTCTTTTGAAACTTTTGAAAACAAAATCAAAACAAAAAATCCAAAAATATTTTCTTTTTTCTTTCAAAGCCTTTCTTTCGAAAATTTCAAAAATAAAAAACTAAATGCAAAAAATTAATATTCTTTTTTTAAACGTTTTCATAGTCTGAGTGTTATAAAAAGTAAGTAAAAAAAAGTTAGTTTATTTACTCCATTCCTGATTTTTCCGAACTACGCAAGATCTGATTCATGCGGCATCATGATACGTAGGCAATCCCCATCGGATTCGATCATAACCATAAACAAATTGAGTGAAACAATAAACCGAAAAAAAGAGAGAAAAATTGAGTGAAAAATAAAGAAAAGAGTGGCAAAAATAACAGAAAAAACAAAGAGCAAAAAAAACAACCAAAAAAAAAGCAACAGTGAAAAAATCCAAAAAAAAAAGAAAGAAAGAAAAGAGAGAGCCAGAAATTGAAATGATAGAGGTATAGAATGGAAAGAGACATTTAAAGGCCTGGATGAAACACGCAATCGTTCAAACACATGGTAGAAGCGTTTAACCGTTAGGTGCATTGCATCCTAATGTGTGATTTCCTATCTGTTAAATGTCTCAAAACTAACAAGGTTGTTAGGTGTGCAAATTAGCCAGGTTCTGTTCAGGTGGTTGGTTTTGTTGGTAGTCAGGCTTCCCATCCTTCACAATATCCAAAGCAGAGATGGCCTCCGCAAGCAATCTACCAATCATCGGTCCTGAGGATAGCCCGACATCAGCTATTCCGCAGCCAGAATCAACAGCTGCTGAAGAAAATAGAATGTTGCGTCTCTGCATGTTAGAAATATGGGACGCCTGGTCTAATGGTAGGGAACCGCCAAGTGCAACCCTAGGTTCCCTGAGTTGATCCCGAGATCTGGTGGGCTTACCAACATCCTTGTGCCCAACCCGCTCATCCCATGCGGGCACCCTCTAATGTCGTCTAATGGTCCCGGAATGCCTTCTGTGGTTCACCCCCAGGCGCCGGATTCAAGGGCACCGCCAGCAATGTTCGTTGCGGCACCAGTCTGCACCACAACACAACCAACTATACCACAACCATATGTTGAGCCTCCAATGTTCACCTTTCAGGGTCCACAATTTCAACCAGAAATAACATACGTGACCCCATGCTCATTTACTCAACATCCGCAGTGTGACTTCTCGGTATTGCAAGAAAAGGTTGTCAAGAATCCCGAGCAAGAGGAAATGACTCGGAAAATGAAGAGCCTAGAACAAAGCCCGAGAAACATGCAGGGTCTGAGCGGCCAAAAGAGCGTCTCATACCCCGACCTGTGTATGTTTCCCCATGTCCACTTGCCAGCTGGCTTCAAGATGCCAAAATTTGAAAAGTACGACGGGCACGGAGACCCGATCGCTCACCTGAAATGATACTGTAACCAGCTGAGGGGCGCTGGCGGAAAAGAGGAGCTGCTAATGGCCTATTTTGGAGAAAGCCTCACCGGAATCGCTTCTGAATGGTATATGGATCAAGAAATTACTCATTGGCATGTGTGGGACGATCTAGCCCAAGATTTTGTCCGCCTGTTCCAATACAATGTGGACATCGCTCCCGACAGAAACTCTTTATCTAATTTGATAAAGAAAATAGCATAAAGCTTTCGCGAATATGCCGTCAAATGGCGTGAGCAAGCTGCCAGGGTGAAGCCTCCAATGGACGAAGGTATAACCGGGCCTTGTTTCCGACACTATCATAACACTCTGTTGTATCTTTTAGAGGCTCTGTAGACACTGGGTTGTACATGGGTGTTAGAAAAGTCAAACAGGTTAGGTTGTATTTTGATCACTTGTTCCACTCAAACTATAGGCCTTAAAAGCAGCAGGACTCAAGATTCGACCTGTTTTTAAACAGTTTTCAATCATTTCCCCAATTTTGATAGCCTCGGCGAATGGTCTACCCATAGCAGATATCATGTTCTGGAAGTAGTCCGCCTCTTGGGCCTGTAGGAAGACCGTAACAATTTCTGCTTTATGCATGTTTGGGCCTGAGGCCGTAGTTATGCTTTTATGCATTTTTGGGCCTGAGGCCTTAGTTATGTATACGTATACTTGGGCCTGAGATCGTAGCTTGTGCACATATATATTGGGCTCGAGGCCGTAGTTTATTCAGATAAATAGGTGGTTCATCATTCAGAAGAGGGAGTATTTATATCCTTACTTCCTTTGTTTAGTTATCAGTTATCATTTCAGTTTTAGTTTCAACAGTTATCATTTCAGTTCTCAGTTATCATTTTTCAGTTATCTCAAACTTGGAGATATTAACACATGGTAACCCATCTGAATTCAACACTTCAAAAGATGGCCAAGAAGTTCATATTAATTATGAAGAACTTATTAGGACAATGCAAAACTTTTGAAGTTTGAAGATTATATTTAATAATTCAAATTTGAATTTACTCTTTTTTCTTTAATTTAGTTGTTGTAAAATGTAAACTTTAATTTGCAAGTTTGAATTAAAAAGAATTTTTTTCCTTGTATTATCTTAAATTCTTAATGAAATATTCAAATATAAGGCTTTTAAAGCCTTTGAAGATTTTATTCAAAATTTCAAATATAAGGCTTTTAAAGTCTTTGAAATTTATTCAAACATTCTTTTTATAAGATTGTTTTTATGTTTTACATTTTTACTTTATCTTAATATAAATTACGATAGTTATGCAAAATACACAAAAAAAAAAATAATAAAACCGACCCGAACCATAAGGTCCGGAACCGTTCTGGTTCAATTTTCAATCGGCGAGGCATGGAACCGATAAGACCAGTATTTTGAAATCGGTAACCGGACTGGTACCAAGATCGGCCGGTCTCCTTTTCCTTTAGCCCGGACCAGCCCGGCCCCTTAACACTCTTAGTCAAACCTATCGATAACAGTCTTATTTGTTTCAGAATTTTTGGCTATTATAGTGAAGTGCTGTTATATAGAATATATATTATAATATTGCATAAAAATTAGTTCCATAAAAACTTGGCTTTTATAGTAAATGATTGTTATATAGTGATGCTGTTATAGAGAGGTCTGACGGTAAAACGGTAACTTTTGGTTAGAGGGAAGATGGATTCTCTCTCTGTAACTTTTTTGACTTCAATTCTATATATTTTTCTATTTATTCAATAAAGGTATTTTCTTTTTTACTCATTTGATGGATGTACTTGAGCCTCAATTGGTTCAACTTTTATGTATTAAGTTATCGCTTGTATGTTAATTTTTTCTTTTACCTTTGATTTTAGGTACTCTTAATGTTAAATGATAATTTTTAAAATTTCTAACAATGGAGTAGACTCCACACCTTCCAAGTCCCAAATGAGGTTTGAAAGATTCTAAACACTCTTTGCATTCCATTTGAAGCACATTAAAGAATCTCTTTTTAAATTTTTTACAATTATTTATTGCTGAATTTTTTAGAACTCCATAATTATCTCAAGCTAATACCAGTCTCATAGAATAAGCAAGCTGATCTTATTAAGGAAATGGCCTTCATGGCCATTTACAATATTGAAGTTAAGAAAGTACCCTCTTAGTCTTTAATGAATACTTATTAATATTTGATCTACCCTATTACCAGCTTGTGTGGCACAATTAAAAATATATGACTGCGCAGTAGTCATGGAAGTAACGTGAACATTTCTAGGCTGGGTAAATTTGTGTAGTTGGTCCTTAGCCTGCACAATCATGGGCGAAATTCCCATTAACGTCTCTTAAATGGGTTGGTCTAAACTCCTTTGCAAAAGTAATACAACTTGACTTGCTCTCAGATTTTAACTCATTCGCCAGGACTGCTATACAATGCAAGACTTTCTACATTAAAATTCTAGTGAAGAGGTAGTCAAGTAATCTTCAAGTGTTTTTTTTTTTTTTTTTTTTTTTTGTGGCGGGGGCTGTGAAAGTACATTACACTTGGCCAAAGAAGATGGCGAACACAGAAGATAACATATATTCCCTCTAGCGCCAACATAAAAATGGTGCCAAACTGATATAGCATGCCCATAACAACCAAATTTTGGCAATACACAGTATATGCCAACCAGTCCAACTTGAGCTATATCTCCTCAAACACCAAAAACACTAACATAAATGAATGCTACGCCATCACTGGCCACACATATCACTAATATCTAATAGAACAAGATAACAGAACTGTCAAGTAGGACCACATACATTATGGAAAGACCTCAAATGGTTCTGCTTTAGGTACACCCCATAACCACACCTTAGTTTGCAGTTTGAGTCCAAAACCGAACTAAGCATAATTTTAGTGGGGTACACCTAATAAAATCACATGAAATCAGCCACTGTTTGATCGTGCCTGAAAGCAATCAAGTTAGCTAACATCAGAATGATTAAGGCATGAGCAGAAGCGACGATTCAAATATCCATCCACGATGGTCTGCCACGAGGTATAAAGACAAGGCACCCTCCAATTACAAAAATGAAATATCACTGTGACATACTTTATTGTCATCATGGTCCTACATTAGAAACAAAGCCTTACCTGACGAGGGGACGCCGACCTTAATCTGGACTTGGACTTGGACTTGGACCTGGACCTGGGTCTACATTTAAAAAGGGCCCAAACCACCAAAAGAGTTAAAAGAGGCATCCCCGACTTTAATATGAATTAAAAAACTCAGTTGTCATGTACCTAGTCGACTTCACAGGAGATGCAGATCTAGACTTCGCCGGCGGTGATCTCAAAACAGATCTTCCAGCTGATTTGCTGCACAAGGAAAACTTTATGCTGGAAAACAAGAGAAAAATGAATGTGCACATACAACCCATTCATGATCTACAATATGAATACCTCCTCCTCTTCGGAATTCTGCTTCTGCTTCTGCTTCTGCTTCTGCTTCTGCTCCCCCTCGGACTTCTGCTCCTGCTCCTGCTGCGGCTTCTGGATGGACTTCGCTTGTGTTCTCTTACCTATATATAGGACAATGAAAATCAAGTGAGCCTAAAAATAAAGATATAAGTGACTGTAAAATAAAGTCAAAAATAGTACTACTTCAAGGATATAGAATTAGGTACAGCACCCAAGAAGATAACCTAAATCATTACTACTCCACTGAATATGAAACCCACCGCTCCATCCCAAAAACAGAGGACCCCGGAAACAATTAAAAGATAAAAAGCGACCCAGAGGGCATAGGGAAGAAAGGAAATCCAAATGCAGCACAGAAATAAACAAATACCCGGATATAGGTTCGTGTCCAAGGATTTTTGAACTCTGTATCATCAAGTTTGCGAATCTGAATAACAAGACAAAAGGTTAGCTACATGGCACTTCACTTTCTAAAGAATGAAAAAAGGAGCTGAAATATCCATAAGCAACAATCGACAGAATAAAAGTTACAAAATATCATTCAGGGAAAGGTTATAAAAACTCTAATGATGCACACAAATAGATTTGAACCAAGACCTTGAGGTAACCTAGCAGCTACGGCTACACCTCCTTGATAATAGATTGGAGCATTTGATAACTAACCATTCAAAACTTATAATACCATGTAGCAAAATAAGAAACTTACAGCATATTTCATGTCATCATAGTGTGTATAGTCAACCAGGCCAAAGGTTCCTGATATGAAAGAAAAAATTTAGTTTGGGCACTTGAGCAGCACAGGAACTAAGGAATACACAATAGATGCTACCTAGCTAACACTTTTCCTAACATTTTAACTCCTTAAGCATTCATATACGTTCAATTGTTTCCCCGGGATACCAAGAAACGTACAAGTGTAATGACAAGGTTTCCTTGAAGTCTTGAACATTGTGCTAAATTTACAAGTAAAAGCATAGGACATGTTAGGTCATACCTTCACTGTCACGGGAAACTTCAGAAAAGCAAACATCGCCAGCCTTTCGCATATGATCCTGAGATGTTTTCCAGAAGGTTAATGCAACAGCTACACATTCAAATCACCAAACAGAATCCCCAGGTAAAACTTCTGTTACCTTCAAATCTTGCCAGGAAGCAGAAGATGGGAGGCCACGAACAATAACTGTATGGTTATCATAGAAACCAGTTTAAAAAATTTAGGTGATTAGGGGAATTAAATAAATTTAGCGATTAGAGAAATTATATAGTAACACAGCCTTCAATATAGGAAGGCATTATATAATCCCTTAAAAAGATCCAGTGGCACCTCGATACTCAGAATGGCGAGAAATGCCATGACGCCCTCCACCATCACTGCGGCCATAGCCACCACGACGATCACTTGAAGATGGCGGCCCTCTACCACCATGAGCAAGCTCAACCTATATCAAGCAGTAAAAATGGTTATCGAGATAGTTTGCATACAGAAAAATCTATATTTCATAATACAAGGAAATTTAGCTGAGCTCTTCTTACCCGCAGACGACAGCCATCAAAGTTGTAGCCGTCTCTACCCCTGATAGCATCTTCAGCATCACGAGCATTTTCAAACTGTATACAAAAGAACTCAAAATGATTGATTGACAATCAGAAAAAGAACAAAGAAGGAGAAAGTGAAGGTTCAAGTGAACATATGTTCACATAACCAACCTCTACAAAGCAATAGCAAGGAGGACGCGGGGGAATCTTCAACTCAACATCCAGTATACGCCCATACTGCAAAAATAAGAGAGGTCTAAAGATCAGTAACCAGCTCTTTAGTTTTGAATTAAGAGTAAACAAGAGGAGTCAAAATGAGCTACACTTCTCAAAAACAAGATTTTCTGGCCAATACTTCAACGATCATACATCAGGATCTAAATAGATTAAGATTTTCACACACTGAAACTCAGCTAGAATCATTGTCGCCTTTCTTGACAATCTCTTACCAACTAACAATAACACCATTGACATGAATAGAAGAAACTCTTAGAACAAACATCTTTAGCCCTTCATTTGGTTAAAAGTAGTCCTGAACTCTTGACTCTGGTTATCTCTGTCTTCAGCATTCATGATCACAGGGGAGGGAATCTTTTGACCAGTGTCGGGGCGAGCATGAAGCGAAGCGACAAGGCCCCAATTCGCTTAAAGCGTGAAGCGAAGCGAGCGCTTCATTGATTGTTTTTAAAAAAAAGGACCAAAATAAACATTGTACAAAGACAATATACATAAGCACATATTCAATTAAAAAACTAAAAAGTAGATAGCACAATAGACAAGCAAAATCAACACTAAATGTAAATAGATCAAAGAAATAAAAAATTAGCAACCTTAATTGAAAAAAATACACATGAACAAAAAATTTTAAAAATGATAATAATCAGCTATTATAATTAGAAAAATCCACTGAAAAGAGAATTAAAGACCAACCGAAGAAACAGACTAGGAAAAAAAAAGAATAAAAAATAAAGCAGCAATAATTTGCAAAACAAATCCCCAATAATTTGAGGATTTTCAGCAGAGAAATAAGAAGAAGAACAAGAAGAAGAAAAAGGGAAGAAGAAGAAGGAAAAAAATTGGCAACATTTACCTGCTTCAGCAGAGAAACGAAAAAGAAGAAGGGAAGAAAGAATAAAAATTGGCAACATTTACCTGTTTCGGCAGAGAAACGAAAAAGAACAACAGAAGAAAAAAAATAAGGACAAGGAAAAAATTTATACTTAAGCCTTGAACAGAAAACCCTAACTTTGTTGAGTCGCACAACTTGTGAATGTCAAGCCCCAGGTTCAGTCCACAAAATTAAACCTTTTTGAAATTTTTTTATTTAAATTAAACCCTTCAAAACTTAAAAATTAGTAAGGCGCACAATTATAGCTTTACCTTTGTTTCATGCTTCACAGTCACAAACATACGCTTCATCGAAGCGGCATCGCTTCACCCCATCTGAAGCGCCAACCTTACCGCTTCGCTTTTCGCTTTAAGCGCAGAAGCGACTGCTTCCCCAACCCTGCTTTTGATCTCAAGAAAACCTGGAGAGGAGACAGGTTAACTAGCCTATATCTTTTTTTATGGTTACCGTTGTAAAGCCTATATCACTATCACCCTTTCTTTTCCAATTATATGTTCACATCATTATTGAAGTTTTCTTTAGCAAGAGTTTGGCTTCTTATCCATACCAGGGTTGGGGGAAGCGCTCGCTTCTGCGTTTAAAGCAGGAAGTGAAGCGATACGATAAGGTTGGCGCTTCAGATGAGGTGAAGCAATGCGGCTTCGATGAAGCGTGAAGCGAAGGTAAAGCGAGAAGCATGCAAATCATGCACTTTATTAATTTTTAAGTTTGAACGGGTTTAAATTTACAGAAAAAATAACTTGCAAAATTAATTGCCCATTGAACCTGAGACTCGACAGAAGTTGCGTGACTCAACAAAACTAGGGTTTTAGAAGCTTGAAGACTTCTTCAAGGCTCAGGTATGAATTTGTTCCTTGTCCTTTTTCTCTTCTCTTTCGTTTCTCGGGTGAAGCATGTAAATGCTGCCAATTTTTTTTTTTCTTGTTCTTATTCTCATTCTTCTTCCCTTCGTTTTTGTTTCTCTGCTGAAGCAGGGCTGTCAATTTTTTTCCTTCCTCTTCCCTTTTTCTTCTTATTTATTTATGTGCTAAAAATCCCCAAATTGTTGATGCATCGTTTTCTATTCTTCTCTTGTTTTTTTCTTCTTCTTCTTCAATTAGTCTTTAATTTGCTCTTTTCAGTAAAATTTTCTAATTATAATAGTATAATATTTCCTTTTTTTTAGTTTTCGTTTCATCCATTTTCAGTGAATTATTTTCAATTAAAGTAGCTAATTTTATTTCTTTGATTCATTTACATTTGGTGTTGATTTTGCTTGTCTTAAGGAGGATTTTGTTAAGTTGAATATGTGCTTATATATATTATTGGTGATGGACTTAGAGATCGTGAGGAAGAGGAGGAAGAGGGTCGTGTATGGTCAACCCAAGATCAGGTGGGGTGCTTTGACTAGTGACAAAGCGCAGGAGTTGGGGTGGAAGTTGTTGGCTATGGGAGCCTGGAGGAGCAGTGGGGACGCGAGCTGTATGTGGACCACGACACCGGAGTGTATTAGAGTAGCTGCGAGAGAAGTGTTAGGGTAGGTACAAGAGAAAGTGGAAGCCAAGCAAACGGCATACTTGACACTTATAGAGAGAGCATGGACGAGGAGGCGAAGAGGATGAACATGGAGGGATATAGGAGGGCTAAGAAGAAAGCGAAGTTAGCGGTTACTGCGGCTAAGACTGCGGCGTTTGGGCGTTTGTATGAAGAGCTTGGGGCCAAAGGCGGGGACAAGAAGCTATACAGGCTAGCCAAGGTGAGAGAGAGAAAGGCCCGTGACCTGGATCAAGTTAAGTGTATCAAAGATGAGGAAAGTAGAGTTTTGATGGAAGAGGCTCAGATTAGACGAAGATGGCAGACATATCTATATTATTATAAAATCATGAATACAATGTCGGTTTACAAAAATAACCTTATAATATTAAGCATAATAACTCATAATAAAAGGACATAACCCGAATTTTAGATATTAGCCTTATAATCCTATTAATTTTAGGACATAATACTACACGTTAGGAATCCTACATGATTACCTTTAGGAATCCTATTAGTATAATTACTTCCGGGCGGTCTAATTCATATAAAATTGAACAAGTAAATATCTTTAGTCATGTAATCCTATTACTTTTAGGATATACTTCTTTAAAATTCCTATTATTAATTTAATTCGAAAACGTATTATAATGTCCTATTACTAATTTAATTTGAAAATGTATTATATTGTCCAAATTCATTTAGAAAAAGGAGAGCCTATTTTATTATAAAAGCGTAAATACAATATTAATATACAAAATAGCCCTAAAATATTAACCGGAATAACTCATAGGGAAAGGACATAACTTCACTAACCTATTTTTTGGACTACAATACCTTATTTGCTAATTTTTAAAATTAATAAAATTTTATCTATTAAATTCTTATTAAAAATATATATGAAGGTTTAATAAAATTAATTTCATAAGAATCCTTCGTATTGGCAATACATTACCACTCCATAATGTCCAATACCAAAAATAATAAAAGTAATATTAAATGGACTGCATAAAGAGTTGAAATTGAGAAAAAATACCCCCACGATAATATATTTTTATATTATATTTGAACTATTTTCCTACTCAAATAATATTTTTTT
The DNA here is from genome assembly GCF_000390325.3 of Nicotiana tomentosiformis. Taxonomy (NCBI): domain Eukaryota; kingdom Viridiplantae; phylum Streptophyta; class Magnoliopsida; order Solanales; family Solanaceae; genus Nicotiana; species Nicotiana tomentosiformis. The sequence continues at coordinate 23,706,108 of NC_090821.1, read as the reverse complement.
ATAAATTTTTCATGTAATATTGAAAATACCCAATTATTAAACAGCAGCTAAGAAACTAAGAAAATATTTAAGAATATAAATGTGTGAGAAAAAAAAAATGGTTGGTAAGAGTCAATACCACTAATGATTCTACAAACATAAAGATCTAAAAGTGAAATGTCATATCAATCTTTTACTCTTTGAAAATAAAATTTATAGTGGATAAAGTTATAATTAAGATTAAATATTCAAAACAAGAGATGAACTAATATTAAGATCTGAATCAACATAAAATAAATTATTTTTTATGTTAAAACTAAATAATTAAATCTTTAATTAATTATTTAGCAAGAGAGTCCAATTTAATTATTTTTTAAATTCATCATATGAGTAAAATTCTTATTCAAGTTAAAAAAATATCTTAGGATACATAAATTTATTCCATAAAAAGAGCGTTAGAACACAAAGTAAAAATGTTAGTATATTATTAAGAATCAAAATGTTATACAAGTGAGTGACGAAGCACAATCAAAGCTAAATCATAATCAAGAACAAGCTTTCAAGACTATATTATTAAGAGTTGACTCTGGTATAACGAGATTATTCTTTGTAGATGCCTCCGGCGTAATCGAAATAATATTTCTATGTCATGCATTACTTACAAATATCATATCAAGAGGCATGGCACTGTTAGCAATAATAGCAAGTGGTTTACCAACAACGATTTTATTATGAGACCACCCACTTTAGATTTGATATACCTCTTCAAACAACTTAAATAACCATCACAAATATATCAAAACAGAGCAATGATACTAAATTTGTCAGGAAAGCAAAATTGATAATATTGTATGAAACACTTATGGCAAAGTGTCAAACGATCGAAATAATTGCCGAGAGTTCTTATTAATGAACCGTTTGATAGAAAATTAATGGTTTGGGAGGTGATTTCTATCAAATACTCTAAAATCGACAAAAGTAGAGACCGTAAAAGCTAGCTTGCCAAAGTTATAATTCTGGCCTTAAATGAAAAAAGATTTAACTATCAAGAAATATAAAGTAAGAACAGATCCAGTATTCAGTGTCTTCTTACTTCATGTCGGAAACGAAGAAGAGCATCCAATAAAAGATGATTTGTTTTTTCTTGAACACTTCATTATCAATCCCAATGGTAATGGTAGTACATTTAATAAGAGAAATATTTCTATCATTAGATTAAAATGTAATTTGTGCAAATCGCAAGATAGAATTAAAAAGATACCAACTAAATAAAAGGTTGATTGCAAAATTTTATAATAAAAATAAAATGTTTTTCAGTTTTTGACTCAGCAGAAAATGATACCAATAATTACTACCAAGAAGAATACTTAAATACTTTAATACCAAATGGCCTTCTACCATAAATGTTTGTTGTCAAGTTTATTAATTCTTACATATGTTAGTGTCACCGTATATATAATAGACTAAGTTAAAATTGATCTTCCATTTTATATAGGTTAATGTTTTTAAAAAAAATGTCTTTCATGCCACTGAAAAACTTAGATACACCGAATAGCTTATGTAATAGCACACATATGGTATATAGAAGTTTTGACAATAACGTCATACATGCAAAAATTATGATACTGGCAAATGTGCTTCTAAGTATATTCTTATCCCTGAATTCAACTTTCGTCTTCCGAAACCAAGGAATATCCTTTTAAATTTGTGTGAAAATAACTTTTAGTGTGTTTATGTTTTGCAAATATAACAAATAAAGCACAAGGACAAACATCCTAAATATTGGACTATATTTACCGCAATATATTTTCTCGCACGTACAACTGTATGTTGCACTTTTAAGAGAGATATCAAGATCGACAACAAGAGTGTTGGTTAAGGCAGAGCAACCAAAGCATTAGGAGGAAACATACACAAAAAAATATTGTCCACAAAGAAGTGTTCGTTAATATACCATCACATTAAATATTTTTAAACCATAATACATAATAATCTAACTAACATGAAAAAATTGATCATTTGTGTAAGTTTTGATGATATCCTTTTATTTTAAATTCATGTATTATGCTAATGTAATAATATTTTTTAGCATTTAGATGATTGTTGTATTATTATACATAAAATTTCTCTCATTAATTAAATTTTATTGTTTCTTCAAATAAATAAATATTTAAATCATCACGTGTCATTATTAACGTGCAACGCACATTCATAGATACTAGTTTCCATAAACTCCTGAACGAAGAGGGTGATAGGGACATTGTGTTGGGCGACTTGGAGCACTCCGAGATGCGTCGGGATTTCGGGTATTGTAGCCGCATAAGAGTAGAGGAGGTCGAGGAGGCTATGCGTAAGATGCACATGGGTAGAGCTACCGGGCCAGATGAAATACCTGTGGAATTTTGGAAGAATGCGGGTAGAGCAGGTTTGGAGTGGCTCACTAGGCTGTTCAACGTCATTTTTAGGACGAAGAAGATGCCCGATGAATAGAGGTGGAGTACGATGATTCCTCTGTATAAAAACAAGGGCGATATCCAAAGTTGCAATAATTATAGGGGGATTAAGTTGTTAAGCCATACTATGAAAGTTTTGAAGTGAGGGTGAGGACCAATGTGTCCATTTCTCAGAACCAATTCGGTTTCATGCCGGGGCGTTCGACTATGGAAGCCATTTACATTGTGAGGAGATTGGTGAAGCGGTATAGGGAGATGAAGAAGGACTTGCACATGGTGTTCATTGACCTAAAAAAAGCATATGACAAAGTCCCGAGAGAGGTGCTCTGACGATGCTTGGAGGCTAAAGGGGTCCCAGTAACCTACATTAGGGTGATTAAGGACATGTATGATAAAGCTAAGACTCGGGTTAGGGCAGCAGGAGGAGACTCGGAACACTTCCCGGTTATGATGGGGTTGCACCAGGGATCAGCTCTTAGTCCATTCCTATTTTCCTTGGCGATGGACGCTTTGACAAGACACATTCAAAGTGAGGTGTCATGGTGTATGTTATTTGCTGATGACATAGTTTTAATTGACGAGACACGGGGTGGTGTTAACGAGAGGCTGGAGGTTTGGAGGCAGACCCTAGAGTCTAAGGGTTTCAAGTTGAGCAGGACCAAGACGGAATACTTGGGGTGCAAGTTCAGCAACGGTACCCAGGAAGGGGATGTGGAGGTGAGGCTTGATACGCAAGTCATTCCCAATAGAGGTAGTTTCAAGTATCTTGGATCTATAATACAAGGTAACAGGGAGATTGATGAAGAAGTCACGTATCGTATCGGAGCAGGATGGATGAAGTGGAGGCTCGCTTCCGGTGTCTTGTGTGATAAGAATGTGCCGCTGAGACTTAAAGGTAAGTTCTACAAGGTTGTAGTTAGACCGACTATGTTGTATGGAGAAGAGTGTTGGCCGGTCAAGAACTCTCATACCTAGAAGCTAAAAATAGCTGAGATGAGGATGTTGAGGTGGATGTGTGGGCATACTCGGTTGGATAAGATTAGGAATGAAGTTATTTGGAAAAATGAGGGAGTGGCCCCTGTGCAGGATAAGATGCGGGAGGCGAGGTTGAGATGGTTCGAGCATGTTAAGAGGAGAAGTATAGAAGCCCCGGTTAGAAGGTGCGAGCGGTTAGCCTCGATGGGAAGCAGGAGGGGTAAAGGTAGGCCTAAGAAGTCTTGGGGAGAGGTTATTAGGCGGGACATGGCGCAGCTGGAGCTGACTAAGGACATGGCCCTAGACAGGAGGGTGTTGAGGTCAAAAATTAGGGTAGAAGGTTCGTAGATAGTCGAGTGGTTCGCTTTGTCTTACTCAGTTCGCTAGTATTAGTGTTAGTATGATATCTTTTATTCATAGATGGCTATTACTACCTAGAGTTTGACTGCATTCTTGGATTTGATCTTATTTCATCTTGCTGTTATTCCTACTTGTTGCAATTACCTTTTCTTTTTCAGTCGTTCTCTAGCCGAGGGTCTATCGGAAACAGCCTCTCTGCCCTTCCAGGGATAGGGGTAAGGTTGCGTACATCTTACCCTCCCTAGACCCACTTGTGGGAAACTACTGGGTTTGTTGTTGTTGTTGTTGTTGTTGTTGTTGTGCAAAGTTTATTTTGGTCTGTTTTTTGAAAATCTCGCTTCACTTCTATGAAGTGCTCGCTTCGCTTCATGCTTCACGCTTAAAGCGAATCGAGGCCTTGTCTCTTTGCTTCGCTTCTCTTCACGCTCACCCCAACACTGTTACAAAAATTTCCAAATTACAATCAACTAGTATTTGTATATGCACCGGAGAAACTACAAAAATACAGGCTAAAAATGTAACATAATAAGCATATATTTATCTGCAATACTATCACAAGTAAAATGTGAACTTCAAATTCAGGTTCTCAATAGTTACATGCACTTTGATGGTACTTTTTGTTAAAGATAAATAAGTGAATTGTGAGTGTCTGCAATAGCTTCCATATATCAAGTCTTCAATCCTGACCTTAATTTATCTGGCCAACATTGGTAAGCTAAAGCAAGAGAAGACAAACCTTGTAGAATAGATCTTCAACTTCCCATTCTTTTATATCTGCGGGAAGGTTGCCAACATAGATTGTGCGAGAAAAACGGCCACTCATTCTGAACTATGTAGGTATTATTCACTGCAATGCTGCATGTCAGTGTAACTTATAAACAGTGCAAGAACTTCCAATTAACATTGTCGAACAATAGTTAGATAAATAAATTGGATATACATTTTGATCATTATGTATTTGTTTGATTCGACAGTAACAGATTCAAGTAGAAAACTTTGAAGCAAACCAAGAGAGCAATCCTCGAGTTGAGCGGTGCTCCACAAGCTCCATTGCTCATATGCATCAAGATGCTCCAAAAGCTATAAGTTATTTGAAATTAATATTTGGGTCTCCTCATCTTTATAAGCTCTCCTGAAAGTGAGCAAGAACCTCCCACTATACATAAATACAAAATGCCACCCTGACCTCTCCCACTCCCCATATACATCCCTATGTTCCATAGCTCATTTTTGTCCCAAGTGCTTGAAATCTATCATAAACAAAGCATCTGTGTAATGCGATGAGGTAACACAGTCATATATTTATGCATTTATCTTACCCAGATCTCTTTTCTTTCTTTCCTTATTTTTTTATTAGTATCGTACTCAGATTTCTTTTTAACAAAACTGAGAAAATTAATCCCAAAAGATATGCAATGTATCCATAGCCATTTAAAAGTCGCATAATGCCATTTTATTGCAAATGATTTCATTTTCTCTCAACCGACATAAGACTAACATGCCTTTAAGTAACCCCTAGTCAACCAATAGCAGTCAAACAATAATTTAATTTTCCCGAGAAAGAAAACGAGTGATATTCTTTATGACGGTGGTGCCCAATCCAACTTGTGCCCACCTCAACTATCTGCCATGTAGCCTGCTACAGCCAACATACACAAAAAAGAGTAATGTTACATTTCTGCTCCATATCAATTCTATCCCACCAGTTCATTTTTTAGAGCAACTAACATCACTACTGCAGAGAAGGTGAATATGATGCATACCTAAATCAAGAGGAATAATGGGTTTGCTCTGTGGAGAAGGTATGGAAGTAAGGTGCACATCAAAGAAGCATAACCCTTAAGACCTACACATTCTAGTTCTCATATACGTATGTTTGGCATGACAAATTGTTTTCCTTGATGAAATCATTTTTTACCGTAGTCGGTTAGCTTGAATTGTGGAATATGCTATCTTGAAGGAGATAACTTCCCACCAAAAGGGGCGAAATGGCTTCTTCGCTTGCAAATATCCCAATTCTTACCTCATATTTTTTGCTTCAATCAAGAATTAGATATTTTTGTTATCCTTTAATACTCAAAAATATCACCAAAGCATCATCTTAACACCGTACATACTGAATGTTACATGATATCACCTGCTTCCATACTCTACCATACACTAGAAAAATGATCCAGAAAATGATTTCTCAATGTATAAGATGTTTAGTGAAAAAAATGGGACACGCCTTATAGCCCATAAATGCAGAATAACAACGCTCAGTAGAAAAACCTAGGACCCAACGAAATGAACCATACACAAATAATTCACGACATAAATGAACTAAGAAAAGAATAGACCTGTACAAAGTTCTTTTTTTTTCTTTAACTACAGACACACTGATTCGGTAACTAGGATTTTTTCCCATTTACCCTTGTCGGTAGACAAAGTGGATGGAAAGATTAACAGTGTGACTTGGGCGAAGAACAGAATGTGAAGAATAATTACCTTTGATTTCAGTTTGATACGGTAGAGAATCCGATGAATTTGATGGAAGGGAATTCCCCTTCCGCTTTGAATATTTCACCCCTTATTGGACTTCTTATCGGCTTCTCTGTTGCTGTACTGTAGGTGGGCTCGGTGAATGTGATTGCCTGGGTGATAACGGGCTCATTTGCATGTATACCCAGTTAACTTATACCCGTTTTGCAAAAATAATTACAACGTATCTACTTTTCAGGTAACTTCAGACATACGGGCCTTAAGTAACAAAAATTTATGTCTAAAGTTTGAATTTCAGAATGTTTTCCTGAAGTATAGCAAAACTTCAGATATTTTTGCCTAAAGTGGCCTGAATTGCAAAGGCAATCACGCAAACTTAAGTTCATAGTGCAATGGCAAACTTCAGCGTAATAAATCTACAGCATGTTTTGGCTGAAGTTTTTGTTTTGTAATTGCTGAACTTCAGCATTCTAGGAGTTGAAGTTTATTTTGTAATTGTTGAACTTCAGCATTCTAGGGCTAAAGTTTATTTTGTATTTGCTGAATTTCAGTATTATAGGGCTGAATCTTGTTTTGTATTTGGTGAACTTCGAGCTGAAGTTTTTGTTTATATTTGCTGAATTTCAGCATTCTTAGAGTTGAAATTCTAAGTCTACACACAAACTTCAGCTCTGAAGTGCAACCAATGACTAATAAGTCTGAAGTGAAAAATTGTACTTCAGGTGCACTTAAGGCCAATAAGTCTGAAGTAAAAATTTGCACTTCATATGGAATTAAGGCCAAAAGGTCTGAAGTGCAACCAACGCTTTTATGCACTTAAGGCCAAATAGGCATGAAGTGCAAATTGCCCAGAAACAGAAATTTGTTCTTTGAATTATAACAATCCAATTTACGATTTAATACCTAAATCTACTCCAAATGAACTCAAATTTGATACATAACCTCCAAATATTATCAGGAACAAACCTCAATCATCAATTTGTCAAAACAACAATAAATCTAATGAACCCATTTTGCAATTAAGAAATAGAAGAAGAAGAAACCCTAAGCAGTAGTAAAAAAATAAAGCATCATAACAGCTCACCATTGTAAAATATCACAAACTACATTAAAATATATTCACAACCATCATATAAAATTATTGTCGCCTGAAGAAGAAGAAGAAGAAGAAGAAGAAGAAGAAGAAGAAGAAGACGAAGGAGGAGGAAATAGATGCCTAAAGTTGTTTAAAAAGTGAGTACAAGTTAAAAAAAATTAAAAAGTGGGTATAGATTAAATGAGGGTGACCAAATAGGGCGCCCCGTGCAATTTTTACGGCGATAACGCCAAAGATCTTTTTCTTTTCTTTTTTTCTTGAAAATTGGATATTAATTATATTAGTGTAATTATCCGCACGAAAAAAGAAAAAAATAACAAAATATTACATTACATAATAATTCTAATAAAAAATATTCTTTATGAATCAAACGACTATCATCTTTTTATGATAAATTTAACATTCTAAAGTTCTTTGACAGAAAGGTTATACGAGAAACATTTAATTTAAATAAAACAACCTATTTAATTAATCATGTGTGAACTTGAATAAGAAAAATAAAAATATAATAAAAATGATAATGCAAAATATCTTAAGGATCGTTTGGTAGGAGGTATTAGAAAAAACAATACGAGTGTTAACTTTGTGCATTACAAATCTCTTGTTTGGTACATTTTTCAACATACGTATAACTAATACAATATTAGTTATATATCCTATTTGGTATAATCCTATGTATAACTAATACATACCGAACCACAGTATTAGCAGTACAAGTATTTTTAATACTTGCATAAACATGGTTAAAACATAATTGCCTCTCAAATCCCTGGAAACCTATTTCAAATACTTTCCGCCATATTCTTTATATTTTTATATTGTGATATTTTATTTAATTTTTTCCCTTTACCATTCTACTATAATCAAAATAATAGCATATTCAATACTAAATTTGAATTTTGAATTCGCTCAAAATTTAAACGGAAATTTTCTTTATTTGTTAAAAATCTACCATTTTCTAATAATTGGTATTTTGTATTATATGTCATAGCAATTAGATTTTTCTTCCCTTTTAAGTTTAGTATTTCAATTAGTTTTCTCTTTTAATTGTGCTCTCCTATTAAAAAAGTTGGCTTTAGAGGGAGTAAAGAATGTGGAGGGTAATAAAAATATTACAATAAAAATAATGTGTAAAGTTAAAGAATATGGAGACTATTTTTGTAAATAATTAATTTTTTAGAAATTATACAATACTTTAATACATCAAACCAAATAGTGGATAAGAAATAATCTAAGCATAACTAATGCCAGCATAACTAATCTCAACACTACTAATACTAGCATTATTCTTATAAACATGAGATGTCACTCCGCATCTTTTCTTCCTCTAAGGTCTTTTTCCTAGAATTATTTTTCTTTATTTTGAGACTTATGTTTCATGAGATTGTCAACTTTTTCGTTTTTCTCATATATAAGTTTTAAAAAAAAGTAAAAAGGACTGGAAACAAAAGAAAAGACATAGAAAAAAGAAAAGAAAAGGAAAAAAAGGAAAATATTGTTGAAAATAATATATAATGGATGCCTATGTTGAGCCCCATTGCATGTATTGTGTATTCTCTATTCATTCCATTATTTTACAATAATAATTCTTCACTTTTCATGCCTTATATAAAAGCTTTGTAACAAATGGATAAAAACACAATTGAAGAAGAAAAATTTCTCCTTCTTTCTTTCTCTGTTTCTTGTTTATGTTTTTGTCACGACCCAAAAACCACCATCTGATTGTGATGGCGCCTAACTCACCTGCTAGGCAAGCCAAGCATAACAAACCGGATCAAGATAACAAAATTAACGAAAATAGTACAATCTAAAACCAAATGTCATAAATAAACTGCGCCAATACATAAAATTCCACAGAACTGGTAATACAGAGTCATGAGCTCTACAATAGAAGTATAAGTCTGAAAATACAAAATGAAAATACTGTCTGAATAATAATAACGGCAACTGAAATGGAAAGAGATGTCTAGGACTGTAGTCAGAATGCAGCTCTACCTCGTCTCTCGACAGCACATCAAATACAAACAACTCTCAACTAGGTCCAACACTGAATCTGCACAATTAAGTGCAAAGTGTAATATGATTACAACCGACCACATGTACTCAGCAAGTATCATAACTAACCCCGGCGAGGTAAGAGTAACAAGAATTATCAATGAAACTCTCTAATAACCTGACCAGTTCATAAATTTCACACGTACACAACAATAGTACTATCTAATCACAGAACATAGATAAAGTCACCTCGGTGCACAAGTGATAATGTGCCAAGCCCTGTATTAATTAACAATCCAGCATATAGAGAAGATACGCATCTATTATCAAGTTTCGGTGCACAGGTAGACATATAGAGAAGATATGTATCATGCTCTCACTAATCAAACCAAACAACATATAAAGAAGATATGCACAACGAGATGTATACATTCCAAGTCTAGCATATAGAGAAGATACGCGAATAAAACATGTATATATCTAAGAAAATTACAAGTAGAGAAGAAATGCAATAATCAAACACTGATCAATTTTCCTCATACCGTGTATACATTATCAAGAGAGAAATATGAGAGGGTGACCCTAAGGGGGATGGATCCTTATCCACACGTTGCACGGATAACTCAAGTGTCATATACAGCAACTGCACGGACCACTCACGTACTATCATAACTCAATCCGCACGGACCGCTCACGTGCTATCAACCTAATCCATATCACACAGAAAGCATATACAAGAATACATGGAATAATGGATATCAAAGTATATACTCATGGACTGATATAAGTGACATACTAAGGTGTAGGCTTGTGCAAAGTGTACTACCATAGTTCAAATTAGGCGATTACGCTACAAAATTAGCAATTAAATTGTTTGAACAAGAGATTAACTAACGAATAACATCTAACATGATTCAATTAGCTCACAAAGAGGGTACAAACATAAGAAGCATGATAGCATGAAGCTGAGCAATCAATTCAAGGTATAACATAGCCTAAGCACTATCCCGAGCATGGATAAAACCCTGGTGCATGCACATAGGTTTAACCCCTCGCATGTGCGCCACCCATAGCGCGTAGCCAACATTAATAACTTATGTAACTAGTGCCTCAACCAAATTTAGGTAAGATACTTACCTTAAGCGAGCCAAATCAATACTCTAGAGATCCCTTCCCATGCGAATCGACCTCTAAACGGCTCGAATCTAGCCAAAAATAATTTAATAACATTATAAAGGCCATAGGAAATAATCCCAAACAATAAAGCTTTGGTCTTAATACAAATAAACAAAGTCAACCAAAAAGTCAATCCATCCCCCCCCCCGAAACCCGAAAAGAGTCACTAATTCTGAACACCCATTCATATACGAGTCCAACCATACAAGTTTCATCCAAATCCGACTCTGAATCGGGGTTCAAATCTCTATTTTTTATTCTAGAAAAGTTTTGCCAAACCCCCCAATTTTCTCACTTAGATTCACCAATTAAACGCTAAAATTAAGGATGGAATCATGAATAATAATCAAATCCAAGTAAAAAGCACTTAACCAATCTAAGTGGGTGAAAACCACCTCAAGTCGAGCTCCCAGTCTCAAAATATAATAAAATAAACACAAACTTGAAATGGCCTCTAAGTATCAGTTGCAGGTCTCGCATTTGCGACCAAAGACTCGCAATTGTGACCATCACAATTGCGACGAATGGTCCGCATTTACGAACCCAGCTGGCCCAAGCCAAAGTCACATTTGCGACAAAAACCCTTTGCAAAAGCAAAGTCCACCCAGAAGCACCAAGGCCACAGTCGCAAAAGCGACAACCATCATCGGAAAAGTGAACCCCAATACTCGCAATTGCAGACAAACACTCGGAAATGCGAGAACTACCTCATACGCCCAGCTTCGCAAAAGCGAGATCCTCTTCGCAATTGTGATTGTTACATTTGCGACCTATCCCTCGCAAATGCGACAACTGCAAAACCAGACATTCCAGCTAGGCCAAAACCATCCGAAACTATTTCGGAATTCACCCGAGCCCCTCGGGACCCTGTACGAACATACCAACAAGTCCCAAAATATAGCACATACCTACTAGAGGCTTCGAATCATAAAAAATACCATAAAACCATGAATCGCACTTCGGTTCAAGCTTAATAAACTATATCAGATTTTCAAATTCCAAACTTATGCCGAACACGTCTAAACAATTCAGAATGACCCCAAATTTTACATACAAGTCATAAATTACCATACAAACATATTCCAAGGCTCGGAATCTAAAACGGACATCGATAACTCCAAAGTCAACTGTGGGTCAAACCTATCAACTCTCCAACCATTCATATATCCAACTTTCGGCAATTAGCCTCAAAATCATCTATGAACGTCGAAACTCAAATTCACGCATACACCCAAGCCCAAAATCGCCATCCGAACATAATGGAACCATCAAAACTCCGAGCCTAGGTCAAATATATAAAAGTCAAACTTGGTCAATATTCCAACTTAAGCTTTCAAGCTAGGAGCTAAGTGTTCCAAATAACTCTGAAATCTTTCCGGAACCAAACCAACCATTCCCCCAAGTCACATAACAATAAAAACACATACGGGAAATATCAAATAGAGGTACGAGGCTAGAATGCACAAAACGATCAGCCGGATCGTTACATTCTCCCCCTCTTAAATAAACATTCATCCTCGAACGAGTTTAGAATCATACCTGACGTATCAAAAAAGTGGGGATATCTGCTCCGCATCTCATGCTCGGTCTCCCAAGTCACCTCCTTGACCGGTTGACCTCTTCATTGAACCTTCACTGATACAATATTCTTTGATCTCAACTTGAACCTGCCTGTCCAAAATGGCCATGGCTCCTCATCATAAGTCAAATCCTTGTCCAACTGCACCGAGCTGAAATCTAATACATGTGATGGATCCTCATATTACTTCCGGAACATGAAAACATGAAACACTAGATGAACTCCCGATAACCTGGGTGGCAAGGTAAGCCTGTAAGCCACCTCACCAACTCTCTCCAAGACCTCGAAAGGATTAATATACCGAGGGCTCAACTTGCCCTTCCTCCCAAACCTCATCACACCCTTCAGGAAAGAAACTATGAGTAGAACCCTCTCATCCACCATGAATGACACATGACGAACCTTCCTATCAGCATAACTCTTCTACCTGGACTGTACTGTACAAAGCCACCCCTGAATCAATTTCACCTTCTCCAAGGCATCACGAACCAAATCAGTGCCCAACAACCTAGCCTTCCCAGGCTCAAACCAACCAACCAGAGAACGACATCGCTTACCACATAAGGCCTCATACAGAGCCATCAAGATACTCGACTGATAGTTGTTGTTATAGGCCAACTCTGCTAACGGTAAAAACTGATCCCGTTGACCCCCAAAATCAATGACACATGCTTGCAACATGTCCTCCAAGATCTAAATAGTACGCTCAGACTGCCCATCTGTCTAGGGATGAAATGTCGTACTCAGTTCAACCTGTGTGCCCAGCTCATGCTGCATGGCCCTCCAAAAATGCAATCTAAACTGAGTGCTCCGATCCGAGAAAATAGACAAGGGCACACCATGAAGGAGAACAATCTCTCTAAGATAAATTTGAGCCAGCTGCTCTGAAGTGTAGGAAGTCATGATTGGAATGAAGTGTGCAAACTTGGTCAATCTTTCCACAATGACCCATACAACATCGAATCTCCTTAAGGTCTGTGGCAACCGAACTACAAACATAGTGATACACTCCCACTTTCACTCCGGTATATCTAACATTTGAAGTATCGACATGGTCTTTGATGCTCTACTTCACTTGCTAAAATTTCAAACACCGTGCAACATGCTCAACAATATCCTTCTTCATCCTTCTTGACCAGTAATGCTGCCTTAAATCTCGGTACATCTTCGCAGCATCCGGATGAATGGAATATCATAAACTATCGGCCTCCTCAAGAATCGGCTCCTTTAATCCATCCACATTAGGCACACATCCGGCCCTAAAGTCGCAACACACCATCATCACCAATAGTCACCTCCTTGGCATCGCCGTGCTGCACCGTGTCCCTTAGGACAAGCAAGTGGAGATCATCAAAATGACGTACCTTGATACGCTCAAACAAGGATGACTGTGATATAACACAAGCAAGGACTCAGCTGGGCTCCGAATATCGAATCTCACCAATCTGTTGGCCAAAGCCTGAACATCTATAGCTAATGGCCTCTCCCTAGCTGGAATAAAAGAAAGACTCCACGTGCTCTTCACCTTCCTACTCAAGGAGTCGGCCACCACATTGGCCTTTCCCAAATGATAAAGAATAGTGCTATCATATTCTTTCAATAGCTCCAACTATATCCATTGCCTCAAGTTCAAATCTTTTTGCTTGAATAGATGTTGGAGACTCCGGTGATCCGTGAACACCTTGCAAGACACACCATAAAGATAATGTCTCCAAATCTTGAGCGCGTGAACAGTAGCTGCTAACTCCAAATCGTGAACTAGTTAGTTTTTCTAATGAGGCTTCAACTGACGTGAAGCATAGGCAATTCTTTACCATGCTGCATCAACACACACCCAATGCCAACCCATGAAGCATCACAATAGACTGTATATTAACCCGATCCCAAAGGCAAAACCATAAATGAAGTTGTACTCAAGGCAGTCTTGAGCTTTTGAAAGCTCTCCTCACACTCATCAAACCACCTGAATGGGGCACCCTTCTGCATTAATTTAGTCAATGGGGTTGCGAAAGATGAAAACCCCTCCATAAAACAGCGATAACACCTAGCCAACCCTAAGAAACTCCGGATCTCTATAGCGGTAGAAGGTCTGGGCCAACTCTGAACTGCCTCAATCTTATTCAGATCCACCTTAATCCCCTCACTGGACACCATATGATCCAAGAATGCCACCAAGTCTAACCAGAATTTGCACTTGGAGAATTTAGCATATAGCTTCTTCTCCCTCGAAGTTTGGAGCACGATTCTCAAATGCTGCTCATGCTCCTCCCGACTGTGAGAATACAACAATATATCATCAACAAATACAATGACGATGGGATCCATATAAGGCTAAAACACGTTGTTCATCAAGTACGTGAAAGTTGATAGGGCATTGTCCAGCCCAAAAGACATTACCAAGAACTCATAGTGGTCATAACGGGTCCTGAAAGCCGTCTTAGGATTATCTTAAGACCTGATCATCAATTGATGGTACCTCGATCTCAAGTTAATTGTCGACAATACCCTATTACCCTGAAGTTTATCAAATAAATCATCAATGTGCGGTAATGGATACTCGTTCTTGATGGTAACCTTGTTCAACTGCCTGTAGTCAATGCACATTCTCATGGAACTATCTTTCTTCTTCACAAATAGTACTAGTGCATCCCAAAGTGACACACTAGGCCTGATGAAACCCTTATCAAGCAATTCCTGTAACTATTCCTTCAATTCGTTCAACTCCGTTGGTGCCATGCGATATGGTGGAATAGAAATGGGCTGAGTGTCCGGCACTAAATCAGTACCAAAATTAATATCCCTGTCAGGTGGCATGCCCGACAAGTCTACAGGAAACACATCTGAGAACTCCCTCACTACTGGAACTGACTCCACAGCAGGAGTATCGCACTAACATCCCTCACGAAAGCCAAATATGCCAAATAACCCTTCTCAACCATATGTTGAGCCTTCAAAAATGAAATCATTATACTAGGAGTGTGACCAAGCGAAGCTCTCCACTCCAACCTAAGCAACCTCGGCATCGCCAACGTCATGGTCTTAGCGTGATAGTCAAGGATAGCATAGTAGCCAATCCATACCTAAAATCACCTCAAAATCAACCATACTAAGCAATAAAAGATCAACCCTAGTCTCATAACCACCAATGGTAACCACACAAGACCAATACACACGATCAACCATAATAAAATCACTCAACGGTGTAGATATATGAACAGGGATATCAAGAAATTGCGAGGCATATCCAAATAATGAGCAAAATACGATGACACATAAGAATAAGTGTAATGAGGGTCAAATAACACTGAAGCATCCATGTGGCACACTGAAACAATACATGTGATCATGGCGTCAGAAGCAACTGCCTCTAGCTTGGGAGGAAATGCATAGCAACGGGCCTGACGACCGCCTGACCGACCTCCCCATCTAGGGAGACCTCGATTTGACTGAGCTCCACCCCTAGCTAGCTGTGCGGATGGTGTAGCTACTGGTGCTGGAACCATAGGTTGCAAGCTCTGATGTGGGACCCTACTTAGAGGTTTGGGGCTATCCTTCTTGAGATGGCTCAAGTCTCCACACTCAAAATAACCCCTCCTACGAGACTGCTGATCCTGATAACCCGAATAACTGCCTATGGAACCTTGAGCAGATTGAGCATGGTAAGAACTCTGTGCTGGCAACACACTAAATGATGATTGAACTGGGCGAGCACTGTATGAAATATAGCTAACTAATAAACCACGAAAAATCTAACGAGCTGCCTGAGCGGGCCTAAAAGGACAATCTCTACTCTGATAAGACTGGCCTCCAGACGAGAAACCACCAAAACTATCTGAACCACGGGGCCTTTTGCCCTCCCGCTCCTCTCATTCAATCATGCAAATATCCTCCAAGTGCCTAGCAATCTCAACCACATGGTCAAACCTAGCATCCGTCTCGGCCTCTCGAGCCAAATTATAAAGTAGACCATAGTTGAGGCCATCAATGAACCTCCTGATCTTCTCCCTCTCGGTGGGAACCGACCATTCTACATGACGTGCAAAATATGCAAATCTCATCTCCTACTGGGTCACAATCATACCTTCATAGCGTAGCTTCTCAAACTCCATACGCAACTCCTCTTTGCGAGTCTTTGGAATAAACTTCGCTAAAAAGAAAACTGAGAACTGATGCCATTTAAGTGGTGCTGCGCCAGCTGGTCTACCTGACTCATAGGTCTTCCACCATCTGTAGGCTGCCCCTGTCAGCTGAAAAGTAGTAAAGCCAGTTCCACTGGTGTCCACAATACCCGATGTGCGAAGGATCAGATGATACCGATCTAGAATACCCTGAGCATCTTCTAACTCTCCTCCACTGAACTTGGGAGGATGAAGCCTCTGAAATTTCTCTAACATCTTCTTCTCTTCATCAGTCATAGATGGATCAACATCGACCCGAGCAACAACAACTGGCTGAACTAGTAATACACCTGGTGTCTGAAAACCCTGAGCTAGCTGCTCCGGTGTACGGGCGGCAGGAGTCTGGGTTCCTCCCCTAGCCTATAAGGTAGCTAGTGCAACTGGTATCATACCCGCCTGAGCCAAGCATGTACACGTGCTCAAGATCTGAGCCAAGGCCTCCTGAAGACCTGGTATAATAATAGGTACCGCCGGTGTCTGAGCTGGTTCCACCGGCTCAATAATATCCAAAACCTGCTCCTTCACTAGAGAAACTAGTGGCTCTAGAGGTGCAGCTCTAGCTATAGTGCGAGCCCCACCTCGGCCTCTACCTCGACCCTCGTCTCTCACGGCCCTTACTAGTGGCACTGGTACATGCCCACCCGATCTGGTTGAACGTGCCCTCACCATCTGTGAGAGAATAGAAGAGTGAAGGTTTAAACTTTGGAAATAACAAATCCGCACAACAAGAATGCAAGAAAGTGAAGTTTCCTAATATTTCAGTAGCCTCTCGAAGATAAGTACAGACGTCTCTGTACCGATCTGCAAGAATCTACTAAACTTGCTCATGACTCGTAGAACCTATGGACCTAAGGCTCTAATACCAACTTGTCACGACCCAAAACCACCAACCGATCGTGATGGCGCCTAACTCACTTTCTAGGCAAGCCAAAAATACAGAAACGAAATATAAATACTGAATTAATTGAATTAACACAAGTATAAGGCAAATAACATAAATACAGTATAAAAAAGAGTCGCCAAGACTGCGGACGAGATGCAGCTCTACCTCGTCTCTCGGAAGATAACTCAGCAAAAAGCCTCAGCTGCTGGTGGCTCGGTCCAATACCTGAATCTACATAATTAAGTGTAGAGTGTAGTATGAGTACAACCGACCACATGTACTCAGCAAAGTATAACTAATTTCAATGAGGTAATAGAAACAAGAATTATAAATGATACTCGCTAATCACATGCACAATTCATAATAAGTACATAACAATAATATGATCAAGTCATGAATCACAGATAAAATGACCTTGATACACACATTAACTTAACATACTCTGCTCAGTCAACAACCAACATATAAGAAGATATGCAAATAAATTAGGTAAACAACCAAGGAAATTGCAAGTAAAGATGAAATACAATATCCAAATCCAACACTGGTCAGTCTTTTCCTCATAAACACATTAACCGAACCAAACCAATGATCAACTTTCCTCATACCGCGTGTACACCATCAAAAGAGAAACATGAGAGGGTGACCTTAGGGGAATGGATCCATATCCACACACTGCACGACGTCGTCATGTGCCATAAATATCAACCGAACGACATAGTCACGTGCCAATAATCACAACACGCACGATGTCGTCACATGCCAATAATCACAACCCACACGGCGTTCATGTGTCAATAATCACAATCCGCACGGTGTAGTCACGTGCCGATAATCACAATCCGCACAGCGTGTTCACATGCCATAAATACCAACCGTACGACGTATTCATATGCCACCAGTCCAATCCATACATACAAGGATACATGTACATGATCAATGAATATAAATTTCATACTCCTAGACTAGTATAAGTGACATGCTAAAGTGTATGCATGTGTAAGATATGCTATCATCGCTCAAATCAGGCAATTTCACCATGAAAGTAGCGATTATCAGGTTCAATCAGGAGATTAACCTCTATGTAACCTCAAACATGATTTAAATAGCTCACAAAGGGGTACTAATATAAGAAACTGATGCATGGAGCTTATCAATCAACTCAAGGCATAACATAGCCTAAGCACTATCCCGAGCATGAATAATACCCCGGTGCACGCCCTTGGGCTCAACCCCACACATGTGCACCGCCCATGGGTTCAACCCCACACATGTGCACCGCTCATAGCACGTAGCTATCACAAATAACTCAGGCAACTAGTGACTCAACCAAGTTTAGGTAAGATACTTACGTCAAGCAAGCTAAATCATTACTCCAAGAAGACCTTCCGTGTGAATCAACCTCCGGATGGATCGAATCTAGCCAAAATAACGTAATATCATCAATAAAAGCCATATGAAACAATTTCAAATAAAAGCTAAGATCTTGAATCAACTATGCAAAGGCAACCCAAAAGGTCAACCCCGAGCCCGTACCGCGAAACCCGACCAAACACACAAATTCTGAACCCCCATTCTGATACGAGTCCAAATATATGTGTTTCATCCAATTCCAACCTCAAATCGATCCTCAAATCATCAATTCTCACTCTCCAAATTATAGTCCAAAACCCCCAAATTCCACCTTTAATTCATATAAATTAGGTGTAATAATCTATGGGTAATCAATATCTAACACCAAAATCAAGTAAGGTTTACTTACCCCTTCAATTCTGATGAAAAGCCCTCCAAACATCGCCCCTAGCCGAGCTCCACGACTCCAAAAATGAGAAAAATGACCACATCAGCGGACACTTTTCCCACATATACGGTAAAAGGCTCGCACCTGCGATCCCACTTAACAGCTCGACCAGCCGCATCTGCGGTTAGCCTAACGCACCCGCGCACTCGTATCTACGGTCCTCCATCGCAAATGCTCCCTCGCACCTACGCCCATCCTTCCACATCTGCGGACACAGCTCCCAACCACCACCTTTGCATATGTGCTCAACAATTTCGCAGATGCGCCATCGCATTTACGCACCCCTTTTCGCAGGTGCGATTGCACCAGACTGTCAACCTTCAGCCAAGTTCAACAACCTTCCGGGTGGTCCAAAACCCACCTGAGCCCCTCGGGACCCTGTCCAAACACACCAACCAATCCCAAAATACAACACGAACTTACTTGAGGCCTCAAATCACACAAAATAACATCAAAACCACGAATTGCACCTCAATTCAAGCCCAAGGAACTAATCTAAATTTCCAAATTCAAAACTAACGCTGAACAATCCTAAACAACTCGGAATGACCTCAAATTTTGCATGCAAGTCCCAAATGACATAGTGGACCTATTTCAATTTTCGGAACCACAATCTGAACCTATATCAACAAAGTCAACCCTCATTCAAACCTATCAACCTTCCAAACCTTCAACTTTCGCCAAATAGAACTAAATCGACCTAGGAACCTCCAAATACAAATCCGGAAATACGCTTAAGTCCAAAATCACCATACGAACCTATTGGATCCAATAAAACACCATTTTGGGGTCGTCTACCCAAAAGTCAAACTCTAGTCAACTCTTACCACCTAAGTCTTCAACCAAGAGACTAGGTGTCCCTATTCAATCCAAAACTTCCCTGAAACCAAACCAACCACCCTAGCAAATCATGTAACCACAAATACACATATGTAAAGCATCAAATAGGGATAAAATAGACAAAATGACCGGCCGGGTCATTACAAAATGAAATAGCTGAAACTCCATATATTATCCCAAGGTTTGATAGTACAAGTCATGAGCCACTAAGATTTAGATTACAAAGCTGGTACGAAAATAATACAACATTTGTTTGGAATATACATGAACAGAGGTACGAATCCAAAGCTACCAAGGGCAAGTGGTAGCTATACCGGTAAGCAGGTACATCTTCAATGATAGCCTCCGTCATCCACAACATCTCAGCTCCAAGATCTGCATGCAAGGTGCAGAAGTGTAGTATGAGTACAACCGACCCTATGTACTCAGTAAGTATCCTTACTAACCTCGGTGAAGTTCTGACGAGGTCTTAGGTATATATATCCTGCACAGCTCAATAACATATCTATGTACCCAGCAACAGTAACAAAGTCTAAATAGGAAATACAGATACTACCAACGTTGCACATAGAGAAGATGTGCACAAGTCTCTTAACAATTCAACATGTAAAGAAGATATACTTCTAATATCAAAGAACACATCAACAATTGCATATAGAGAAGATATGCCTAGATACTATTCAAATTCAACAACTCAGCATATAGAGAAGATATGCGTCAAACATCATTAATTCATCAAAGCTTTCATATAGAGAAGATATATGTAAAGTAGCAAATAATCCTTCTACAGTTGCATATAGAGAAGATATGCATGAAATACAAGAAAAATCCTGCAACAGTTGCATATAGGGAGATATGCATGAAATATCAGTAGTCTTTCACCAAGTGCATATGGAGAAGATATGTACCATGTCTCATCTTATCAAGTAAGGTAGAATATAGAGAAGATATACATAAGGGCATGTATAGATTCCGGAGCTAGCTTATAGAGAAAATATGCAGAAAATCATGTATACATCCAAGAAGTTTTGCAAACAGAGAAGAGATGCAAAGTCCAACCAATGATAAACTTTTAAGATCCACATCAACCAGAAACTCATCGGTTTCTCACAACTTGCGTGTACACCATTAGGAGAGAAACATGAGAGGGTGACCCTAGGGGGATGGATCGTTATCCACACGCTGCACGGGCAACTCACGTGTTGCACATACAACTCATGTGACAATAATAACAACCGCAGACAACTCACATGCCAAGCAACTCATCCTGCACGGACCACTCACGTGCTGCCAATCCAGTCCATCACACAGAAGGGATATACAAGAATACATGTATACGAATAATGGATATCAAGCACATACTCATGGACTGAAGAAAATAGCCTACTAAGGTGTATGCATGTGCAAGTGTACAACTACTGCTCAAATCTTAGGATACGCCATACAACAACAAATATCATGATCAACAGGAAATCAACACCTACACATGATCTCTAGCATGATTCACGGAGTTGACAAACATATAAAGAATTATAGCAAGAAGAATAGTGTCCAAAAAAGGCATAGTACGACCTAGAGGCTACTCCGGACATAAATCATACATAGCACCCGCATATACACTCGTCACCTAGCATATGCGTCGCTTCACACACATTTCAATTAGACAAACAAGGTCATATACTAAGTTATTCCCTCAATAAGATTAGGCAAGATACTTACCTCAAAGAAGCCAAATCATTACTCTAAAACTGCCTTTCCGTGTGAATCAACCTCCGAACGGCTTAAATTTTGCCAGAACAATAACATCAAATAATACCATAGGAATCAAGCCCAAACGATAAAGGTCAAATCTTTAATCAAATACTCAAAGTCAACCAAAAAGACAACCCTGGGCCTACACCTCGGAACCCGAAAAACTCACGAATTGTGACAACCCATTCAAAATGAGTCTAACCAGCCTAGTGACAATAGAAATTTCCTCTGCGCGATTGCGAACGAGACCACTGTGATCACGATTCATAAGACCCAAACAACAATTTACTCTTTGCGAACGCATCCCAGAGGTCCGCGATCGCGATTCATACACTTGTAGCAAAAAACCAACAACTGTAAAAAGCTTAGAAATGGTCTAAAACCACCCCGAAACTCACCTGAGCCCTCGGGAACCCCATCCGACCATACCAACAAGTACAAATACATCGTCTACACTTATCCAAAGGATCAAAACACCACAAATAACATCAACACCAAGAATTGAAGATCAAGATCTTTCTCTTAACTTTGAAACCTTCAACATGCGAACGCGTCCAAATCATACTTAAACATTTCGGACCATAACCGAACTTTGCACACAAGTTCCAAATGACAATAAAAAACTATTCCTACTTCCGGAACAATAATCCGATCTTGATAACATCAGATTCAACCCCCGGTCAAACTTGTGAACTTTTTCAACCTTCAAATTTTCAACTTTCGACAAACAGAGCCAAAGCATTCTAGGAGCATCCAAATTCAAATCCGAACATACGCCCAAGTCAAAAATTACCATATGAACCTACTGAAACCAACAAATCTTGATTCCGACGTCATTTACTTAAAAGTAAAATTTTGATCAATTCTTCCAACTTAATACTTCCAAATTGAGAATCGCTCTATTAATTTAATTATGAAACAATCAAAAATAAAAAAAAACAACCATGAATGCAAGTCATAATTTACCACTCAAGACCTCAAACCACATAACAAAAATGCTAATGCTCAAAACAGTCGGTCGGGTCGTTAAATTCTCCCCCACTTAAATATACGTTCGTCCTCGAACGTGCCAAGAATCATTCCAAAGCATTGTATAAACTCACCATACACATACCCATGTGTGATCCCATGTAACCTCAATCTATATAAGCCTGTCAACATAATTTAACTGAAGATTCTTTCTTCAACCTTAGTTTATAAACCTTAGAACCCAATCTCCAACAATCAGAGTTCACTATAAGACCCGATTCTCGCATCTGTACACTGTATAAATCTAAACAAGCTGCATTAAGCCCAAACCATATTGCAAGATATAATCACACGACATACCCCATAACTCATGTACTCATAGTAATATATTCCGACCACAATAGCTACTCATTACTAAATCCGGTACCTTAGAACCCAATCTCCAACTATAAACCTTAGAACCCAATCTACCATAATCACACGACATACCCCATAATTCATGTACTCATAGTAATATCTTCCAACCACAATAGCTACTCATTACTAAATTCGGTATCGGTAACAAACCTTATATAAAATAAAGCCTTGTTCCAAACCTTCATATACTGCCAAAGATGAAGAAACACATAGAAAGTCATAATCACTCATCAGATCAACAAGTCGTGGAGCTCTCTCGCTCGAAAAGAACTATTGCCAAATTTTAAGCTGAGTAATGACGTTTCTCTCCAAGCGTACCTTATTCAAATTCGATTGCACTACTCCCAGATCCAATAATCTCATCTCACCCAGTACAAGATGCTTGACCGACAGGCCACACCAAATGCCCCTGGTGCCATATACGACACCACCCGTGCACCAAACAAGCACAACTCGAATGTAACCAATGATGAAAGGAGAACCAAATGAGAGAACCATCCCGCAAGCTCAACAGATACAACCAAAAAGCACAATGCTATTAGCCCATCCCAAAGAGGAGAAGCAAAACACACGAAATAAGCACAAAGGATCATGTCCCAACATAACTCCGCTGCGGTATGTAAGTCGATCCAAACATACCGGTCCACATGGAATACCTATTGCCTAAATTCTCATACCCACCAAACACATGTATATCAACAGCAAGCACGCAGAGCGCATGACCATAACCATGGAGAAGTGAATAGCACCATATACCACCAACAAAAAAACATGACCAAATGCATTAAGCAACTCGACATCCCAAGAGCCTTCTCGCTCAAACTTCGCCACAAGGCCTAAACAAAACCACATTATGTGTTTAAATAGTCAACAATCTCATAACCCATCGTACCATAAGAGAGTAACATATGGGACATATCTGATCATGAATAAGATCAAATCTAGATGATGGCACACCCTTTCAACAATGTTGTGTTGAGTAAATAAACCCGATCCGACGTAGAACACACATTCTCATTAGCCTGCTAATGGGCCCCCAAATCAATTCTGATCATCCCAAAATAGGTAAATAACCTCCGAAAAGTCCACAATAACCTATCCATAACATATACCATCAGATGTCTAACTCTTAACATATCTTCACAGTCCACAACCAAGGAATAATCTACCTCTAAGAACTTCCAGTCTCTAAATCTCAAGAATATAGGAATTTCCCTATCCGATCCTAGCTCCACCACTCAAATGACTAACACATCACTCATACATAATTACCGGAGATACTCCCATAGATCTTCCGTGCCATGTAGCAAGACCTGAACATCAATAGTCAACAACTATACGATCCCTATAGTACCAGTCAAGCATCTGTAGATCATCGCACAATGCATCTACTGCCATATACACCTTACTCAAGCAATAAAAGATAATGCTAATATCCTATTAAATATTTTAAATTGTCCATTCTATCTAGAACTCATGACCTTCCCTTCGAAATTGAACCGCAACCTTATACATTAAATCTTGGTCCCAAAAGGTGCACCGCATTTATCATGCCATCATATGAAAACATGAGAATCCCATTATCAACTCTGAATCGCAAGTAGATAGATACCACATCAACCAAATACTTTTCACTTAACTCAATCTCAGAGAATATCACAACATGGAACAAACTCTCCACACCTGTAAAAGACATCAGCCTCGAGCTGCGGTCAAATCCATTATGAACTCTTTGGAACCCATTTTCACATAGCCAAACCATCAAACTGAACCTCTAATCCAACCAAGTCACGTAGATTGCCAAACCTAAGAGTATTGCCACAAAACATCTGTAAAGCATTGTCGCCCAAAAGAACCGATCATTCCTATTACTATGTTGATCCTAACCACTACCAAGTCGATTCTTTTCTTTAAGTTCCTCTTGACTTGCCTCCAATAAAACACTTCTCCTTCACAGTACACCATAGTCCTTGATCAAAACTCATCCTAGAGGCCCTAACATAGAAACCATGGTGTCCTAAGGCCCATAAGCCAATGTATTCTGTCTTAAGCACCCAATAGCACCGCAAACCAAAATACCCGCTCTGAAGAGACCTCCTACGAATCAGAAGCTGTTTCTTACCTCTCTTCAATACTGAAATGTAGAAAAATAATGATATAGAAATACCGTAAGTCTCGACACCACCAAATGTAAGTCTTAAATACTATCCATACACAAATATGGAAATACTTAAATACCAAAAATAAATCTCAAACCCATTAGAGCCTTCTCGAGAGTCATTACTCTCCTCTAATTTCCAATGTGCAGTCAATACGAGCCAAACGACTTATGTTCTATTCGAACATGAATATCCAAAAAGAAGCAACCAAGCGATTCTTTTTTCCTTGCACACTACATCCACCACGAATAACAAAGCTGAATCATCCCAAGATTTCCATATATCCATAGAGTGTAGTACATCATGCATCTAGCAAAATCATTGCTCGAGCCATCCTCGAAATTAACGTCTTCAAATCATAACTAATCCACAAGTATGCCTCAGTCCAACTGGTATAACACATGCCCATGCAATCTGATCATCGATAGTAGATTCCCCCACTTAGCTCAAAGCCACAGTACACATCATATGATAACCACATTACTCTTCCTTTATAATTTCCATGATCTGGCATTGTAACTCAACTGAATTCTTCATAAGCTCAGGTAACACTAGTCATAAAACACCTCAAATCATCTGCCAAGCGCATATTCATCCTCGTGAAAATCATGCAAACTTCCTCAAGCAATCTGAGCTCAAATTGCAACACATACATCCCACTAGGTAGAAAACAAATTCTTCATAGACATATCATAAGGATCACACAACCTCAGATCATCCCACAGGAGACAACCCACATGCTTAGCCTCAAACTAGCATCTCTCTATGACCTTATCATGGTCATAATTACTATGCAATTACTTAATCTTCCCGAGTCTAAACTCGTCAACAAGATATAAGAATCTACTTCATTCCACAAATAAACAACTGCAAGATCCCTCAACACACTCCTAACTCGAGACCTAACAACACATCAAGACTTAAATCAAGCATCCATAACCCTTTGCATCCCAAGAAAATTCTTTTTGTCACATCCAAACCAGCTAAGCATAGTCCTCATTCACATAATACTCATCATATAGCTATCTTGCAACTTACAAAGCCATCAATCCATTCTTAGGGACACTATCGGATATATAAGTCCAAATGTAATACTCACACAACTGAAACTACGGAGCCCAAGTTGCAATCTAAACCTGGTCTCAAGTCCTTCAGACTGGCCTACCTTCACAACACATAAAACAAATCCCGCACCTCATACACGACATCACAAGTCGTCGGTGTATAGCTGATACCGAGTGCTAAACATCACATACGAGTGAAAGGAAATGAATCAAGGATATAAGCTTTAACCTGAATCTTGGCTGTACGATAAGGAAATAAAGAAGGTGAAGTTTCCTAGATGCCCTGTAGCCTCTCGAAGATAAGTATGGACGTCATCATACCGATCCGCAAGACTCTACTAAACACTTGCTCATGACTCATAGAACGTATGAACCTAAAGCTCTGATACCAACTTGTCACGACCCAAATTTTACCTAGTCGTGATGGCACTTAAACCAACTCTCGAAGATAAGTAGCCTAGATGCCCTGTAGCCTCTCGAAGATAAGTATGGACGTCATCATACCGATCCGCAAGACTCTACTAAACACTTGCTCATGACTCATAGAACGTATGAACCTAGAGCTCTGATACCAACTTGTCACGACCCAAATTTTACCTAGTCGTGATGGCACTTAAACCAACTCGCTAGGTATTCCAAACAACAGTTAACATAATTCTATTAAAGATCATAAATAACCAATAAATAAAATAGCTGAAACTCCATACATTATCCCAAGGTTTGGTAGTAAAGTCATGAGTCGCTGAGATTTAGATTTAAAAAGCTGGTACGAAAATATATACAATATCTGTTTGGAATATACATGAACAAAAGTATGAATCCAAAGCCACCACGGACAAGTGGTAGCTATATCTGGAAAGCAATTACATCTTCAATGATAGACTATGTCATCTATATCATCTCAGCTCCAAGATCTGCACTCAAGGTGTAAAAGTATAGTATGAGTATAACCTACCCCATGTACTCAGTAAGTATCCTTACTAACCTCGGTGAAGTAATGACGAGGTCCCATGTCAAGGATAGTCACTATATATATATATATATATATATATATATATATATATATATATATATATATACATATATCATTTCGAGCTCTACCATGTCGTTCAACGGTTTGAGATCTTGAGTAGCTTCATTATATGTATTATGACTTGCATGTATAGTTGGTTTTGATTTTCGGGAAGTTCGGAGTTGATTTGGAAGAATAATTCTCAATTCGGAAGCTTTAAGTTAGAAGAGTTAACCAAGGTTTGACTTTTGAGTAAACGACCTCAGAATTTAGATTTAAAGGTTTCTATAGGTTCGTAACGTGATTCTGGACAGGGGCGGATAGCCGGGTTGAGTATCGAGTGGTCCGAGAGCGATGGGGCATATTGTCGAAAGTTTGTATTTTGAAGGTTTTTAAATTTGCTAAGTTGACTTGGAGTGGAATTCTATTTTATCGGACTCTCAGTGGTATTTTGGGACCTTGGATAGGTTCATTTAGTTAATTGGGACTTGTATGTGAAGTTTGGTCGTGATCTGAAATGTTTAAGAATGATTCAGACACTTAAGTTGCATACTAATTAAGTTTAAGAAAATGAGTTGACCACGGTCAAATAGTGGACTTAACGAGCTAGGATTCAGGATTTAAAAGTTTTAACAGGTTTGTATGATGATTTTGGACTTGTTCCCAAGATTTGGTTAGATTCTGATGAGTTTCGGATGGGTTTGGATGGTGTCGTGCTCTTATTTGATATTTTAATGTCGTTTCTTTTGGCATAAAGGGTACCATATTGAGCAAACGACCTTGGATTTATGATTTGATTAAACCATTAGATCCATATAGTATTATGGAACAATAGCAATAAGAATCCTTGAATTCTGAAGTCGTATGAGAGAATTATGCCTATTTTTGTGTCAGGAAAGATTGCTGGTTTCTGGTACGAACTTTTGTTCTTCACGAACGCGAGGGAGGCCCCCCGCAAACACGAAGAAGGAATTATGGGTTGAACGGTCAATGCAAAAAATTTCTCTTCGCGAACGTGATGGTGTCCCGCGAAAGCGATGAACAAACTATCTGGACAGTATTTTAAATTAGCAAACCGAGTATTTTATTATTTTGAGCATATCTTGAGTTCTAAAGCTCCGTTTGAGGTAATTTTTGCGGTGTTGTTCTTGTCTCAATAAGGGGATAAATATTTAACCTTTATTTTGATATTTTCCCATGATTATTTCCGTCTTTTATTATTTTTATCCGTATTTGGATTGTAGAAATTGAGGTTTTGAGCCCCAAAGTTGAGAAATGGTAAATCCTTGATTTGAGGGTCAATTCATGGAAAACATTCGATGATTTTCTGTATATAGACTATATAAGGTATGGGTAATATTTATTTTTGATAATTTTCAGAATTCGAGTGCGCGAGCCCGGGGTTGACTTTGTTGACTTTTCGTGCGTAGTTGGGAATTTGTTTCTAATTATTAAATTACGAGTCTTTTAGTATATTTTGATTGGTTTGGACATTCTTTGACTAGTTTCGGATCGTTTGGCATTGGTTTGAGGTGTAAGAGAGGTATTGGAGCCGGTTATCAAACTTCAGAGCAAGATAAGTCTCCTGCCTAACCTTGTAAGAGGGAATTTACCCCGTATGTGCTATATTTTATTGTGTGCTACATTTTATGGGAGCTACGAACATATGAGATGACGAGTGTCCGTGCATATGCTAGATTATTGATCATGTCCAGGTAGACTTAGACTCACACCATGTTTTAACTGTATTACTTGAGTTATCCTTGCATGTTTAAATGCCGTAATTCACATTTTAGCCTAAGACTAGACTTGCGTAGAGTATCGGACTTGCTATTTTAGATACTTGAAGAACTACTTGATTAGTCATGGAAATTATACTTCCTTTTACAGATTTCTTAAGCGTAGTGCGTATTCGTTAGAAAGTTTTCTTGAATTTCATAACTCACACGTATATTCGTGAGAGAGTTAGCGGTCCACTGACCTTCATCGGAGTAGCAAACCAGGTGGTCCTCTTCAGCCGTTTAAGAATCGGAATTCACACTCAATTTGAAGTAATCAAACTCAAGCGAAAAGGAAAGAAAGAAAGAAAATCAGTAAAGAATTTTAGAGTATTTTAGCAGCTAGCATTTACTAAGTTTCTTAGGTAGTTTGTCTTGTTAGGTAAGAGCATTAAAGTTCCTATTTATATTGGCCAAAAGAGCCTTAGGGTTGGTTAGAATTCAAAGAGTAGTGAAATATGATGATTGAACGCTGATGATAGCAAAGGGGATAAGGGGATAAGCAGAAGGTAAACAGAGGGGAAATCAGAGTGAATTTTACCTTGGCACGAAATGGTAAAGGAAATCTACAAAGGACCATCGGTCCAAGCCCATGTCCAGAGGTCACTATGTTTGACTTCTGGACCAAAATCATGATAATGGGGTCAGGATCTTCATGAATCTACACCTGCATGCATAGATTTGAACGAGCAACGGTGGAAATGATTATATTCTCACCCTTTCACATTTAGGTCTAGGGTTTGGGGGTTTGAGATTCAAAATAGGGTGAGGAAAAAAGATGGGATCGGCGAGATTCTCGGTTGGAAGAGAGACAGGGTGAATATTTAGTCAATTTTGAGTGACCTTGCACCATTTTATGCAAGGTTTTAGGGATTGATGGCCTGAGAAGATGAGAGAAAAGAGAGAGGAAAAGGAAAGAGAGGTGGCCGGTCATTGGACGAAATGATTAGGCTTTGGGGGTTGGTCTCTTAGTTAAAACGAGAGATAGGAGGGGAGCCGTAGGATCGTCTTGATCAACGACCCTAGATTTTTCTGGATAAAAGGAAAAGAAAAGGTGTTAGTGGGATAAAACTGGAATCGTAGGATCATTTGGATCCAACACTTGAGGGGTTAATAAAGTAAGGTAAATTGGGATTAATATTGCGGACCGCTGATGATTTGGATCAACGGTCCGGATGAGTTGTATTTTTTCTATGAGTGATTGGAAGTGTGACGTGTCTTGTGGTGATTGGTTGAAAGTAAGTAGCGTGGATCGCCAAGTAGGATAGGGATGGGGGTTAGCCGGACCAGATTATAGGTGTTGGGCAAATGTTTTGGGCCAGATTCTTTGGGCAGTACACTAAAAATTAATTTAAAGCATGGCCAATTGAATTAAACTATTCGATTACAACTGTAGCCCATTTTAAGTTTTGACTCATTTTATAATTAAATTAATTAGACTTAGTTAATCCCAATTAAAATGTAATAAAATATAATTAACAAATGTATTGTTAGTTACTGTAATTAGTTAGTTTTAAATAACTAAAATTATAGTGCTCGTCTATTAAATTATGAAAACTAATGATTTGGTTAATTAAAGTAATATAGGTAATATAATTATATATTTCAAGACTAAATTATTGGAATAATTGTAATACTTGTTTATAAAATTATGAAAGCTAGTTTTAATTAATTAAAGCAGTAGAAGTAATATAATTTATAAATATTTTAAGACTAGATTATTATTGATTATAGAATTAATATTATTAACTATTATTATTCTTATTATTACTTATTACATTATTTATATTTTGAGAAAATAGGTATTATTAATTTTAAAAATACTCCACTACATTTATTGCTGACCAATAAGAGTAAAAAATTTAATTTAAAAGGAGAGGGTCAAAATTGATCGTCAAAGCTATGTTCTTTAGTCCATTAGTATGTGATTTGGTATCCGTTATTCGTATAACTATATTCTTGTATATGCTTTCTGTGTGATGGACTGGATTGGCAGCAAGTGAGTGGTCTATGCTGGATGAGTTATTAAGGCACGTGAGTTGTCCATGTGATTGTTATGATTATGGCACGTTAGTTGTCCGTGTAATTATGGCACGTGAGTTGTACGTGCAGTGTGTGGATAAGGATCTATCCCCCTAGGGTTACCCTCTCATGTTTCTCTCTTGATGGTGTACACGTAGATTGTGAGAAATCGACGGGTTTCTAGTTGACTTGGTTTATGGAAAATTGATCCTTGTTTGGACTTTGCATCTCTTCTCTATTTGCAAACTCATTAGATGCATATATAATTTTTATTACATATCTTCTCTATATGCTAGCTTTGGAATGTATACATCCCTTTATGCATATCTTCTCTATATGCTGCCTTACTTGACGAGATGATTCACAATACATATCTTCTCTATATGTGGATCTATGTGACTTGTATTGCTTAATCATGCATATATTCTCTATATGCAACAGTTGAAGGATTACTTGATATTTCATGCATATTTTCTCTATGTGCTACTGTTGAAGGATTACTTGATATTTCATGCAATCTCCTCTATATGCAAATGCTGAAGGATTATTTGATATTTTATGCATATTTTCTTTATAGGCAATTGTGGAAGGATTATTTGATATTTTATGCATACCTTCTCTATATGCAAGGTTTGATGATTTAATGATGTTAGATGCATGTCTTCTCTACATGTTGAGTTGTTAAACTGGAACATTACCTGTGCATACCTTCTTTATATGCAGTTATTGATGTGTTATCTGATATCAAATGCATATTTTCTTTATATGTTGGAATGTTGATAGACTTGCGCATATCTTCTCTATGTGCACCGATTGGTTGTACCTGTATTTCATGCTTAAATTCGATATTGTTGCTGGATACATGTATATGTTATTGAGCTGTATATGTTATGTAAGTTGAGTATTCATGACCTAAGACCTCGTCACTACTTCACCGAGGTTAGTCAGGATACTTATTGTGTACATGGGGTCGGTTGTACTCATACTATACTTCTGCACCTTGTATACAGATCTTGGAGCTGAGCTGTTGTGGATGATAGAGGCTAGGGTTGATGATGTTCCCGCATTCTGAATATAGCTATCACTTGTTCTTGGTAGTTTAGGATTTGTGCCTCTGTTCATCTATATTCCAAATAGATCTTGTATTTATTTTTGTACCAGTTTTGTAATCCAAAAATTATAGTGGTTCATGACTTGTACTACCAATCTTTGGGATGTTGTATGGAATTCAGCTATGTTATTTGTTAATTACTGATGTTATTTCATCGAGTTTTGTTATTGGTTGTTTCGCTTACCTGGCGGGTTAGGTTAGGTGCTATCACGGCTTGGTGGGATTTTGGATCGTGATAATTTTTGTGATATATTAAATATTTAACTCCTAATTATATTCAATTAATAGTTACGCTTGTATTTCTACGGTCGCCAACATAAAATGCCTTTTTTTCTTTTCTTTAATAAAAGAATTGTAATGACCTGACCCGACAAGTCATTTTGTATATTTGAGTGCCATTCCCCAATTTGATTCTTCCCATATGTTTATTTGTTATTTTATAACTTGCAGGGATTGTTGGTTTTGTTTTGGAAAGGTTTTGGAGTGAATTGGAACATTTAGTTCCATTGTTGGAAGCTTAAGTTGTAAGAGTTGACCAATGTTTGATTATTGTGTAAACGACCTTGGACATGTGATTTGATGGTTCCAATAGGTGTGTATGGTGATTTTGGAATTAGGCGTATGTTTGGATTTGGAGGTTCCTAGGATTTTTTGGCTCTATTTGCTGAAAGTTGGGAACTTGAGGGTTTGGAGAGTTTCTAAGATTGACCGGGAGTTGATTTTGATAATATCAGGTTCGTATTATTGTTCCAGAACTTGGAATATGTTCATTTTTTTATTTGGGACTTGTGTGCAATGTTTGGATGTAATCCGAGTTGGTTAGGCGTGAATCGGACGCTTGGTCACTTTCAAACATCATCATCATCATCCACAATAAGGCATTTCAAATCAATGTTTCTAGCATACATGTGAACAATTTAGAGTCTTAGGCACACAAAGGCTTTTCATAAAATTCGGCATAATAGCCTTTGTTTGAACTTGTCTTGAAGTCGCAACATTATTAATGCACATCCCATACTTGGAACATACTCTCAAATGATAACATAACATGATAAAAACATTTTGGGGATGCATATTGAACATATATCTTTCAAAACAAGCTTATTCGGAATAGCCACTTTTATAATGAACAACTCGGAACTTACATAAATTACATGAATACGGTGGGATTCAATTCTAGGAGAGGAGTTTAGCCAACATACCTCAATGGAGCTTCCTTAAGCTCTAAAATATTTTGGAATTCTTAGAAACTTCAATCTATTTGAGAAATATAACAAATTGAACCAAAATTAGGAAGAGCATCATGGTTCTAGCTTATTTGAGCATTTTATTAAATACTAGATGTGCATTAAGGTTTCAAGGTCCTTTTATAGAGGATTCCATCATCCCAAAACCCATTCTTTACCATTTTTACAACAATCTTCCTACACCCTTTGATAATACATGCATGCAAAATAACCAACTCCCATACCCAAGAATTATCTTACTAATTACCCATTTCTAGTTAACTTTCAAAATTGAGGGTTAGGGTGTAAAATATTACCTCTAGGATGAAGACCTTATGAGTTTTCCTTGTGAATTTCCCCAAATATTGAGCAAAGATTGATGAAAAATAGCCTAGGGTTTCCTCTCTCTCTAAAATATTCTCACTTCTCTCTAAAATATCAGATTTTAGCTAAAATATGGTCCATTGCGTGCATTTAACGAAGTAGGGTCAGGTTATTAAAACCCAAAAATGAAGCTCCGGAACAGGATCTGCGGTCGCATATGCGATCGCAGAATTGATATGTAGTCCGCATATCGGCCGCAAAAATTAGTGCCCAAAAATGGATGCTGCCTGCCTGGGTTTGCGGTTACTATGCGGCCCGCAGACCTATTCTGCGGTCGCATAATGAATCACAGAATAGTTCTACAGTCGCATAGTCGACCGCAGAATGACATCCAAAACTGCCCCTTTCCTGCCTCACTCTGCGGCCATTATGAAGTCCGTAGAGTGATTATGTGGCCGCATAGTGGGCCGCATAAATGCATTTTTCTGCCCAAAATTTTCTTTTACTCCCTAGTGCATTGTTCAACCCAAAAAGTCTGAGCCGCGGCGAGCAAGCTCGCCGTGAAGAATTTCTACAATCCTCAAACACTTAAGCCTACTTCGGCACCACGAAACCTTAAATTCCTTTGCAAAATTTTATGGGGCCTTACATGAGCAAGGTATAGTAAAACTCCCTGGATCTCCACACTTTTGTGGGAGTTTGTTTTGCAATATCGCGCTGCAATGCTTTGTGAGCTTCACCACCGAGGTCTCCTCTATTTTCCTCTTCTTTGTAAGGATAACCTTCAAGAATTTGGCATAAGCAGGCATTTGTGAGATCACTTCTGTGAATGGTAAGTTCACATGAACCTGTTTTAGCACATCCAAAAATCTCTCAAATTGCTTGCCCAACTTTTCTCTATATAGATTTTGAGGGACAGGTAGAGCAGGCATATGTTTGCTCTCCTCATGTTCCTCCCTTCTCAATTTTTCTTCCTTATTCTTTTTCTCAGCTTTCATTGAGCCTTTATTCTTCTTGTCATCATAACATTTCAGCTGTCCCCACTTTCTTTTGCAAGTATCACATCTTTCTAGATCAGAGTGGGATCTTTCAACACTTACCCACTTTTCAAGGTTACAACATTCACTGTTTCTTTGGGATTTCTCTCAGTATCAGCAGGGAGAGTTCCTGGAACCCTCTCAGATAATATTGTTGTAATCTGTCGCATTTGCTTCTCTAAATTTCGAATTGCTGCCCCTTGTACTTCAAATCTTTCATCAGTTTTCACAATGAAGGCCTTCATGAGATCTTCTAGACCAGGCTGATTGGGATGTTGAGGCTGAAACTGTTGCCTCGACTGATTCATAAAACCAGGCGTTCCTTGTCCCTGAAATATGGGGTTATTTTGTTGCCATGCATTTGTGGTACCCCTAGATAAACTCCATGAAAAATCGGGGTGCTTCTAATTAAAATTATAGTTCCCCATATCATTCACTTCCTCAGTTGAAGCTTAACACTCATGAGTAGTATAACGACCCGACCAGCCATTTTGAGCTCTAGTATGTATTCAATGGTTTGAGGCCTTGAGTAGCTTTACTTCAGGTACTATGACTTGTGCGTGTGGTCGGAATTTAATTTCGGGAAATTCGGGATTAATATGGAAAGAAAATTCTAATTTTGGAAGCTTTAAGTTGGGAAAATTGGCTAAGGTTTGACCTTTTAAGTAAATGACCTCGGAATCGGTATTTGAAGGTTCCAACAGGTTCGTATGATGATTTTGGTATTAGTAGCATGTTCGAATGTTAATTTGGAGGTCCGTAGGTTATTTCGGCATCAAATTGGCGAAAGTTGAAAAATTGGATGATTTTTGGGAAGTTTGACCGGGAGTGGACTTTTTGATATCGGGGTTGGATTCCAATTCTGGAAGTGGGAGTAGGTCCGTAATGTCAATTATGACTTGTGTGCAAAATTTGAGGTCAATCGGACTTGATTTGATAGGTTTCGGCGTCAAATGTAGAAGTTTGAAGTTCTAAAGTTCATTAAGCTTGAATTGGGGTGCGATTGTGGTTTTAGCATTGTTTGATATGATTTGAAGGCTCGACTAAGTTTGTATTGTGTTT
The DNA here is from genome assembly GCF_000390325.3 of Nicotiana tomentosiformis. Lineage (NCBI taxonomy): Eukaryota > Viridiplantae > Streptophyta > Magnoliopsida > Solanales > Solanaceae > Nicotiana > Nicotiana tomentosiformis. The sequence goes on along the minus strand of NC_090821.1, from coordinate 23,670,379 downwards.
TAAGACTGGTTGGTATATTTGGTCAAGGTCCCGGGGGCCTCAGGTGGATTCCGGATGGTTAACAGATTGAATTTGGCCTTATGAAAAGGCTGATGGCAGCATATCTGGTGTAACCGCACCTACGAGGTTTTGGCCGCAGGTGCGGAGCCGCAGAAGCGGCACTGTGGCCGTAGAAATGACTTTGGACTAAGTTGGGTGGCCGCAGATGCGAGTGTATTTCCGCATCTGCAAGCCCGCAGATGCGAAAGGAACTCCGCAGAAGCAAAAAATGAGAGGGGCAACTGGGTCGCAGAAGTGGAGGGGTATCCGCACATGCGGGAGCGCAAAAGCGCATAGTGGACCGCAGAAGTAGTCGTGCAGAAGCGTAAAATGGTCCGCAGAAACGGATTTCGCCTAGCTTGGAGGGAACCGCACCTGCGATGAATTTTCTGTAGGAGCAGAGCCGCAAGTGCGGCTGGTGTTCTGCAAGTGCGGCTGGTGTTCCGCAGGTGCAAAAAGTCGGCTGGAGTATTCTATGTTATCACCGGGTAAGCAGTGCAGTATTGGGGGGAAAGAGGGAAATAGCCGCGGGTTCGCGAAAGGTCTTTCATAATAGGTATACCAGTGGAGATGCTATTGTTCGCATAAGGAATGTATGAGTTCCTTTATGGGTACTGAGACGATGTGGTCTCGTGAAAGTGGTCACTTGGGAGGAGTGTTTTGAGTTTGCTATGATTCTTGAATGAAGCTGCTATTATTTCTAAGGCAAGTCAAGAGTGAATTGGAAGAAGTTGTTTGGTTAGTAATGGTTGAATCAGCATGACTGTGGCAATGATCAGTTTCTTCAGCGTGTGAAGTTACCCATGTGGTTAGTGGTTACGTACAATCTTGACAGTCACCATAATTTGGTTGATTTGGGGAGTATTAGATTCGAATGGCCTTGTGGTGTAAATGGATTTCGGGAGAGTTGTGGCGATTTAAACCAGGACTTGTGGTTTGTATTTTTGCGGTTTGAGAATTTAGTTGTGTGTTGTAGTGGTTCTTCTGTAATGAGCTAAGTGAAAGGTTTCTAGCTAATGAAGTGGTTACTCCACTAGTAGTTCAAGGGTTATGGTGAATGCGTGTATTATTGCGTAGCGGCATAATAGGTGTGGTGAGTGGCATGGGAATTGGAAGTAGAGGATCAGGGCTGCGGGTCGGTGTTGATAAGAATGTCACGAGCTTGGATGAGCAGGGAAGAATTCAAATGGTTAGAGTGAGCTGCCGTTATCTTAGTGTCGCCTGGGAATAGTGTTCTGTGGAAGAGGCATTGTGTATTGATTTGCGGATTGTGATATGCTTTACAGAACTAGTACAGTTGGTGGTATGGATGTGCGGACTTGGCTACCTGAGCGGAAGATCGTGGGAGCATACCCCATGGGGAAATTGTACGAGTGTGACATGCTAGTCACTTAATGGTTAAAGATCGAAACCAAGTACGGAGATTTTTGGTACTATCGTTAATGTGAGGGTTGATGCCTAGAAGGCGCTCTATTCATTTGGTTGTGAACTGTGGGGGTTGTGCCGGATTGAGACGGCTTGATTATTCGCACGTGTGTTGAGGTCCCGTGCAGCTGGTGGTATTATATGAGCAGGATGGCCCTCGAGATGCATGTCATTTATCGCACCTTAGTTTTGCTTGGGTTTGTAGCGTATGGCACTATCCGTCTCCCCAGGAAATTGTATTATGCACTCGACGTGCGTGTGGTCGATATTCGGGTGTTTTTTGTAAGGGCAAGCATTACGGCTTGATGTATATTTTCCTCTTGATTGTTATGTGCGGATCGGGTGGCACACCACCACGGATATATGTTGTTGGATCGGGTTGCACGCCGCAACAGTAAGATGTTGAGTACGGTTCAATATATTTGTTTTTGTGTATTTTGTTTCTCATTCACTGAGGGGAGTTCATAGCGTCTGTTCGACCGCTTTATTAGTTATGCGGGTTGGGAAGTTCCATTCCAGAGTTCGCTTTTCCTTAAATATCGCATTCCAGTTTGTAGTCTGTTGGCATTGTACGAGATCTTGGTCAGTGTTTGAGGTGGCTTATTGCCTGTGTAACTTATACTGGGTGAGACGAGATCATTGGACCTGAAATTTGTGCAATCCGATTTATATAAGGTACATTAAAGGGAAAATATCGTTATTCAGTTCAAAATGAGGTAATGGTTTTGGTTAGGGGAGAGACTCCATGAATTATTGATTCGGCAGGTGGTTATGAGTTTCTACACGTCTCTTTCATCGTAGCAGTATTGCGAGAGTTGGAACAGGACTTACATGTGTCATGAGGTGTATTGTGGGCATCAGATTCGTGAAATTTCAGCTATTGTGGTCGGGGAATGTTATTATGGACAACCGACCCATGTGGTGCATGGTGTGATTTCATCATAGATGCATGATCATGTTTTGGTACAGTGTGTGGAGGTTGGTACGATGTTCGTGTGGTTAGGCCTGTAAAGAAATTCGGAAGTTGGAACTTGGTTCTAAAGCTTGATAGCTAAGGTTATAGGGAGGATTTTCAGTCTGGCTCGAGCTAATGTGTTCAACTAGAATGTGGTGGCATGGGTAGGTGCACGAGGTATTAAACTGTGATTTTGGGAAATTCCGGAGCTGTCCTTAGCACATTCGAGGACGAACGTATGTTTAAGTGGGGGAGAATGTAACGACCCGACCGGTCCTTTTGAGCTCTAGCGCATCGTTCAGAGGTTTGAGGCCTTGAGTAGCTTCACTTTAGGTATTATGACTTATGCGTGTGGTCGGAATTTAATTTTGGGAAGTTCGGGATTGATATGGAAAGAAAATTCTAATTTCGGAAGCTTTAAGTTGGGAAAATTAGTTAAGGTTTGACTTTTTGAGTAAACGACCTCGAAATCGGGATTTGAAGGTTCCAACAGGTTCGTATGATGATTTTGGTCTTAGTAGCATGCCCAGAAGTTGATTTGGAGGTTCGTAGGTTATTTTGGCGTCAAATTGGCAAATGTTGGAAAATTTGATGATTTTTGGGAAGTTTGACCGGGAGAGGACATTTTGATATCGGGATCGGATTTCGATTCCGGAAGTGGGATGGGACCGTAATGCCAATTATGACTTGTGTGCAAAATTTGATGTCAATCGGACTTGATTTGATAGGTTTCGTCGTCGAATGTAGAAGTTTGAAGTTCTAAAGTTCATTAAGCTTGAATTGGGGTGCGATTCGTGGTTTTAGCGTTGTTTGATATGATTTGAAGGCTCGACTGAGATCGCATTGTGTTTTAGGACTGGTTGGTATATTTGGTCGAGGTCCCGAGAGCCTCGGGTGGATTTCGGATGGTTAGCGGATTGAATTTGGCCTTATGAAAAGGCTGGTGACAGCATATCTGGTGTAACCGCACCTGCGAGGTTTTGGCCGCAGGTGCGGAGCCGCAAAAGCGACACTGTGGCCGCAGAAGCGACCTTTGGACTAAGTTGGGTGGCCGCAAATGCGAGTGTATTTCTGCATCTTCGAAGGGAACTCCGCAGAAGCGAAAAACGAGAGGGACAACTGGGTCGCAGAAGCGGAGGGGTATCCGCACATGCGGGAGCACAAAAGCGCGTGGTGGACCACAGAAGCTGTCGCGCAGAAGCGGTCCCGCAGAAGCGTAAAATGGTCCGCAGAAGCAGATTTTGCCTGGCTTGGAGGGAACCGCACCTGCGATGGATTTTCTGCAGGTGCAGAGTCGCAGGTACGGCTGGTGTTCCACAGGTGCAGAAAGTCGACTGGGTAGATTCTTTTAAAATCTAGGTTTTGCTCATTTCCCTCATTTTCTCTCTTGGTTGGGGCGATTTTGGAGAGCTTCAAGGGAAGATTTTCATCAAGCAACATAAGGTAAGTGATTCCCACCTATTACAAGTTAAATACATGGTTTTTATATGGATTAGGGCATGGAAATTAGTAGAAATTTTGGGATTTTGGTAGAAAACCTAGAATTGACATTTTTGGATTTTGACAACGAAATTGGACATGGAATTAAGAATAAATTATATATATGGATTTTCGTGGTGTTATGGGTAAGGTTTATCTTCAAGAAATTTTGGAATCCGGGCACGTGGGCCCGAGGATTTATTTTATAGACCTTTCGAGCGGAGTTGGGAATTTGCTTAAATTGATTAATTATGGGTATTAGAGTATCTTTTGATTGGTTTGCATATTGTTTGAATATTTTTTGGATCGACGGGCTTTGGATTGAGATGTTAGAGAGGCCTTCGAGCCAGTTTTGGAACTTCGGAGCGAGGTAAGTCTCCTGTCTAACTCTGTGAGGCAGAAACTACCCCTAGGTGATGTATTTGTTATGTGTTACTTATTGCGGGTGCTACGTATGCACAAGGTGATGAGAGTCCGTGCGTAGCTAGATTCATGTTATGTCCGGGTAGACTTAGGCTCACACCATGCTATAGCTGTACTACTTGAGTTGTTTTCTGTCTATTAAATTCCTTTATTTTTATGATGCGACTTGAGACTAGACTTGTGTAGAGTAATGGACTTGCCATCATAGAGATTCAATGGGCTTCATGGTTAGTCGCTGTATAATTGTACTCTCCTTACGAAATTCTCCCGTGTTATGCGTTCTCATCGAAAGGTTCCCTTAAAATCTATAACTCACACGACTATTCGTGAGTGGGGTCGAGGATCCGTCAAAGCTTCTTATTCTAATGGGGATCGGGTCATTCGCCTCGGCAGGATAGATACATCTATGGTTCGTGCCGTTCGACCCTCGATAGTGCGCACACTAATGGGATCGGGCTGTACGCCACTGCAGGATTTATGTACCACATTCTCATGGGAGCGGGCCGTTCGCCTCGGCAATAAAATAGATGTATCTATGTTTTGGTATTGTTATGATGGATCGAGCCATACGCCTCGACATTTCTGTGAAATACTATCATGAAATCATGCGTAATAATGAGCAAAAAGCCAGCATATCTGTGAGCTTCCCCTGATTGAGCTATGACGACCTATTTGGTAAGGTCCACATTATATAAACTCCGATTGAGGAGGTAACTACTAGCTGAGAGCTTGAGATATATTTGAGAAGAGAGTTGTACCACGTATTTACACCTGTTATTTTTGTTTACTTACTCTGATTCACATATGTTTACTCCTACTGTATCTGTCTTATTGGACCTCTAGTAAGTGTCGATGTCGACCCTTCGTCACTACTTTTCTGGGGTTAGGCTAGATACTTACTGGGTACGCATTGATTTACGTACTCATGCTACACTTGTTGCACTTTTTTGTGCAGGCACTTATATGTCTGATGGTCTTTTGGGCGCAACGGCGCGGCTATTGCGGGGATTTACCGTGAGCTGCTTTCCATGTTACACTCCGCAACCTACAGAGTCTCCATCAGAGTTATTTTTATTTTTCCTGTCTAATTGGTTATTCTAGACAGATGTTGTATTTTATTATATATCCTAGTTGATGCTCATGCACTTGTGACATCGGGTTTTGGGGGTTCCTACCGTTGTTAGTCATTGCAGATCACATAGTTATTAACATTTTCCCCTGTATATTCCATTTTATACTATTTAAGTAATGGAAAAATTATGATTTCAAAAAAATAAAATGAGTAATTAAATCAATCAATCACTGTTGGCTTGCCTGACAGCGATGTTAGGCGCCATCACGACCTATAGTGGATTTTGGATCGTGACAAGTACGGTGTCCTCTTCCACATATATCACAAGCTGCGTGAGGCTCATTTTGTATCGAGGCTAAGATCATCTTCCATATTTCTTTAGCCATAGCATCAAGCTGTACCTGCACAGATGTTTTAGCATCAACCTGGTGAACACCCGTCGATCTTCTTATTTCAGCACTCTTAGAGGGCCACTGATTTGCATATTCAGATAACTCATTAAGAATTGTAACTATCTCCTCTGGAGTCTTCTTCATCAATGGGCCTCCAGCTGCATTGCTCAATGGTCTATGCGAGGCCTGTGTCAATCCATCCCAAAAGTTCTGGAGTTGCATCCAGAGTTCAATTCCGCTATGTTGACACTTTCGAACAATATCCTTAAACCTCTCCCATGCTTCAAAAGCAGTTTTCGTATCTTTTTGGCAGAAGTTATGGATTTCTCTTATAAACTTGCCCGTTTTAGCTGAGGAGAAATATTTATCAAGGAATTTTTTGGTCATCTCCTCCCAAGTTCTAATTGATCCTCTGGGCAAGCTTCGAAGCCACTGTTTTGCATAATATTTAAGAGAAAAGGGGAATGCCCTTAAATACACTGCATCTTGTGACACACCATTGTATTGAAAGGTGTTCATAATCTCCTCGAAGTCCATTAGACATGTGTTTGGATCTTTGTTTGGCTTCCCTCTGAAGACACAATAATTCTGAAGGGTTTGAAGCAACCCTTGCTTCAACTCGAAATTGTTTGCTGCAATTGGAGGTGGTCTAACACTTGATAAACCTTGATTGTAGACCAGTCTAGCATAATCGCCAAGTGGACTCCCAGGCCCGGGAACTATATTTCTGAACTGATCTACAACCAAGGGTTGATTTTGAGTAATTCTCCAACCCCTCTTTTCTTCATAGATAATCTGTGCATCTCTAATAGCTGCTTCCTCAGCATCCTGTGTAGCTTGTTCTCTTCGTTGGGCTGCTTCTCTCGCAGCCAAATCTACATTATCCTCACCGTTTCCAGCCATAAGTTCTTTGGTTGAGGATTGCCCAACCTTTTCTGATGTCTCGGTGAAATTTCTTTCCTTCCTTAGCTGTCGCAGTTATTTTTCAATTTCAAGCTCGTATGGTAGCACTTCCTTCGCAAAAGTTCGAGTCATGCACCAATCTTAACCTGTAACCTGCGCATAGTCAAAGACCACCAACCGTAAATAGAGAAAAATAAAATTAAATAAAAAGAAAAAAAAATTCTGAATTAGCACTACAAACTATTTCAAACACTGTTGATTGCCAATCCCCAGCAATGGCGCCAAAATTTGACGAGCGCAAAACACACACTTAAATTCTACTTGCTAATCAAATATAGTATAGTATAATATCGTATCCACAGGGATCAGATTTAAACAGTATTCTCGTAGTTTCTAGCTTGATTGCTATCCAAGATGATCAACACTTGATATTTATATGATTTCTAACTAAAGTTAACTAAGAGTCTAAAGCTATTGACTAATGACAATCGAAACAAGGATAAGCAAGGAAGTTATCAGTTGGAGAAAATAGGGGTTGATAGGATAGGTGCAAGATAATTGGTTGGGATCTAACTCTAGGTTATTAACTTCTAATGTTCAAGTGAGTCTCTCGAATTCACTCAATTATTAGTTTAAACGTTCAACAAAAACTCCTCTCTCAATTAAGTTTTAACCTCACGAGATGAACCAATTTAAGCACGTGAAGATATGCAAGAATGCGTAGTGGATCGGTCTTTAGGAAAAGCTCTTTCGATTATTCTCCTAACTAGGTTTAATCAATCATTCAACTAGCCTCTTTCGATTAATAAAAAGAATTAATGAACTCAACCACCAATATAATGCAAAGATATCACAAGTTATGCCTCTCTTGATTACATGAACACGTGAATATAGATGCAACATTTAAATCATCCAAAAATGCTTCAATACATAAAACTAGAGTTATAATCCACAAACAATCATCAAAATACCAAATCCATCAAACCCTAAAAGGGAACTACTCCATAGATATGGAGAAAGTCATCACAGATAAAGTTAAAGTAGAGGAAAACATAAATTCAATCAAAACTCGGGTCTTGAGTGAGGAAGGAATGATGAAATCTTTGTGCTCGTGTTCTTCCAACTCCTCAGCCTCCTTAGGTCAAATATGTGTCAAAAGTCCAGAAAATAACGTTTTTCCAAGTATTTATACCAAGAAGGGTTGAGCTCAGACGAAATCACCTTTTCCTAGCCGAAATAGGACATTTACTCTGTAAAAGAATACAAAGACGCATCGCATGGGGCGACGCGCCATGCAAGGGATTAGTGGGGAAATCCATAGAGCTAACTTCTGACAGACAGTAGGAATTTGTACAAGTGCGATGCCCCACGCGCCGCGGTAGTGGGGATTTCTCAGAGTACGGATCAAACTTCGATTTTTGACGTCCAGACTTGGTTCTCAACCCCCGAACACGATCCCGCCTTAATCCCTTGGGCTTTTACTCAGACTTCAAAGCTCCAAATAACTCGAATTATCTCCACAACATCTACATCACTCGGAATCACTCCTACAAGGCATAAAACACACAATAAGTGCAAAACACTCCAATTAAAGCTCAAAACAAGTAAAATGCAGTGAATTAGAGTGCAATAAGAGACTAAAATACGGGATTATAGCCTACCATGAAGGCCATAGTGAAATAAAGCATGAAATAAAACATAAGAGTGAGATGATGATATTAATAGGCAAAAACCATAAATATATACTAGAAATTCCCAATACCCGGTGTCACAAGTGCACGCACAATCTAGTAGAATATACAAAGCACTAAAACTATTGTCTATCATGAAATTGACATAAATATAAAATGCAACAGGAAGGAGACTTCAGGTGCTACAGATCGGAGCATGGGGAAGCAACTCACCACTAGGTCTCCGGGTAATATGTATGTGTGTGTGTGTGTGTGTTAGGGGGGGGGGGGGGGCTAAACGGACACCAGATGTACTTGGCTCGGTACCTGCATAATTTGCGCAGAAGTGTAGCACGAGTACGTAAACAACGCGTACCCAGTAAGTATCTAGTCTAACCTTGAAGAATTAGTGACGAGGGGTCGACATCAACACTTACTAGAGGTCAATAAATAAAATGCAAGAATTATAAAAAGACATGAAATACAACAGTAACAATGAAATAGGAAACAATAAATAAATGATTCTTTAACAAAATATTACCTTAAAATCTTCAAAGACCACATGCCGATTTCAACAAATAAGAGCCATCAAGTAATTGTCAATTCTCAAGTCATGAAGGAAATATCAGTATAATCGAACTCCTAGCGATATTACGCATGAAATATGCCGAGGTCATACAGACCGATCCATAATAATCGTGTACATACACTATCGAGGTCGTACGGCCCGATCCATGGATGTATCTCACTATATATATATATATATATAGCCCGATCCACAGGAATTTATATATATATATATATATATATAATCGTGTACATACACTATCGAGGTCGTACGGCCCGATCCATGGATGTATCTCACTATATATATATATATATATAGCCCGATCCACAGGAATTGGAAACTCTTCTGACTATGGGACATACGTGTACAACACCATGATTGGCACATAAAAGAGCATAATCTTCTATCAACAATCGAATATTCTGCCAAAACTCAAAGTAACGAAGCTCGATCTAACATAATCCCTAATCGAATTTCAATTATGAATTCAAGTAATTAAACTAGCAAGTTGGGCTCAAATAATACAAGTATTGCATGATAAAGTCCTAAGTCTACCCGGACATAAATATGATTTTTGGCTACGTTCGGACTCTCGTCACTTCATGCGTACGTAGCACCCACAATTATTAACAAATAATAATTTAAATACCTACGAGGTTAATTACCTCTTATAAGGTTAGGTAAGAGACTTACCTCGCTTTCAAGTCCTCTTCCCGGTCCTCAAACCACACTAATAGCCTCAAAATAACGCTGAGCAACCCGAAACTAGTCAAACATTGTACAAATTAATCAATACATGGTGAAAAGTTCTTAATTCATCTATTAGAACAATTAGCCAACCCAAATCGGAAAGTTCTTAGAAGTCACCCCAGGCCCACATGGCCGGATTCCAAAACGTTTTGTAGATAAATGTTACCCAAGACCCTATGAAATCAAATATATAATTTCAACTCAATTCCATAATCATTTTCATGGTCTTATCCCATTTTTACCAAACCCTAGGTTTCTCAACATAATCCCATAATTTCTACAATTTCTATGTTAAAATCTACCCATAGTCTATGTATACTCACATTAGGTAGAAATAACTTACCTTCAATTGCTAGGTGAAAATTCACTCTCCAAAAGCTCCAAAATAGTCCAAGCAAAGTGTAAGAATGAGAAAAATAAGCCTAATCCCAACTTTAAAAGTTTCTGCCCAGAGGTCCCTTCTTCGTGATCGCGAAAAGGGCCTCGCGATCACGAAGGCTAGGCCAGCCAAATCATCGTGAACGCGACCTGCTCTTCGCGAACGCGAAGAGCAATGGCCCACTGACCCCCAAACCCAGTCTCTTCTATGCGATTGCGGGCCTCCTATTGCGAACACGAAGGCCACAGGTCCTAAACCTTCGCGAACGCGACCCAATGATCGCGAACGCGAAAAACAAAACACCCATGCCCCAAATCCTTCATCGCGAATGCGAGACTCCCTCCACGTTCGCGAAGAAGGAAACCAGTAGCAGAAAATCTACTATATTGGACTTAGCTCCAAGTGGTCTGAAACACACCCGAGCCACCCGGGACCCCATCCAAATGCACTAACAAGTTCATAAACATGATACAGACCTGCTCGAAGCCTCGGAACACATAAAACAATATCGAAACTAAAAATCGCACCCTAAAACCAAATTAATCAACTTATGAACTTCAAACTTCTTCAATTGGCTCCGCACGCGATGAAACATACTTAGACTACTCGAAATGACGCCAAATTTTGCGCACAAGTCACAAAACATCGTACTAACCTATTCCCAGGATTGGAATCCCAAACGGACCTCGATAACATCATAGTCTACTTAAAACCAAATTTAGGAAATTCTAAGACCATCAAGGAGCCAAATTTCAATATTAAACGTCGAAAAGCTCCCAGATCACTCGAAACTCAATCCGATCACACGTCGAAGTCCAAAATCATTGTACGAACCTATTAGAACAACCAAATCCTTGTTCCGAGATTTGTTTACTCAAAATGTTGACTCAAGTCAAACTTGGCCACCTTAGGCCACTATTAAAGACCTAAGTCTTCCAAATTCATCCTGAACCCTTCCAAAACCAAACCAATCACCCCCCGTAAGTCATAAAATAGTAAGAGCAAATATGGAAAGTCTTAAATAGGGGAACGGGGATCTAAAAAGCAAAACGACCGGTTGGAAAATTACATTTTTCACCTCTTAAACAAATGTTCATTCTCGAACGGGTCTAAAGTCATACCTGGAGTGCTGAATAGGTGAGGATATCTGCTCTTCATGTCCTCCTCGGTCTCCCAAGTCGCCTCCTTGACTGGTTGAACCCTCTAATGGACCTTTACCGCTGAAATCTTTTTAGACCTCAACTGGCGGACCTGCGTGTCAATAATAGCTAGTGGCTCCTCCTCATAACCCAAGCTCTCATCTAGATGAACTTTATTGTAATCTAACACATGTGACCTATCGGCATGGTACTTCCGGAGCATAGACACGTGGAAAACTGGATGAACTACAGATTGACTAGAGGAAAATCAAGCCTAAACCTCTCCAATTCGCTCCAACACCTCAAATGGACCAATGAACCTCAGACTCAGCTTGCTTATCTTTTCAAACCTCATGATACCCTTCATCGGCGAGACATTCAAGAGAACCTTCTCGCCCACCATAAATGATAAATCATGCACCTTCTGATTTGCATAACTCTTCTGTTAAGACTGAGCTATATGAAGTCATTCCTAAATCAACTTTACCTCATTTAATGCATTCCTTACCAAATATGTACCATATAACCTAGCCTCGGCGGGCTCAAATCAACCGATAGGGCACGACATCGCCCACCATACAAGGCCTCAAATAGAGCCATCTCAATGCTGGACTAATAACTGTGGTTATAAGCGAACTCGACCAAAGGTAAGAATCGATCCCACTACCCTCCGAAGTTAATCACACATGCTCTGAGCATATCCTCCAAAATCTGAACGGTTAGCTCTAACTACCCTTTGATCTGCGGATGAAAGGCCATGCTGAGCTCTACCCGAGTACCCAACTCACTCTGTACTGCTCTCCATAAATGCGAAGTGAACTGAGGGCCTCTATCTAAAATGATGGAAATGGGCATACCATGCAATTGGACAATCTCTTGAATATAAATCTGAGCCAAGCTTTTTGAAGAGTACGTAATCACTACCGGAATAAAGTGCGCCGACTAGGTCAACCTGTCAAAAATGACCCAAATGGCATCAAAATTCCTCAACGTCCATGGCAACCCAACTATGAAGTCCATAGTGATGTGCTCGCATATCCGCTTCGGTATAACTATATGCTGACGTAAGCCACCAAGCCTCTGGTGCTCATACTTAACCTTTTGGCAATTTAGACATTTCGCCACATACTCAACTATGTCCTTCTTCATCTGCCGCCACCAGTAATGATTCCTCAGGTCACGAAAGATATTTGTAGCACCTAGATTAATAGAATACCATGAACTGTGTGCCTCCTCTAGAATCGTCTCCCTCAGGCCATCAACATTAGGAAAATATAGGTGACCCTGGAGTCGTAGAACACTATCATCATCGATAGTAACCTCCTTGGCACCATCCTATAGTGTCGTGCCCTATTTTCTCGCGAAAGCGGGTTTCGACGTGTGACAACTCTTTTAAATGGGTATTAAAAGAGAAGAGTCACTACCTAACAATATAAGGTACTTTAGGGAACCTATTTGCAAATAACTCTGATTTGACTAGTCTGCGTCACCAAGGATCGGGTAAGGACTCAAATTACTTCAAAGAGAAGGTGTTAGGCACTCTTTGAGGTCCACAACTCTGGGTCCCGACCGAAGTTTACACTTATGAAGATTATAAATTATAACTATCCTAAGTGATCATATAAGTGAGGGAAGACATGGAATTTAAAGGTTCTATTATGAACACGTGCAAAGAAAACTGGGCGATAATTAGACTATATAGATAATCAATGCGAGTCTTTAGAGGTTATACAGTATAACTTGATTAGTCTATATTTGATAACTAAGTATGAACAACAAACATCTAAAGAAAAAGGGGGGGGGGGGTCCTAAATGTTTTAGCCTAAATGATCACCCCGTGCAACATAAATAATACTTCGCAACTCCCTTGAGGTAGGGGTTGCTCCTATTATTCAGCAGGCATAGACTATCATCTCCTGCTACCCTAGTTGTTTACTTTAAGGAGCTCTATTTCAATTCTAGGTCGTGTCCTATGCGTGTATTACCCGTCCCATGCCTATGGTCCAGGAGGCTTTGGACTTACTATTAAGTAGTTCTAGACTCTTCTTAGGGTGCTCAAAAGTGATAAAACTAGCGCGTATTCAAAACATATAGGACTACACATAAATACAAGAAAAGGCTCAAGTTAACCTCCACACATAAACAACAAATTGAACGCAGGCAGATTTAGCAATAGACAGTTTTAGACGTATTAGAGTCGTTAAGTTCTATAGGCATGATTTCTATGTGATTTCGATTTCCAGTATTGTACAAGCGGTACTGCAGCTTTAGACCAACTCATAAGTAGATTAGAAGCATTACAAGTCCTATAGGCATGATCTCTAATTGTTTGCGCAATGAGGTAGTGAAATGATCCTAGAATTCCGAATTACCGGTGCTGATATTTTATAGACATGCTTCTTAGGCAGGTGACAGTATCCTATAGACAAGATTTTTAATAGTTGATAATTGAAATTGATTTTATGATACTTTATACCTATAGGCATGTCATCCAAGTGTGGCAATACAATGAAGTAACAAAAGTAGTTGATTAGTTGATTAAAATCTTATAGTCATGATATCTAGATGGGCAGTATACTAAAAGCAATAGAAGCAATTGACCGACTGATTAGTTGAATTCTTATAGGCATGGTATCTAGATTAAGAAAGCATATGTTATACATCCTATAGGCATGCTGTCTAAATGCACAGTAGCAACATAGAAACAAGTATGGCAAATACTTGGACTAACATGCTTGAACAGTGTACAAGTGAGGTGTGCATGATTCCTATAAGCATGTGAGTGTGTAGAATAGGATCATGTAGAACAAAGTAGCAAACAAAGCATGTAAACCCCTATAGGCATGCTCTCTACCCGTTCATATGAAGATTAAAGGATACCCGTCTTGATGGTAGGCTATAATCTCGTGTTTTAGTTGCCTATTGTACTCTAATTTACTGCACTTTAATTGAGTTTGAGCTTTAATCGCTAGTGTTTTGCGCTAATTGTGTGTTTTATGCCTTGTAGGAGTGATTCCGAGCTATGTAGATGTTATGGAATTTATTCAAGTTATTCTGGAGATTTGAAGTATGAGTAAAAGCCCAAGGATTAAGTTGGGATCGTGTTCAGGGATCAACGGACAATAGTGCACTCAACGAGAGAAACGAAGAATTGAGCAGGACACCACCCAGGTGTGCGAGCACGCACTGGGCATGCAAGTTAAGTAGAACACTGTCCAAAGTGCGCGGCCATATGCGCGAGCACAGAATTGTCCTATTTCACATAGGAAAAGGTGTGCTCATTTGGGCCCGACTCTATTTGGTATATATACATGGAAAAATGGTATTTGTTTGGAATTTTGACACATCTAAGACCTAAGGAGGCTAAGGAGGAGTTGGAGAAGCAAAAGCACAAGGAGTTCATCATTCAATCCTCACTCAAGACAAGAGTTTGGATCGTTTTATGTTTTCCTTTACTTTAAACATACTTGTGATGAATTACTCCATATTTATGGAGTAATTCTCTTTGGGGTTTGATGGATTTGGTGTATTGATATTTGTTTGTGGATTATAACTCTAGTTTTTATGTATTGAATCGTTTTGGATGATTTAATTATTGCATCTATATTCACATATTTATGTAATCGAGAGAGGCATAACTTGTGATATCGTTGCATTATCTTGTTGGTTGAGTTCATTAATTCTTCATTAGTAATCGAAAGAGGCTAGTTGAATTATTATTTAACCCTAGTTAGGAGGATAATCGAGAGAGGTTCTCCTAAAGACCAATCCACTATGAATTCTTGCATATCTTCACTGAGCTTAAATTGGTTCATATTGTGAGGTTGAGACTTAATCGAGAGAGGAGTTTCGACTAAATGTTTGAACTAATAATTGAGTGAATTCGAGAGACTCACTTGAACATTAAAAGTGAATTAACTAGAGTTAAATCCCAGACATTTATCTTGCACCTATCCAATCAATCCCTATTTTCTCCCATTGATATCTTCTTTGCTTATTTTTGTTCGAGTGTCATTCGTCAATAAGTTAGACTCTTAGTTAATTTTAGTTTTAATCACATAAATCTCAACTATTTATCATCTTGGATAGCAATCAAGCTATAAACTATGAAAATACTGTTTAACTCTAATCCATGTGGATACGATATTATATTATACTATATTCGACTAGCGAGCATATTTAAGTGTGTGTTTTGCGCTTATCAAATTTAATCACATAAATCTAAACTATTTATCATCTTGGATAGCAATCAAGCTATAAACTATGAAAATACTGTTTAACTCTAATCCATGTGGATATGATATTATATTATACTATATTCGACTAGCGAGCATATTTAAGTGTGTGTTTTGCGCTTATCAAATTTTGGCGCCGTTGCCGGGGATTGGAAATTAATAGTGTTGGAAATAGTTTGTAGTGCTAATTCAAAAAATTTTCTTTCTATTTTATTTTTTTATTTTTACATTTGGTGTTCCTTGATTGTGCGCAGAATACAGGTCAGATTGGTGCATGACTCGATCTTCTAGGAGGGAAGTGCTACCATACAAACTAGAAATCGAGAAACAACTGCGACAGTTGAGGAAGGAAAGAAATCTCCCCGAGAATACTGAGAAGGTTGGGCAATCCTCAACCAAAGAAATTATGGCGGGAGATGATGATAATGTTGATTTGGCTGCAAGAGAGGCAGCCCAACAACGAGATAAAGCTGCAAGGGATACTGAGGAAATGACTCTTAGAAATATATAAATTGTCTATGAAGAAGAGAGAGCTCAGAGAATGGCTCAGAATCAACCTTTGGCTGCAGACCCGTTCGAAAATATAACTCCCGATGCTGGAAGACCACTTGGCGATTATGCTAGACCGGTCTATAACCAAGGCTTATCAAGTGTGAGACCACTCCAGTTGCAGCTAACAATTTTAAGTTAAAGCAGGGGTTGCTTCAAACTCTTCAAAACAGTTGTGTTTTCAGAGAAAAGATGAACGAAGATCCAAACAATCATCTGATGGACTTCGAGGAGATTATGAACACCTTTTAATACAATGGTGTGTCACAAGATGCAGTCTACTTAAGGGCATTCCCCTTCACACTCAAAGATGATACAAAGCACTAGCTTCGAAGCTTGCCTAATGGGTCGATTAGCACATGGGATAAGATGACCAGAAAATTTCTTGATAAATATTTCTCATTAGCTAAGATGGGCAAGTTTAGAAGAGAAATCCATAACTTTTGCCAGAACGAGACCGAAACTATGTTTGAAGCTTGGGAGAGGTTTAAGGAGATAGTGCGAAAGTGTCAACATAGTGGGATTGAACTCTGGATACAACTCCAGGACTTTTGGGATGGATTGACACCCGCCGCACGCAGAACATTGAGCAATGCAACTGGAGGCCTGTTGATGAAGAAGATTCCAGAGGAGATAGTCACAATTCTAGATGAGTTATCTGAAGATGTAAATCAGTGGCCCTCTGAGATTGCTGAAAGAAAAAGATCAACTAGTGTTCACTAAGTTGATGCTAACACATCTGTGCAGGTACAACTTGATGCCATGGTCAAGGAAATAAGGAAGCTGACCTTAGCTTCAGTACATAGTGAGCCCCACGCAGCTTGTGATATATGTGGAAGAGGACACCCTACTCTTGAGTGTCAAGCCTCGATTGAGAAAGTTAATGCTGTTGAGAATTATAACTTCAATGCAATGGGTCAGAAGCACCCTAGTTTTTCATGGAGTTCACCTAGGGGTACTGCAAATGCATGGCAACAAAACAACTCCAGATTCCAGGGACAAGGAGCCCCAGGCTTCCAAAATCAGCAGAGGCCACAATTCTAGCCTCAACATTTCACTCAGCCGGGGCTAGAAGATCTAATGAAGTCTTTCATTGTTAAGAAAGATGAGAGATTAGATGCTCATGGTGCAGCTATCAAAGAACTTGGCACAGGGTTGCGAAACTTGGAGAAGCAAGTGGGGCAAATTGCAACTGTATTGTCTGAGAGAATCCCAGGTACTCTGCCAGCTGATACTGAGAGGAATCCCAAAGAAACAGTGAATGCTGTGACTTTGAGAAGCAGGCAAGTTTTGAAAGATCCCACTCTAGTCCAAAAAAAGGTGGTATCTGAAAAATAAAGTGGGGAGCAACTGAAAGATGAAGTTGATAAGAAGAAGAAAGGAAAGAAGGGAGTTGAAAAAAAGGAGGAGGAAACTGCAAGAAGGAAGGAACATGAAGAGAGCAAGCACATGCTTGCTATACCTTTTCCCCAAAAGATGTATAGAGAAAAGCTGGACAAGTAGTTTGAGAGATTTCTAGATATGCTGAGACAGGTTAATGTAAATTTTTCATTCACAGAAGTTCTCTCACAAATGCTAGCTTATGCCAAAATCTTGAAGGAGATCCTTACAAATAAGAGGAAGATAGAAGAGACCTCAGTGATCCAGGGGGTTTTACTATACCTTGCTCGTTAGGCACTCTTAATTTTGATAAGTCTTTATGTGATTCGGGTGCCTCAATTAATTTAATGCCTTTGTCTATTTATGGGAAACTAGAGAATGAGATTGGAGAGATAAGGTTTGTACCAATATCTTTGCAGCTAGCAGACCAAATAACTACCATACCCGAGGGGATAGTGGAAGATGTGTTAGTTCAGGTAGATAAGTTTGTATGTCTTGTAGATTTCATAGTGGTGAAGATGGAAGAGAACAAAGAGGTTCCCCTCATCTTAGGAATACCTTTCTTAGCAATGGGTGGAGCAATATTGGATATACATGATAGAAAACTCATGCTTAGAGTGGGTGAAGAGACTATGACATTTGAGATGAATGTAGAGACGTGGGTAATAAAGGAGAAGCCAGCTGCAAGTGTTGAGTGGAAGGTGAAGAGTTCAAGAGATAAGGTTCCAGTGATTGAGAAAGGTAAGTGTGGGGTGTACCCCAAGAAGGCTGAGAAGAAGCTGTCTGCATGGATGTGCGCACTAGTTCGGGCGAGAAGAATGGAGCCCGACTTTGATTCAGAACCCGACTAGAGATTTAGGGAAGTTTCCTCTACCTTATGCTTTTTAATTGTGTGTCATGGGGACATGCCACAACTTAAAGTGTGGGGTGGAGGATATTTGTATGTTGTATGTATATTAGTTTTAGTTTATTTTGATTTTTAATAGTTAGAAGAAAAAATTTCAAGAAAAAGAAAACCATAAAAATTTTTAAAAAAAATTCGATTTTTCTCGACGATGGATATCATTCGACAGGTTTCTTGAGGGAGTTAAGTCGAAGGAAAAAGAACAAAATAATTTTCTATTGGTAGGTAGTGTATTAAATCCCCCTTGGTTTTTCTTTGTGTCGCGGTTCTTTTCCAAGGATTTTATTTGAACCAGGTGTAGTTCGTTTTTATTTTTGTTAGGAGTAGGAAACCTTGTGTTGTGAGCTGAATTGAAGGCAATATCTCTTGACTTGGTTATGCCTTGAGAATAGTGAGGGCTTTAGTTGTGACGCTTAGGCTCAGTTTTTGACTCTTGTATAAGTACCTTAAACTGTATGATCTTAACTTTGCTTAACTACATTGACTAGAGTGTCTTGATAATCCAATCTTGAGTGAGTTATGTGCCAGGTGTGTATGAGGTTTTGTGTATTCTGTGCATTGCATTTGATGTCTAGAACTTTCCCCGTGTGTTTGCAAAGCGAAATAGTTGTTTTATGCAGTCTTGGAAGTGATATAGGCATTTCTTTGTTAAGCCAGTTATGTGTTTACCCGCCTAATTGTTATGTATCTTAGTTAACCTCGTTGAGCCTTTAATCCTGTTTCTTTGGCAATCACATTACAAGCCTTACCCGTTTGTTTGAATTGACCATCTATTTGAACCTTGTACCTCTCATGAGCACTTGAATTTGTTATGAACTTTGCAAAAGTTGAAGTGTGGTGTTGTCACACCCCAAAACCGAGGAGCACGACCGGCGCTAAACCGAGTGAACCCGACCGAGCAAGCCTGTTAGATTTCATTCTACCCAAACTCATCCATGAATAGAGATAATACATATTATCATTAATTAGACGAAAATGTGTTCATGTCTACAATACCAATTCATTTCCAATAGTTTTATCATTTTTAAAGTCTCAAATGGACAAGTAATACGTCCACAACATAACATAGTTTGTCTTTCCCCAGCACCAATACACAACCCACATTATGTCTACGGAGCCTCTATAGATAAAGAAGAGTACAATGATAATGCCGGCAACAAGGCCCCGACTATACTTCAAACAGAATACACAAAGTACAAATGATTCATGACCCCGGAATGAAGTGGGGCTCACCAAGTCAGCTGGGAAGAAGGTGCACTGCTATCACTGACCAATATCTCCTGCTGTGGAACCACCTGCATCCATTGAAAGATGCAGCGCCCCCGGTAAAAGGGACGTTAGTACTGTCGAATAGCACTAGTATGTATAACTAAACACCCTCTCAATAGAATGACAAATAATACAAATAAGATTATCATAATATCAATGAAAGCCTTAATCAACATCAAACCTCAATTTAGGATCAAGACAGTGTTCAAATTAATTTTCATATCTCACATTGGGAGATTTTTAGTATCGATATACCATTGTCCACAATACCATTATTCACAATACCGGTACCACCGTACTTTTAGCACGGAGTCCGATCACGACCCGATCGGCTAGGCCATCTCATTTGAGACATCAACCACAATTTCTCTCAATATCAATACCACCATCTTTAACATGGAGTCCGATCACGACCCGATTGGCTAGGCTATCCATTAGGGACATCAACCACAATTACCATTTCAATTACAATTTCCAGCACAATCACCACTATGTGTGCGGCATGGTGTCCGATCACGACTCGACCGGCTAGGCCATCTTATTTGAGACATCAACCTTTTTATATTAATCATCGTATTTCATAATACTTTCACATCTTTTCATTTCATTGGCACTAATGGCCTTAATTATAAGGTCATTCTTGGCACGTTGGCCATATTCAGTATTTCATGCTCACCTTATCAATTTCAAATATCATTATCATCATCAACAACAAATACAAGTCAAATCAAGGTGTGTAGTACACATGTGAGCAATTTAGAGTCTATGGCACATAGAAATATTTCACAAAATTTGGCATAATAACCTTTATTTGAACTTGACTTAAAGTCGAAACATTATTAATGCACAACCCGTATTTTAACACATCCTCATTTGGTAACATAACATGAATAAAGCATTTAGAATGCTTGTTGAATAAATATCTTTCAACCCAATCTTTCTCGGAATGGCCAGTCTCATAATGAATCACTCGGGACTTACATAATTTACATGAATATCGTGGGATTCAATTCTAAGAGAAGAGTTTAGCCAACATACCTCACTTGAGCTTCCTTACACTCTAAATGTTCCGGAATTCTTAGCAATTTCAATCTATTTTAGAAATATAACAAATTGAACCAAAATTAGGAAGATGATCATGGTTCTAGCTCATTTGAGAATTTTATCAAACATTAGATGTGCATTAAGGTTTCAAGGTCCTTTCATGGAGGATTCCATCATCCCACAACCCAACCTTTACTATTTTTAGCTCAACAATCTTTCTACACCCTTTGATAACACATACATGTAAAATAACCAACCCTCTTGCCCAGAAATTATCTTGCTTATTATCCATTTCTACACAAAATTCGAAATTGAGGGTTAGGGTGTAGAATCTTACCTCTAGGATGAAGACCTAGTGAGTTTCCCTTCTCAATCTTCCAAAACTTGGGCAAGAATTAAAGAACAATTATTGGAGAACACCTTCTCACTCTAGGGCACCCTCTCTCACTCTAAAATGTCAGATAATAGCTCAAAAATGACCCAAAGAGTGTATTTAACAAAATAAGGTCGGGTTTTAAAAACGTAAAAGTGGAGCTCCGGAACAAGGTATGCGATCGCATAACCGATATGCGGACCGCATATCGGTCACATATTTGGTTACAAAATAGCCAAAAAAACTGCCTATGTATGCGGTCACTATGCGGTCCGCATAACTGTTATGCGGTCGCATAATGCATCGCATAACAGTTATGCGGTTGCATAGTCGATCTCATAGCTGCTTCCAGAATAGCCCTCACCTGCTCACTTCTGCGGCCATTATGCGGCCCGCAGAGTGATTATGCGGTCGCATAATGGACCGCATAAATGCACATTTTTGGCAAAAAATTTTTCTTTACTTTCCTGTGCATTGTTCAACCCAAAAAGTCTGAGCCGCGAAGAATTTCTATAATCCTCAAACATGTAAGCCTAGTCCGGCACCATGAAACATTATTTTCTTTGCAAATTTTACCAGGCCTTACACTTAAGTACTTTGAAATTTTTTTAGGGTGTTACAAGGGTAATTGGGTTGGCTTTTGAGTGGAACTAATGAAATAAGAAGAAAGGTGCATTGTTTTTAAAAAAGTAAGAGCCACTTGAATTGAAAAAAGAAAAAACAATAGCTGTATTGTGGTGCAAAATATTCCTTGATAGTGGTAACTTGATGTAATTGTGCTTAAAGAAGTAGGGAGTTAATGTATATTGATGTTAATGTGGAATTATGGTTTGACATAAGTGTGGAGTTTTGAAAGGTAAATTATATGTATTAAAGTGCTTAAGTAGGTGTAGTCACTCTTATATCCAAATTGTATTCTACCCATCCCGTAGCATACATTACAACCAATTAAATTCCCCCTTGATCCTTGACTGAATGAACTTAATTAGTAGAGTAGTACACTACGGGCAAGCCTATGGTGCATCTTTTGTGGCATATGAATATTTTTTCTGAGAGTGAGTGAAGTCTTTCTATCTTGAGTTCCTAATTGTTATTAATTTCTATTATGTGTGGAACTATTCTCTATTGTTGTGTAAGGGCACTTGATTCATGAAGGAAAGGTAATGTCGTTGACCTCTATGTTGGAGTAAGTGAGCGAGCTGTGAACAATGCGTGGTACTTGTGAGTTAAATCTTGAGGCTAGGATGTTACACTATTGTGCTTAGTCTATTTTAAATATTCTTGGTATGATGAGTTAGGAGAGTTGTTTAAAAAGGCCGTGTCTTTATAAAGTGTAGTTTGATTGCTCGAGGACGAGCAATGGTTTAAGTGTAGGGTGTTGATGGTAGGCTATAATCTTGTGTTTTAGCTGCCTATTGCACTCTAATTTACAGCACTTAATCGCTAGTGTTTTGCACTAATTGTGTGTTTTATGCCTTGTAGGAGTGATTCCGAGCTATGTAGATGTTATGGAATTTATTCAAGCTATTCTGGAGCTTTTAAGTATGAGTAAAAGCCCAAGGATTAAGTTGGGATCGTGTTCGGGATCAACAGACAATAGTGCACTCAACGAGAGAAACAAAGAATTGAGCAGGACGCCACCTAGGTGCGCGAGCACGCATTGGGCGTGCAAGTCAGGCAGAACACTATCCAAAGTGCATGGCCATATGCGTGAGCACACCTCCAGGTGCACGGCCGCGCACGTCCAATCCCGGAATTGTCCTATTTTGCGTAGGAAAAGGTGTGTTCGTTTGGTCCCGACCCTAATTGGTATATATACATGGAAAAACGATATTTTCTGTACTTTTGACACATATAAGACTTAAGGAGGCTAAGGAGGAGTTAGAGAAGCAAATGCACAATGATTTCATCATTCAATCCTCACTCAAGACAAGAGTTTGGATCGTTTTATGCTTTCCTTTACTTTAAACATACTTGTGATGAATTACTCCATATCTATGGAGTAATTCTCTTTAGAGTTTGATGGATTTGGTATATTGATATTTGTTTGTGGATTATAACTCTAGTTTTTATGTATTGAATCGTTTTGGATGATTTAATTGTTGCATCTATAGTCATATGTTCAAGTAATCGAGAGAGGCATAAATTGTGATATCGTTGCATTATCTTGTTGGTTGAGTTCATTAATTTCTCATTAGTAATAGAAAGAGGCTAGTTGAATTATTGTTTAACCCTAGTTAGGAGGATAATCGAGAGAGGTTCTCCTAAAGACCAATCCACTATGAATTCTTGCATATCTTCACTGAACTTAAATTGGTTCATATTGTAAGGTTGAGACTTAATCGAGAGAGGAGTTTTGACTAAATGTTTGAACTAATAATTGAGTGAATTCGAGAGACTCACTTGAACATTAGAAGTGAATTAACTAGAGTTAAATCCCAGACATTTATCTTGCACCTATCCAATCAATCCCTATTTTCTCCCATTGATATCTTCTTTGCTTACTTTTGTTCGAGTGTCATTCGTCAATAAGTTAGACTCTTAGTTAATTTTAGTTTTAATCACATAAATCTTAACTATTGATCATCTTGGATAGCAATCAAGCTATAAACTACGAAAATACTGTTTAACTCCAATCCTTGTGGATACAATATTATATTATACTATATTCGACTAGCAAGCATATTTAAGTATGTGTTTTGCGCTCGTCACGTCCCCCATTCCACTAATTCCCCAACTGTCTCATTTACAAATTATTATAGGCCCAAAATAATGAATATGAGTATAAATATTACACACTTAACAACTGCCGGCCCAAGAGCAGGCCCAAATTAAAAATAACCCAACACTGCCTGGGCCTTTCACATGTTCATTTTCACTCGAATAGCAGACCTAGATCCAAACACTTCTCAATCAGGAGAGTGTATCCATTTGCACAGCCCATGGCCACACATGAACTCATGCCAAACCCAGCAATTACAAATTAACCACTTAACCATATAAGTTAAAAAACCATACATATCAATTAAACAACCTTGAAGCAATACCTTATAGGGACAGAATTACATGACATTTAGCATATTGGCACTTGCATTTTAGAAGATAGGGTGACAGGATTGGTCAAACAAGGGCTTAAACATGAAACTAAGAGAACAAGTAGAACTTAGTCTCCACATGGTGAGTCTGACATGAAAAACTAACAACATAGGTTCATAACAAGTGAAAGAGTATAACATGCGCAACATTAACAGAGTTGGAGAGGCATGCCACTTAGGTTAACAGGGTAAGCACACATACATGCTAAGTTTTCCAGAACAACAAGTTTAGAGTAAAGCACGAACCAGAATTAATCTAAAAGGGACTTTAGACCTAGGAGGTCTTAATCATGGAAGTCTTGATAGAGTCATAGTTAGGGGATAACAATTTTCTCATGAGATCCTAATGCACATAATAAACAGGATAGTAGGCATGATCTACGACAATCAACAGGCAGCCTAACATGCTGAGTATAACACAAAGATTCCAAGGTCTAAAGAATTCATGGTAGGCATACATATCCACTTAAGGTTAAAAGAAACAGGTAGACCCCAGGGCTTATGCCAATTAACTATGCATGATAGAAGAAGCTAAGTATATTGAAAATCAATTAGAAGTTTGAGGCAATACTAAAGAGTGAAGGATTGAACAAATACAACATCAAGGAGCAACATGTTTGGCTAAAACACTGAGACAGTAATTGGCACATAAGGCTCATGTAAGCAAGAAAACAGTAGAACACACATGAAGGATTTATCAGAAAGAAATTCACTCAAGCAAGTTCTGGGCAGGAGATAATCTCCTTAAGAATGCAAGAATCCAAGGCAAGGCATGAGAAAGGACTCCTGAAGAGCAATAGGTAATCAGAATAGTAGAGTAGGCTGAAAGAAATCAGAATCATTCAAATTGCACACATATAACTGGCATGCATCGAAGCTCAGAATTCAAGCAGGTTTAGATACTAGAAAAGCACAGGGGTAGAGGATAATGCTAAGGCAAACATGAATACGAGCAGAGGCAAATAATATCATATTGATTCACAAAGGCCTGAATGACATGAACACAAGCAAAAGAGAATAGAATTGCAAAAGTCCCATTAATCACCAATTTGCAGAATTAACGAGCTAATAAGGTAGAAATTAAGAGCCAACAACTTGCGTATCAGTAACAAGGAGAGAACAACAGAAACCCCCAAAATTCTAAGTGTGTCAGAGTTCCCAAGGGCCTCAGATGAACTCCGGGCAATGCTCACACTGAGAGAGGTCTAATAGTCAAATTCCAGTGGCCTTGGCTATCAGCCGGCCAAAATCAAAGTCTCAGAATAATGTAGAATGAGTGAAAGTGAGAGAGTAGTGGTAGTAATAATAGTCAAGTGATGGTCGTCCAGACTTAGAAGGGGAACGAGGAAGGGGGGGGAGGGGGTTATATAGTAGTAGAAATTGAACGAACAAACATGAAAAACAATCAATCAAGCACAAATAAGGAAAGAAAATATCACATGCAATCAATAATAGAACCAGTAAAGGAGAAATCAAAATTCGAACCTTAGTTGGGTCCAACCAACTGTAAATTGAACCAGAAATGCAAAATCGTTTCTCGCTGAGTGTATATAGATGAAATCATCGTCAATTTTAATCGAGTCTTCCTGGTCCGTTTTGTAGAGAATAGTTTCCAAAACCAAACAAGTACCTAAGTGATATCATAGAGGAGCAACCAGTAGCGAAGGAACACAAATATGGTAAGCAAATAATGGGTGAATCCCATTGTTAACGGGATTCAGAGAGGGATTGAAAAGGGAGGCGGCTAGGGTTCTTCAGAGAAATGGTGGAAGGTTCTAGTGAATTTGGGGCGGCGGACGGGTAGAAATGGGTTAGGGTTTTTGGGTAAGGAGATATAAAGAGATGGGTAGGTTTATTATGGGCCGTTGATCATTTGAGATCAACAACCATGATAAAAGGGGAAGCAGGGCGGGTTATTTGAAGGGGTCCGACTGGGTTGTCTTAAATGGACGCTTGGTTTGGGCTGTGGGGGTATTGAGCCAGCTTTTGGTCCGAAAATTAGCCTAGTTTTTGGCCAGATTTTAAATAAAAGAATTTATGGGGAAAATAATTTAATACAATAGCTAAATAAATATAAAAATACTATTTATGAAACTTAATATTTCAAAAATAGATTATAAAAATATAAAAAATTGTTTTGACCCTGAATAAAATGTTAAATGCTGTTAATTGTGAAGTATAGGCTATTATTGCAAAAAATGCATAAATAGTTCAAAAATGCAGATGCAATTATATAAAATGAAGTAAAATGTTATAAAGAATATATGTAGGTGTAAATAATAAATTTGGATGATTAAGTCATCATAAAATAATTTTAAGGAGTAATTAATAAATATTTGAACAATTTAAATGCAAGAAAATCAATTTTAAAGCCTTAAACATTATGAAAAATTACTAAAAGTCCTTATATGACTCTTGTAAATTGGTGATGATGCAGAAATGATATTTTGAAAGTATAAATGATATTTATAATAATACGAGGGCAAAAGTGGGTATCAACATGTAGCACCGTCTCTCTAAGAACTAGCAAGTGCGAATCATCGTGCAGTCGAGCCTTGGTCCGCTCAAATAAAGAAGACTGAGCCACAACACATGCAAGAACTTGACTGGGTTATGAAATATCTAACCTAACAAGTCTGTTAGCTAAGAACTGAATGTCCAAAGCCAATGGCCTCTCCTCTGCCGAAATGAATGCCAAACTACCCATACTCTCAGCCTTTCTGCTCAAGTCATCTGCAACCACATTCGCCTTGCCTAGATGATAGAGGATAGTAATATAATAATCCTTCAGTAACGCAATCCACCTGTGCTGCCTCAGATTAAGATCCCTCTGCTTTAACAAATGCTGCAAACTGTGGTGATCGGCATATACCTCACACGACACCCCATAAAGATAATTCCTCCAGATCTTGAGAGCATGAACTATCGCGACCAACTCCAAATCATGTAAGGGGTAATTCTTCTTGTGGGTCTTCAGCTGACGTGAAGCATATGCAATAACTCGCTCCTCATGCATCAATACACAACCCAAACCAACGTGTGAAGCATCGCAATACACAATATACATCCCTAAACTGGAGGGCAATACTAACACCGGCGCTGTAGTCAATGCGGTCTTGAGCTTTGGGAAGCTCGCCTCGCAATCATCAGACCACCTGAACGGAGCACCCTTCTGGGTCAATCTAGTCAAAGTAGCTGTAGTAGACGAGAAACCCTCCACAAACCGATGATAAAACCTGCTAGCCCTAAGAAACTCCTGATCTCGGTTGTTGTGGTAGGATGAGGCGAACTTTGAACTGCCTCGATCTTCTTGGGGTCTACCTTAATACCCTCACCTGATACAACATGCCCCGAGAAAGCCACAGAATCTAACAAGAACTTGCACTTGGAGAACTTAGCATATAACTTTTGTTCCCGCAAAGTCTGAAGCACAACCCTTAAGTGCTGCTCGTGCTCCTCCATACTACGCGAGTAGATCAATATGTCATCAATGAATACATTGACAAATGAGTCAATATATGGCCTGAACACATGATTCATCAAATCCAAAAATGCCCCCAGCGCGTTAGTCAAGCCGAAGGACATCACTAGAACCTCATAGTGCCCATACCTAGTCCGGAAAGCCATCTTCGGATCATCCGAAGCACGAATCCTCAGCTGATGATACCCATATCTCAAATCGATGTTAGAGAACACTCTAGCACCCTGTAACTGATCAAACAAATCATCAATGCGCTGCAACAGGTACCTGTTCTTGATAGTGACTTTTTTCAGCTGGCGGTAATTAATGCACATCCGCATACTCACATCCTTCTTCTTCACAAACAATATCGATGCACCCCAAGGCGACACACTCGGCCTGATGAACCCTTTCTCGAGCAACTCCGCTAGCTGTTCCTTCAACTAATTTGGAGCCAGGCGATACGGTGGAATAGTGATAGGCTAGGTTCCTAGCGCCAAATCAATACTAAAATCTATATCATGATCTGGTGGCATGCTTGGTAGATCAAAAGGAAATACATCGGAGAACACCCGCACCACGGGCACTGAATCAATCGTGGGAGTCTCCACAGCAGTATCCCGAACATAAGCTAGATAGGCCAAGCAACCTTTCTCGACCATATGTTAAACCTTTAATAATGTGATAACCCGACTAGATGTACTAATAGATGAGCCCCTC
Source organism: Nicotiana tomentosiformis (assembly GCF_000390325.3). NCBI lineage: Eukaryota > Viridiplantae > Streptophyta > Magnoliopsida > Solanales > Solanaceae > Nicotiana > Nicotiana tomentosiformis. Next base: position 23,642,156 of record NC_090821.1, on the reverse strand, counting down.
TACTCCAATTTAGGCAACTCGGGCATTACCAATGTAACAGTCTTGGCTTGCCAATCAAGAACGACATTGTACAGAGACAACTAGTCCATGCCTAGGATGACCTCAAAGTCGGTCATATCAAGCAACGGAATACCCGATCTGGTCTCATAACCATAGAAAGTCATAACACAAGACCAGTAAACCCGATCCACAACAACAGAATCATCCATTGGCATGGATACATGTACAGGAACACCTAGGGACTCACGAGAGACATCCAGATAAGGAGCAAATAGAGAAGACAGATATGAATATGTAGACCTTGGATCAAATAGTATCAAAACATCCCAACTGTAGATAGAAATAATTCTTATGATCACGGCGTTTGAGGCTACTGCATTTGGTCAGGATGGAAAGGCATAGAAACTAGCCAGAGCACCACCTGGCTTGCTTCCACCTCTAGGGTGACCCCTACCCAACTGCCCTCTACATCTGTCCGGCCGGACGGGCGGTACAGTAGCTGGTGTGGTGATTATGGGCTGATTGACCTGTTGTACTTCCTTGCCTTGAAGTCTGGGGCAAAACCTTCTCATATGACCAAGCTCCTCGCACCTGTAGCAACCTCTCGATGCGGTATACTACTAACCCTGAGTCTGGCCCTGGTGACCTTAATACCTACTAGAGGAACCCTGAATGGCCAGTGGACGACGGGTACTCTCTGGAATGGCACTGAAGTAGGGACGCGCTGGAGCACTCCGAGCAGGCGGTGGTACTGACTACGTGGGCCTGCTGGATTGCCCCATCATTAACTGACCTCTGCCCCCAGACGGGGCACTAATGAATCTGCCATAATGTAGAGACCATTTCTCCCCCCCTCGTGTACAATCGGCCCTGGCTGCAGTTACCCTCGTTCCTCCGAGCAATCTCTACAAACTGCTCGTAAAGAATCCCCATCTCAACCTCTCATGCCCGCAATAAAACTCCGCACTCTCTTTGCATCTGTGGGGAGTATCATAAGTGCATGGCGAAACAACTCAGAGAATCTCGCCTCATAATTGGTCACAGACATCTGACCCTACTGGAGCCACTCGAACTGACCACGTAACACTTCCCTCTATGAGGGTGGAATATCTCTCTCTAAAAAGAGACGTGTGAACTAGTCCCAAGCATAGGGAGGTGAAACTGCTGGCTTGCTACAGAGATAAGAATGCCACCATCTACAGGCCTTGCCCTCCAACTGAAATGTGGTGAATTCCACCCCGTTGGACTATAATACCCCCATGTTATGCAGCATGTCCGTACAACGATCAATAAAGTCCCGTGTGTCCTTATGTCGCTCACCGCCAAAGACATGATGATGTAGCCTAGTCCATTTGTCCAGTTTCTTCTGCTGATCAACGGTCACGACTGGTCTGGGCTCTGGTATAATCGCTGCAACTGGCTGCCCCCTGCAGGTTGTGCACCTGGAGTCTAGTATACGGTAGCAAAGAGCCCTAGAGCTTGAGAGGTAGGGGTCTGTGCTTCTCCTCTCGCCTGAGTCATCAAATCCATGAACCGCAGCGTACATCCCATGACCTCCTGAAATGTCGGTGCAGTCATGAAATCCTTCGGGGCTGGCTCAGCTGCAGGCCCCTCATCCTTCTCCTCAATAATAGTATCCTCCACTGGATCCACTAGTGGTAAAATGGGAGAAACTCTAGGACTCCCTCGTCCTCTAACAGGAGCTGCGGCTCTCCCTAATCCTCTGCCTCTTCCTCAGATGGCTTGGGAGCGGCCCCTCTATCGCTGGGTACTACTGTAGCGCACATTCTCATCATTTGTGAGAGAATAAGAGAAAGATACTCAGCACAACAAAAATTGCACGATAGGAGATAAAGAAAGAGAAGTTTCCTAACACCCTATAGCCTCTTGAAGATAAGTACAGACGTCTACGCACCAATCCGCAAGACTCTACAAGGCCTGCTCATGACTCGTGAGACTTATGTGAACCTAGTGCTCTGATACCAAGCTGTCATAACCCAATTCCTGCTATAGGCTAAGATAGCGCCCTAGCTGTTAGGCAAGGCAACGATGAACTATCCATTTAATTATTCATTTTATTACTTTTAAAGTCATAAATTTTATTTAAAGAAGAGACCAAGTATAAAATTCCATAGTGATATCTACTAGAAAATCAAAATCCGTTGTCACAAGTGTATGAGCAATCTAGTAGAATATACAAGCCACTACAACTACTGTCTGAAATGAAATAGAAATAAATATAAAATGCAACAGGAAGGAGACTCCGCGTGCTGCAGATCAGAGCATGGGGAAGAAGCTCACCACTAGGTCTCGGGGTAATGTGGGGGTGTGCCTGAATGGACACCAGATGTACATGCCTTAGTATCTACACAATTTGTGCAGAAGTGTAGCATGAGTACGTAAACAACGTGTACCCAGTACGCATCTAGTCTAACCTCGAATTAGTAGTGACGAGGGGTCAACATCGACACTTACTAGAGATCAATAAATAAAATGCAAGAATTGTAAATAGACATGAAATACAACAATAACAATGAAATAGGAAACAATAAATAAGTGATTTTTTAACAAAATATAAACTTAAAATCTTCCAAGACCACATGGCGATTTCAACAATTAAGAGCCATCAAGTAATTGTCAATTCTCAAGTCATGAAGGAAATATCAGTATAATCGGACTCCTACCGATATTACGCACGAGTTATGCCAAGGTCGTAAGGCCCGATCCATAATAATCGGTACATATACTATCGAGGTCGACGGCCCGCTCCATGGATGCATATCATTATGTGTGTGTGTGTGTGTGTGTGTGTGTGTATATATATATATATATATATATATATATATATATATATATATATATATATATATATATATATATATATATATATATATGTTTCTGAGGCGTTCAGCTTATAGGAAACTCTTCGGACTACGGAATATACGTTTACAACACCATGATAGGAATAATCTATTATTCCAAAACTAACGTGGATTATGAATTCTGCCAAAAATCAAAGTAATCGATAAAAGAGCATAATCTTCTATCAACAATCGAATATTCTGCCAAAACTCACAGTAACGAAGCTCGGTCTAACATAATCTCTAATCGAATTTCAATTATGAATTCAAGCAATTAAACTAACAAGTTATGTTCAAATAATAAAAGTATTGTACGATAAAATCCTAAGTCTACCCAGACATAAACATATTTTTTTTAGCTACGTACGGACTTTCGTCACTTAGTGCGTACGTAGAACCCACAATTATTAACAAATAACAATTTAAACACCTACGGGGTTAATTCTCTCATACAAGTTTAGGCAAGATTACCTCGCTTCCAAGTCCTCTTCCCGGTCCTCAGACCACACTAATAGCCTCAAAATAATGTCGAGCAACCTAAAACTAGTTAAAAGTTGTACAAACTAATCTATACATGTTCAAAAGTTCATAATTCAACCATTAGAGCAATTACCTAACCCAAATCGGAAAGTTGCTAAAAGTAACCCCCGATCCCACGTGCCCGGATTCCGGAAAATTTTGTTGAAAAATGTTACCCAAGTCCCTATGAATTCATATATAATTTCTACTCAATTCCAAAATTATTTCGTGGTCTAATCCCATTTTTACCAAACCCTAGGTTTTTCAACATAAACCCATAATTTCTACAATTTCTATGTTAAACTCTTCCCATAATCTATGTATTAAACTCACATTAGGTATAAATCACTTACCTTCAATTTCTAGGTGAAAATTTCCTCTCCAAAAGCTCCAAAATCGACCAAGCAAAGTGTAAGAATGAGAAAAATAATCCTAATCACGATTTTTAAAAGTTTCTGCCCAGAGGTCCCTTCTTCACGATCGCGAAGGCAAAATTGCCAAGGCTTAGTAAAGCCTCTTCGCAAACGTGACCAGGTCCTCGGGATCACGATGGCTGGCCCAGCCAAAGCATTATGAACACGACCTGCTCTTCGCGAACGCGAAGAGCAACGACCCACTGACCCCCAGGCCCAGTCCCTTCTACGCGATCGCGGACCTCCTATTGCGAACACGACCCAATGAACGCGAATGCAATGATCAAAACACCCCTGCCCCAAACCCTTCATCCCGAATGCAAGACTCCCTCCGCGTTCGCAAAGAAGGAAACTAGTAATAGTAAATCTGCAATTTTGGACTTAGTTTCGTGTGGTCCGAAATACACCCGAGCCACCCGGGACCCTGTCCAAATACACCAACAAGTTCATAAACATGATACGGACCTTCTCAAAGCCTCGGAACACATAAAACAATATCGAAGCTAAGAATCGCACCGTAAAACCAAATTAATCAACTTATGAACTTCAAACTTCTTCAACTAGCTCTGCACGTGACGAAACATACTTAGACAACTTGGAATGACGGCAAATTTTGCACACGAGTCATAAATAACCGTACAAACCTATTCCCAGGCTTGGAATCCCATGATCTCGATAACACCAAAGTCTACTTCATACAAAATTTAGGAAACTCTAAGACCTTCAAGGCGCACTGAAACGCTCCCGGATTACCCGAAACTCGATCCAAACACACGCCCAAAACCAAAATCATCATACGAAACTATTGAAACCACCAAATCCTTATTCCGAGGTTGTTTACTCAAAATGTAAACTTGGCCACCTTAGGCCACTATTAAAGAACTAAGTCTTCCAAATTCATCCCGAACCCTTCCAAAACCAAACCAATCACCCCCCTCAAGTCATAAAACAGTAAGAGCAAATACGGAAAGTCTTAAATAGGAGAACAGGGATCTAAAAAGCAAAATGACCGGTAAGGAAATTACATTTTCCACCTCTTAAACAAACATTCATTCTCGAACGGGTCTAAAGTCATACCTGGAGTGCTGAATAGGTGAGGATATCTGCTCTGCATGTCCTCCTCGGTCTCCCAAGTCGCCTCCTTGACTGGTTGAACCCTCCAATGGACCTTTACCGCTGAAATCTTTTTATACCTCAACTGGCGGACCTGCATGTCAATAATAGCTAGTGGCTCCTCCTCATAACCCAAGCTCTCATCTAGATGAACTTTATTGTAATCTAACACATGTGACCTGTCGGCATGGTACTTCATGAGCATTGACTCGTGGAAAACTGGATGAACACCTAATAGGCTGAAGGTAAAGCAAGCCTTAATCAACCTCTCCAATTCGCTCCAACACCTCAAATGGACCAATGAACCTCGGACTCAACTTGCCCTTCTTTCTGAAACTCATGATACCCTTCATCGGTAAGACGTTCAAGAGAACCTTCTCGCCTACCATAAATGATAAATCATGTGCCTTTTGATCCCGTAACTCTTCTGTCTGGACTGAGCTGTGTGAAGTACTTCCTGAATCAACTTTACCTTATCTGAGGCATCCCTTACTAAATCTATACTATATAAACTAGCCTCATCGGGCTAAAACCAACCGATGGGGGAACGACATCGCCGACCATACAAGGCCTCAAATGGAGCCATATCGATGTTGGATTAATAATTATTGTTATAAGCGAACTCGACCAAAGGTAAGCATCGATCCCACTGTCCTCTGAAGTCAATCATACATGCTCTGAGCATATCCTATAGAATCTGAACAGTCTGCTCCGACTGCCCGTCAGTCTGTGGTTGAAAGGCTGTGCTGAGCTCTACTCGGGAACCCAACCCACTCTGTACTACTCTCCAGAAATGCAAAGTGAACTGAGGGCCTCTATCTGAAATGATGGAAATGGGCACACCATGCAACTGGATAATCTCCTGAATATAAATCTGGGCCAGCCTCTCTGAAGAGTACTAGTAACTACCGAAATAAAGTGCGCTGACTTGGTCAACCTGTCGACAATAACCCAAATGGTATAAAATTTTCTCAATGTCCGTGACAACCCAACTACGAAGTCCATAGTGATGGGCTCCCACTTCCGCTCCTGTATAACCAAATGCTGACGTAATCCACCAAGCCTATGGTGCTCATACTTAACCTGCTGGCAATTTAGACATCTAGTCACATACTCAATTATGTCCTTCTTCATCTGCCGCCAGCTGTTATGCTTCCTCAGGTCACGATACATCTTCGTAGCACCTAGATGAATATAATACCGTGAACTGTCTGCCTTTTCTAGAATTGTCTCCCTCCGACCATCAACATTAGAAACATAGGTGACTCTAGAGTCGTAGAACACCATCATCACCGATGGTAACCTCCTTGGCACCACCCTGAAGCACCGTCTCTTTAAGAACCAGTAAGAGGGAATCATCGTACTGTCGAGCCTTGATCCACTCAAATAAAGAAGACTGAGCCACAACACATACAAGAACTCGACTAGGATCTAAAATATCAAGCCTCACAAGTCTGTTAGCTAAGAACTGAATGTCCAATGCCAATGGCCTCTCCTTTGCCGAAATGAATGCCAAACTACCCATACTCTCAGCCTTTCTGTTCAAGGCATCCACAACCATATTTGCGTTGCCCAGATTATAGAGGATAGTAATATCATAATCCTTCAGTAATTCAAGCCACATGCGCAACCTCAGATTAAGGTCCCTCTGCTTAAACAAATGCTACAAACTGTGGCGATTGGTATAGACCTCACACGACACCCCATAAAGATAATGCCTCCAGATCTTTAGAGCATGAACTATCGCGGCCAACTCCAAATCATGTAAGGGGTAATTCTTCTCGTGGGGATTCAGCTAACATGAAGCATATCAATAACTTGCCCCTCCTATATCAATAAACAACCCAAACCAACGCGTGAAGCATCACAATACATAGTATACATCCCTGAATCAGAGGGCAATACTAACACTGGCGCTGTAGTCAATTCAGTCTTAAGCTTCTGGAAGCTCACCTAGAAATCATCGGACCATATGAACAGAGCACTCTTCTGGGTCAATCTAGTCAAAGGAGCTACAATAGGCGAGAAGCCCTCCACAAACCGCTGATAAAAACCTGCTAGCCCCAAGAAACTCCTGATCTCAGTTGCTATGGTAGGACGAGGCCCACTCTGAATTGCTTTAATCTTCCTGGGGTCTACCTTAATACCCTCACCTGATACAACATACCCCAAGAAAGCAAGAGAATCTAACCAGAACTTGCACTTGGAGAACGTAACATATAGCTTTTGTTCCCGCAAAGTCTGAAGCATAGCCTTCAAGTGATGCGCGTGCTCATCCATACTACGCGAGTCGATCAATATGTCATCAATGAATAGAATGACAAATGATTCAAGATATGGCCTGAACACCTGATTAATCAAATCCATAATGCCCCCAGGGTGTTAGTCAAGCCGAAGGACATCACTAGAAACTCATAGTGCCCATACCTAGTCCGAAAAATAGTCTTCAAAAAATCCGAAGCATGAATCCTCAGTCGATGAAACCCAGATCTCAAATCGATCTTATATAATACTCTAGCACCCTAAAACTGATCAAACAGATCATCAATGCGTGGCAACGGGTACTTATTCTTGAGAAAGTGACTTTGTTCAACTGGCGGTAATTAATGTACATCTGCATACTCCCATCCTTCTTCTTCACAAACAATATTGGTGCACACCAAGGCAACATGATGAACCCCTTATAGAGCAACTCCTCTAGCTGTTCCTTCAACTCTTTTAGAGCCATGCGGTATGGTGGAATGGAGATAGGCTGGGTGCTTGGAGCCAAATCAATACTGAAATCTATATCACAATCCAGTGGCATGCCTGGTAGATCATATGGAAATACATCGAAAAACTCCCGTATCACGGGCACTGAATCAATCGTGAGAGTCTCCACAGCGGTATCCCGAACATAAGCCAGATTGGCCAAGCAACCGTTCTTGACCATATGTCAAGCCTTCAAGAAAGAGATAACCCGACTAGATGTACTGTCAGATGAGCCCCTCCACTCCAATCTAGGCAACTCTGGCATCGCCAATGTAACAATCTTGGCATGGCAATCAAGAACGGCATGATACAGAGACAACTAGTCCATGCCCAGGATGACCTCAAAGTTGGTCATATTAAGTAACAAAAGATCTGCTCTGGTCTCATAACCACAGAAAGTCACAACACAAGACCAGTTTACTCAATCCACAATAATAGAATCACCCACTAGCTTGGATACATATACAGGAACACCCAGGGACTCATGAGAGACATCCAGATAAGGAGCAAATAGAGAAGACACATATGAATAGGTAGACCCTTGATCGAATAGTACCGAAGCATCCCTACTGAAGACATAAATAATACCTGTGATCACGTCGTTTGAGTCTACAACATCTGGTCTAGATGGAAAGGCATAGAAACTAGCTGGAGCGCCACCTGGCTGGCCTCCATATATAGGGTGACCCCTACCCACCTGCCCTCTGCGTCTGGCCGACCGGACGGGTAATGCGACAGCTCGTGTGGTAATCATGGGCTGATGGCCCTACTGTACTGCCTTGTCTCAAAGTCTGGGGCTAAACCTCCTCATATGCCCAAGCTCCCACACACTCGTAGCAACCTTTCGGTGCGGTATACTACTGACCTTGAGTCTGGCCCTTGTAACCCAAATATCCACAAGAGGAACCCTTAATGGATGGTGGACGGTAGGTACTCTCTTGAATGGCACTGAAGTAGGACCACGCTAGAGTAGGTCGATAAACAGAAAAAAGATAGACAGTCTAGGACTCCTCTACTGGATCCACTTGTGATAAAACGGGAGCAACTCTAGGACTCCCTAGTCCTCTAACAGGAGTTGCGACCCTCCCTCGGCCTCTGCCTCGGACAGCTGAGGGAGGGGCCCCTCTACCGCCGAGTATTGCCGTATTGCACGTTCTCACCATCTGTGAGAGAATAGAGAAAGATACTTACACAACAAAAATTACACGATAGGAGATAAAGAAAAAAAAGTTTTCTAACACCCTATAGACTCTCGAAGATAAGAACGGACATCTCTTCATCGATCCACAAGACTCTACTATGCCTTCTCATGACTCGTGAGACCTATGTTAACCTAGTGCTCTGATATCAACCTGTCACGACCCAATTCCCGCTATAGGCTATGATGGAGACCTCGCCATTAGGCAAATCAACGATGAACTATCCATTTAATTATTCATTTTATTACTTTTAAAGTCATGAATTTTATTTAATGAAGAGACCAAGTATAAAAGGCCATAGTGATATAAAGCATGAAATAAAACATAAGAGTGAGATGATGATACTAATAGGCAAAACCCATAAATATCTACTAGAAATTTCCAAAACCTGGTGTTATAAGTGCATGGGCAATCTAGAAGAATATACAAATCACTACAACTACTGTCTTAAATGAAATAGAAAGAAATATAAAAAGCAACAGGAAGGAGACTGCGGGTGCTGCTGAACGGAGCATGGGGAAGCAACTCACCACTAGGTCTCCAGGTAATGTGGGGGAATGCCTAAACGGACACCAGATGTACCTGCCTCACTTCCTGCACAATTTGTGTAGAAATGTAACATGAATATGTAAACAACGTGTACCTAGTAAGTATCTAGTCTAACCTCGAAGAAGTAGTGACGAGGGATCGACATCGACACTTACTAGAGGTCAATAAATAAAATGAAAGAATGGTAAATAGATATGAAATACAACAGTAACAATGAAATAAGAAACAATGAATAAGTGATTCTTTAACAAAATATCAACTTAAAATCTTCAATGACCACCTGGCGATTTCAACAAATAAGAGCCATCAAGTAATTGTCAATTCTCAAGTCATGAAGGAAATATAAGTATAATCGGACTCCTAGAGATATTACACACGATTTATGCCGAGGTCGTACTGCCCGATCCATAATAATTGGGTACATACACTACCGAGGTCATACGTCCCGATGCATGGATGCATCTCATTATATATATATAGCCGAGGCATTTGGCCCGATCCACAGGAATAGGAAACTCTTTGGACTACAGAACATACATTTACAATACCATGATAGGCATATAAAGGAGCATAATCTTCTATCAAAAATCGAATATTCCGCCAAAATTCAAAGTAACGAAGCTCGGTCTAACATATTCCCTAGTCGAATTTCAATTATGAATTCAAGTAATTAAACTAGCAAGTTAGGTTCAAATAATACAAGTATTGCATGATAAAGTCCTAAGTCTGCCCGGACATAAACATATTTTTTAGCTACGTACGGACTCTCGTCACTTTGTGCGTACGTAGCACCAACAATTATTAACAAATAACACATTAAACACCTACATGGTCAATTCCCTCTTACAAGTTAAGGCAAGAGATACCTCACTTCCAAGTCCTCTTCTCAGTCCTCAAACCACACTAATAGCCTCAAAATAACACTGAGCAACCCGATACTAGTCAAAAGTTTTACAAACTAATCAATACATGCTAAAAAGTTCATAATTCATCTATTAGAGCAATTACCCAACTCAAACCAGAAAGTTCCTAAAAGTCACCCCCGAGCCCACATGTCTGGATTCCGGAAAGTTTTGTAGATAAATGTTACCCAAGACCCTATGAATTCAAATATATAATTTCTACTCAATTCCTGTCATGCCCCGACCTCGGGGAGCGCGACCGACGCTCAACCGAGATACCGCGGTTAAGCAAGCCTGTTAGATGCCTTCTACCCAACCTTGCCTATTAATAATATAAGAGCCAGTACATGTGATAGACATGAGAAGAGTCAAGTGTTCCACAATATTTTTCACTACTAAAGGATATCCATTTATGATTTCCAAAATATAACAAGTTTACTGATATGATAAAACATGTTCGCCCAAATACCAACACTTACTAGTTTAATTCCCAACATCATATACTTCCTACAACCTGTCTATGGAGCCTCTAAGTACAACAGAAGAGTAGTATGATGTGATGGCGACAAGGCCCCAGCTATACCTCAAAATGTAACGTACAACGTCAAATGACATGAAGCCCGGAACAGAGTAGGGCTCACCAAAATCTGCTGAATAGAGAGTAACTGCTAACGAGGGTCAAAACCACCTGCTGACGAATCACCTGCATCCATTGAAGATGCAGCGGCCCTGGCAAAATGAACGTTAGTACATATGGAATAGTACTAGTATGTAAATCTAAATGTCCACTTTCAAAATAGAATACCATTATAAGAAAGGGAAAACCATAGAAACAGCAAGTCACAATCAACAATATCCAAATGCCCAGTTAACACATACCAGTTTTCAAAATACGAAATAATATATATTTTTGGTTGGGAGTTCATTAGCACTGATATACCACCGTATTTTTAGCACGGAGTCCGATCACACCCGATTGACTAGGCCATCTCTCCACAGACAATGTGGTTTGACATGTGATGCGAAAAAACGGTGTTACCAAGAGTAGTACCACCATGTGCGCAACATGGCGTCCGATCTCCACCCGATCGGCTAGGCCTCCTTCCCACATATGCCCTGTGGGTTGACTTTCCAATTCACATCTAATATCAATCTCATCCCAAATAAGAGAAATAATCACAACCCATTACTATCCACCCCTACACCGGCACGTGTAGTTTCGGGTGTGGGCCTTATGACCCACCCTTCCTCGGTTTGCTAATGATACTCCCAATTTTTTTTTTTTGCACACAAAGGTAGTATAATTACAAATGTATTCACCTCATCATCTTTCACATTGTATAAACATTCATTAGTATTTTCAACCACTCACAACAACAATATTTCCTTGGCTCTTTTGGCCATTTACAAGATTCATTATTCATGGCACGGCGGCCGTACTTCATATTCCACACTTTCTTTTCTTTACCTTCAAGGATCATTAACATAAGCTTCAACATGTAGAGTATTCCGGAAATCACAACTTTAAGTTACTAGCAGTGAAGACTTAAACACAATGAATTCCTTTCCAAGAAATGAAGTAAAATAGTTGGCAATCAAAGCACAAGTTAGAAGCGTAAACGAGTAACACATCATTTAATCATGAAATACTTCTCCCAAAAAGGGCAATACACAATTTCAACTCATGAATATATATAAGAGCTAAAGACACATTGGAAACACTTATAAAGCATAGCATTAGTTAAAACAGCCACGTTTGGGCACAAGTATAACTCTCATTATTGGCACGGTGGCCACACTATCCATCTCCAACCCCCTTCTTTCACTTTCAAGTATCCTTATAGATTATCAACAACAAGGCATTTTAATTCAAGACTTTAGATACACATTTGAGCAACTAACCAAATTAAGGGTCTTAGACACATGTGATTTCTTACATAATTCGACATGCTAGTTTTCATTAAAATCACGCTTCAAATCATGACATATTAACACACAGCCCATGTTTAATCACCTTTTCAAATAGTAACTCAATAAAAAAGAACGTTTGGAATACAATTCGAACGCATATATCTTTTGACACAAGGCTTGTTCGGAATAATCAATTTATAATGAGCAACACAGGACTTACAAGGCCATTGTAGGGTTCAATTCTAAAAAAGAGGTTTAGCCAACATACCTTGTTTGAGCTTTCCTTAAGCTACTACAACGTCCCAACACTTCTAACAATAACAATCTATAAGAAGGTAGCGAAAATTGGATAATAATTAGAAGGATTCATATGGTGTAACTCTCTTAGGAATTTTGTCGAACACTTAGTATGCAAAATGGACTACAAAGCTCTACAATGGTAATCTCTTCCTCCCTTAAGTAATTTCAACAAGAAACCACCCAAACTAGTTCATTAAACTTACACACTACAACCTATTGTCACATGCATGGCCTATTTCTAACCCCCATAACCTAATTAAACCCATAACAATTGCATGAAGGTATTAGGATAAGGTCTTACCCGGATAGATGATAATCTAATGATTGGTTTCCTTGATTCTTGAAGGTTAGTGCAAGGTTGGATGGTTAGAGTGTTAGGTTTCCTCATTCTCCCTCTAAAATGCTTTTACCTCTCTCTAAAATCATCAGATAATTGCCCCAAAATGAGCCCCAAAGGTTATTTATCAAAATGGGGTCGAGTTATGAAAATATAAAAATAGATCCTCCGAACTCAAGTCTGCGATTGCAGAACTGACCACAAAACATGTATGCAGTCCGCATAATGGACCGCGAAAGTGATGCCCCAAAACTGGGATGATCTGGACAGGTCTGCGACCGGTCTGCGGACCGCAGACCACTTATGCGGCCGCAGAATCGCCCAACGAAATTTCTTCGTGCAACTCTGCGACAGAAGTGCAGACCGCAAAACAGGTTTGCGATCGCACAATGGACCGCGAAACAACCCTCAAAATTCAACAACTCCTTGCTCAACTCTGCAACGCTTTTGCGGCCCGTAGAATGGATCTGCGGCCGCGAATCTGACCGCATAATTGGCCCTTTGGCAAAATATTTTCCACCAACACCTCGATGCATTCTTCAACCCAAAAAGTCCATACCGCGGCGAGCTAGCTCGTCGCGAAGAATTTCAAGAACCCTCAAACACGTAAGCCTACTTCGACACCACGAACCCTTAAATTCCTTGGCAAAATTTTCGGGGCCTTACAATTCCATAATCATTTTCGTGGTCTAATCCCATTTTTATCAAACCCTAAGTTTTTCAACATAATCCCATAATTTCTACAATTTCTATGTTAAAATCTTCCCATAATCTATGTATTAAACTCACATTAGTTAGAAATCACTTACCTTCAATTGATAGGTGAAAATTCTCTCTCCAAAATCTCTAAAATCGGCAAAGCAAAGTGTAAGAATGAGAAAAATAATCCTAATCACGACTTTTAAAAGTTTCTGCCCATAGGTCCCTTCTTCGCGATCGTAAAAAGGGCCTCACGATCGCGGAGGCAAAATTGCCAAGGCTCAGAAAATCCTCTTTGCGAACGCGACCAGGTCCTCGCGATCGCGATGGAGAGCACAGCCAAAGCATCACAAACGTGATATGCTCTTCGCGAACGCGAAGAGCAACGACCCACTGACCCCAGGCCCAACCCTTTCTACGCGATCACGGACCTCCTATCGAACGCGAAGGCCACAGGTCCTAAACCTTCGCGAACCCGACCCAGTGATCGCGAATGCGGAGAACAAAATACCCCTGCCCCAAATCCTTCATGCCGAACGCGAGACTACCTCCGCGTTCACAAAGAAGGAAACTAATAACATAAATTCTACTATTATGGACTTAGCTCTGTGTGGTCCGAAATACACCCGAGCCATCCGGGACCCCGTCCAAATACACTAACAAGTTCATAAACATAATACAGACCTGCTCGAAGCCTCGGAACACATAAACCAAAATCGAAACTAAGAATTACACCCTACAACCAAATTAATCAACTTATGAACTTCAAACTTCTTCAACTAGCTCCGCACGCGACGAAACATACTTAGACAACTCGGAATGATGCCAAATTTTGCGCACAAGTCATAAATCACCGTACGAACCTATTCCCAGATTCAGAATTCCATGATCTCGACAACACCAAAGTCTATTTCAAACTAAATTTAGGAAATTCTAAGACCTTCAAGGCGCCAACTTTCAATATTAAGCGCTGAAACGCTCCCGGATCATCCAAAACTCGATCCGAACACACGCCCAAGTCCAAAATCATCATACAAATCTATTGAAACCACCGAAATTCCGGTTTTGAGGTCGTTTACTCAAAATGTTGACTCAAGTCAAACTTGGCCACCTTAGGCCACTTTTAAGGAATTAAGTGTTCCAAATTCAACCCGAACCCTTCCAAAACCAAACCAATTACCCCCCGGCAGTCATAAAAATGTAATAGCACATACAAAAAGTCTTAAATAGGGGAATGAGGATGTAGAAAGTAAAATGACATGTCGGGTCGTTACAGACGTAGTCATATGTTTCAGTCATGATATTATATTCATTTGTCATATTTCTGTCTCTGTGGACTATTTATATGTTATATCACATATTGATATTGTCCTTGCGTGTGTGACACTAGTTTGAACTGAGATGTGGTATGACGGTATATTTATGTATTTTAATTATGGTACTGTAAGATTTTGGCATATTGAGTGTAACGATTCGACCGGTAGTTTTGAGCATTAATATTCTGTTTAGCGATTTAAGGTCGTGAATAACTTCATATGATATAATACGACTTACGTGCATTGTTGTTCTGCTTTTGGGGAAGTATGGGATTGATTCAGAAGAGTAATTCTCAATTTAGAAGCTTTAAATTTTAAGAGTTGACCAAGGTTTGACTTGTGAGTAAACGACCATGGATTCATGTTTTGATGGTTAAAATTGGTTCGTATGGTGATTTTGAAATTAGGTATATATCCGAATTTGTATTTGGAGGTTCCTAGGATAATTTTGCTCTTTTTGTTGAAAGTTGGCAATTTGAAAGTTTAGAAATTTCATAAGTTTGACCATGTGTTGACTTTGTATCTATCGGGTTAGGATTATTATTCCGGGACTTGGAATAGGTCCATTTTTTCATTTGGAAGTTGTGTGCAAAGTTTGGTTTTATTCTGAGTTGATTTGGTATGAATCAGACGTTTGGTTGTGAATATTTGAAGTTCTTGAGTTTGAAGGTTGCTTAATGAGTTTTGGTGTTTAATTCTCGGTTTTGAAGGTTGCATGATGAGTCTTTGGATAAGTCTGAATAAGGTATTTGGACTTGTTAGTATAATGGATGGGGCCCCGGGAGCCTCAGGTGTAATTCAGGGTGGTTTTGGACCTTTTTTAGACCCTTTCCAGTTGTTGGTTTTTTGCTACAGGAGTGTACATCGCGATCGTGGAGCTCAGGGACGCGTTCGCAAAGAGTAAATTGCCATTTTGGACTTGTGAAACGCGATCACAGAGTGCATTCCCACAATCGCGCAGAAGAAATTTTTGCTGCCACTAGGCTGACTTCAGGAGCTTATATCTTGCAATCTATAAGGAATTTGGAAACCGTGATCACATGTTTGGTGAATGCGATCGCGAAGAAGGACGAGTGATGGGGCTTTAAAATATTCAATTTTAGGATTTTGAGTTTATTTTCTTCACTTTTGGAGTTCTTTGAGCACAAGTAAGGAAATTTTGGAGGATAAACACCCAAATCATGAGGGTAAGTAATTTTATCATTTTTTTGATTATATATTTTGTTTTCCATGGATTATTACACCTAAATCAAGGATTTGAAAAGAAGAAATTGGGTTTTTTTTTTACTTGAACTTAAGAAAATAAATTTTGGGGTTTTGAACATCAAACTGAGGTTGGATTTGGAAACCAATTAGATATTTGGACTCATATTTGAATGGGTATTCGGGATTTGTGAGGTTTGTCGGGTTTCAAGGTGTGGGCCCGGGTTAACGTTTTGGTTGACTTTGAGTATTTGATTAAAGATTCGACCTTTATCATTGGGGTTTGATTCCTATGGTACTATTTGATGTTATTGAGTTGTTTTTGGCTAGATTTGAGCCGTTCGAAGGTCGATCCACGCGGGAAGGTGTTTTTAGAGTGTTAATTTGGCTTTTTTGATGTAAGTATCTTGTCTAATATTGATGAGGGAATAAACCTTTGGAACTGACCTTGTTTGTCTAATTTAAATGTGTGAGATGCTACGTATATGCAAGGTGACGAGTGTATATACGGGTGCTATGTACGATTCATTACCAGAGTAGTCTTTAGGCGCTACTATGCCTTGATTTGGATATTGTGATTCTTGCTATCATGCTTTATGTGTTTGTATGACTACGTGAACTCTGTGAATCATGCTAGAGATCATGTAAAAGTATTAATTCCCTGTTTGTTCATGATTTTTGATATTGTATGGCGTATCCGCCTAATTTGAGCCGTAGTTGCACACTTCGCACATGAATACACCATAATATACTATTTTCCTCAGTCCATGAGTATGTTATTGGATATGTCGTATACATGTGTTCTTGTATATGCTTTTTTTGTGATGGACTAGATTGGCAGTACGTGAGTGGTCCGTGCAGGTTAAGTTATTATGGCACGTAGGTTGTCCGTGCGGTTGTTTTAATCTATGGCACGTGAGTTGTCCATGCAGTGATGGCACGTGAGTAGTCCATACAGTGTATGGATAAGGATTTATTCCCTAGGGTTACACTCTCATATTTCCCTCTTGATGGCGTACACACATGTTGTGAGAAATAGACGGGTTTCTGGTTGATATGGATCTTGGTAAAATTGATCATTAGTTGGACTGTCTCTTCTCTTTTTGCAAACTCCTTTGATGTATACATGATTTTCATTGCATATCCTCTCTATATGCTGCTTTGCTTGATGAGATAAATCACGGTACATATCTTCTCTATATGTGGATCCGTGTAACTGGACTTGTTTAAATATGCATATCATCTCTATATGCAACTATTGATGGATTACCTGATATTCCATGCATATCTTCTCTATATGCAACTGTTGATGGATTACCTGATATTCCAAGAATATCTTCTCTATATGCAACTGTTGATGGATTACCTGATATTCCACGCATATCTTCTCTATATGCAACTGTTGATGGAATATTTGATATTTCATGCATATCTTCTTTATATGCAAGCTTAGATTATTTAATGATGTTAGATGTATATCTTCCCTATATATTTAACTTTTATAAGACTTACGCACATCTTCTCTATGTGCCCTGATTAGTTGTACCCGGATTTTATGCTTAGAGTTTGATACTTTTGTTGGGCATATTTATATGTTATTGAGATGTACATGTTATGTATAGTGAGTCTCCTTGTTCTGAACCTCGTCTCTACCTCATCGAGGTTAGTCATGATACTTACTAAGTACATGGATCGGTTATACTCATACTACACTTCTGCACCTTGCGTGCATATTTGAGAGCTAATATGTTGTGTATGACGAAGATTGGCTTTGAAGATGTACCTGCATTCCAGAGATAAGCTATCACTTGTTCTTGGTAGTTTAGGATTTGCAATCCTTTTTATGTACATTCAAATAGATGTTGTGCTTATTTTTTGCACCAACTTTTTAAATCTAAATCTTAGTGGCATATAACTTATACTACCAATCTTTGGGATGCTGTATGGAATTAATCTATCAATCCTTGTTAATAATTATCTTTCATTTGAGTTACAATATTATATCTTTTTCTTACCTAGCATGTTGGGGTTAGGTTCCATCACGACTTTGTGGATTTTGGATCGCGACAAGTTGGTATCAGAGCACTAGGTTCATAGGTTCTACGAGTCATGAGCAAGTGGCTAGTAGACTCTTACGGATTGGTATGATGACGTCCACACTTATCTTCTAGCGGCTACAAGGCATCTAGGAAGATTTCACTTCTTTCTTTCCTTATCGTGCGACCTTGTTTCAGCTTGAAGCCTAAATCTCCAGATTCTTTCTGTTCGATTCGTGTGCGATATTGAGTACTTGGTATCAGTTTTGCACTGATGACTTGTGATTTTGCGGATGGGATGCGAAAAAACTATGGATACTTTATCATCGTCTCAATATGTTGTATAATTTTGAGAAGTGGGTGTGGCATTAGAACTTTCAGTTGTTCAGTTGAGGTAAAAAGACACAAAAGAAAAATAAATGCAAAAGAGGTTCAAGGTCATCCCCACCTAATAAAAGAAAATAAAAAATAGAAAAAGAAAAGAAAATTAAAGTCCTAAATACTAACATACACTATACTTCTTCCACGAGGTTCGTCACGGCCTCCAAATATGGGGCATATCCCTGATAAATATTTACAAATACTTCAGGGCATTCCCCTGACAAAATCATAGTAACTAAGGGGACAATCTCTCACCTCAAAAACTAAAAATAATAAAACGTCCTAATATTGCCTACCCATGTGTGGTCGGTCTAAGCATGCTACTAGCGATAAGAAATAAATAAAAGTAATAAAAACATTTCAAATCCAAATTTTCATTTACGTTTAAGCCCGAATCCTTCTATCAAATCCCACAGTTCATTAAAATTATTTTTTTCTTTTTTCCGCATCAACACATATCTATAAGACAAGAATTTAACAATGTTTAAACTTAAAAATTCAACTCAACAGACTTGAAATAAAACATGAAAAATCAGTCACAAAGTAACAATAAAAGCATGAAGCTCAAGCAATCATAAATCACACATATGAGAAAATAGATTAAGTAAAGAACAAAGTAAGGAGTTGACCTCAAGTGGAATCCAAACAGTAATTAAAATTGAATTGATGAAAGATCTCCTTGCAAGCAGCAAATTTGTTCAATCCAACAATAGCACATCGGTTGTGTTTCAAATCTGGATTGGAACATCAGACCATAACACTCGAACAATACCCACCCCTGACGGCAACTTCGATCGGAGTTCAGATCTAGCCCGAAACTTATCCTTAATGTTTAATCCATTTTCGATTTGTAATTTATTGAGAGCTTTTGGCAAAGAAGATGATAAAGGACGATGATGGTGGAGCTTTAAAGACAGAAAGGGTGGTGTTGAAGTAAAGAAAATTTCACGGGAGGAGCTTTTGTTAAGTTATGGTTCAAACATGGTTGAATAGTGGTGGTGCTTTAATCGTGGGAGAATAACGAGAGCAATAGAGGAAGGTGACTGGTTTTTTTCTCTGTTTTTTGGACTCTCTGTCCGTCTCCCCCTTTCCTCTGTTTTGTTTTCTCTATCTGTTTCGTTCCTCTCCCCCTAATGTCCCTCTAAATTCTCTATGTCTATCTCTTACTAATAGCCTATTTGGCCAAGCTTCTCCCCAAGTCAGAAGTATTTTTTTTTCTTCAAAAAAATACTTTTTTTCTCAATTTGAGGTGTTTGGCCAAGCTTTTTTTTGAGAAAAAAGTGCCTTTGGCTAGAAACAGAAGCAGTTTTGAAGAAGCAGAAAAAAGTAGCTTCTTCCGAGAAGCAGAAGCAGAAACAGTTTTGATTTTTCTTCCTACCAAAAATACCCTTTGCAAAATATTATATATACCAAAATAACCTTACTTAGTTTAAACTATTAAGTAATATAAAATAACTTTTGGGATGAACTTTTATATTTATTGAATAATTTTTTGATATATTTAAATTATCTTGAAAGAATAAAGTACTTTTTAATTTTATTTTTATATTTTACTTAAATAAAATAAAAAACTTAATTATTATCTTTAATAATAAATATTTATAATTATTTATCTACTTATATAATATTAAATATTAAGCAAATCTTTTCATGTCCTTATTTATAATTTGACACTTAAAAGCACTTTTCGACAAGCTTGGCCAAATATAAACTATTGTTCAAATGTGTTTTTTAAATTGATTAGCCAAATACAAATTGCTTTTCACTAAAAATATTTTTTCGAAAAGCACTTTTCAAAATAAACTGATTTTTTCAGCTTGGCCAAATAGGCTATAATTGTGCTTGGGGAGAAAGAAATCCCAAAAACCGTGTGGACCCCAATTAAAGATGCCCCCGTCATATTGTGCGTGTGTGCTTCGGTAATATTGTGTAAGTTGGAATTGTGGATTAAAGAAAAAAAGAAAGTGCAACGTGATCAAATTGTGTGCCATGTGAATTGTTATGAAACTTTGTCCACTTGTGGTGAGGTGGCATAATTTCATTTGCTCCTTCTTTTCTTTCTTTAATTCTAGCTATTCAAAGTAAAAAATAATTAAAACAAGAGATATAAACTAAAGAAAATTTAACTAATATTTTGTATTCTAACATATGGACTAAAGAAAATATTTTACCTTTTCTTTTTATAAGTATTAAAATATTAACAAAACAAAGTTAAGAAAAACTCAGTATTCTAAATTCATGTGACTTCCTTTTATCATTTTTGATTTTATCAAAAGTAGAATAAATCAGAAAATAACTTGACAAAATACCAAGTAACTTGAATAAAAGAAAAAAATATTTTTGTAGTTTTCATTTTTAAGATGAAATAAATTAATAAAGGTTAAAACTAGTGAAAATAGCAGTATTAGTCCTAAAATAAATATTTAAATACTACAATGTATAAAATTTCAGGGAGGGTCAAAAATTACATGTCTACACTCGGCAAATGATTGGAGTGTATTTTGACTAGTGCTATGTGAGGTTATGAGGAGATGCAGCTTGATAAGAACGTTAGTCCATGGCAAGTTAAGAAGTAAGGATATTGTAGGTTATCAGATGATGTATTTTGTAGCTTCGAGCTAAGTGGGGGAGTTTATTATCAATGAATAGGTCATATGGGCTTGTGTTGTTATAGTTCCTGGACTAGGATGTACTCGTGGATTAGCTATGATTTGAGAAAGATTTCACCGAGGATGATTTCGAGCAAGGGATCGGTTGGATGCATGATGTGCTACATCTTATGGGTATATAGAGGTGTTTGGATGATTCAGGTTTGATACTCGTTGTGGATGTTGTGTGCAAGAAAAAGGAATCGCTTGATTTCTTTTTTTGGATTTTCATATGTTGGTGGAGTACGGGTTGTTCGGTGCGTATTGGTTGCGCATTGGGGATTAGAGCAAGGTGAATGACTTTCGAGAAGGTTCCAATAGCCTCAGGACCATATGTGATATTTAAGGATTTTCGAATTTGTGTATGGATAGGACTTGAGTCTTGCATTGGAAGATTCCGGGACTTGCGGTATTTCTATATAATTATTAATTCTACATTGCGGTATTAAAAAGTTGAAAGAAACAACTTCAGATTCATTAAAGGGTTCTTCAGCGCAAGCATTTTCATGTTGAGGTACTCTTGGTTTTAGTAGTCTACGTGACTCGGTTGATTTAGAGGGATTTAATTCTATTGTCTTGGTTATGTGCGAATGGGTTTCGAAGAATTCATGACAGTTTTGACTACGGCTTGAGGTTGATGTTTTCTATGGGTATAGAAGGTTTGTTGCATGTGGTGATGTCCTCCTAGATTAGGTTAAATGGAAGGTTCTTTGTTGATGAGGTGTTTATCCTGCTTGTGATTCAGAGGTGATTATGAGAATTTTGTATTTTCACAAGTTAGTATGACAGATGCGATCCGCCGTTTGGGATTGATATTGTTACACCATGTACTTTCATGTTAGAATGCGTCTTAAGTGAATCAATATGAGCTGGAGAGTTTAAGGACCTTTACAAAGATAATGATGAGCTAAAATAAGTGTTAAGGAAGTATCGTAAGGGTTAGAGGCTAAAAAAATCAAAGATGTTATAACCCGTAATTTTGAGGTAAAACTAGGAGTGCTTAATATTCTAAGAAAGTTGTGTTTTAAGGTAATTGAATTATATAATATCCGTATGTTATGTTTTGAAGTCAAACAAGTTGTAAAACAAAAGTCGGCAAAGGTTGTTACCAGTTACGTTCATAATTTTACTGGAATTTGGTTTTATTGTTATCGAGCTTTTCTCCCAATATACTTGGACTTACGGGTTATCCACCCACCAAATTTAAGTCTACGAGTCTAGTTTCCAACGCATTAAATCGTTCGTCTATGCAACATCGGAGTATAGAGCTATTCACTTTTTTGCGAGACTGCACAAGCAGCTCCCTTTGGGACCCACAAAATCGGTGAAAGCCTATCTTGTTATATAAAATGGTGGACTTGTTCCCCAATTCTCATTTTAGACCAAACTAGACCTCCAAGAACCTCTAAACGCTCTCTAAGCATATCCTAAAGGTTCATACACAAATCCAAGGCCAAACCACCTAAGTTCTTCATTAAAAGTATTGTGGAAGTGGTGGAGATCACTTATATATAATGTGGTTGAATAGTTGTGAGTTCGTTCAAGTTGAAGGAGAGTTGTTCTTGGAGTGTTTTCTTGCTGTTTAAAGGTAATATCCTTTTCTCCTACATGTGTTTGATCATATTTAAGTCCTAACTAAGTTGTTTAGTTGAGATGTGGCAAGATAGCAATTGAAAGTTGTTTGTGATGTTCTTGAGAATTGTTGGGCTGTCTAATGTTGTTTTTATGATGGATATAAAGCTGAAAAATTATATGAATATGGTTGGATATCACGTCCCGACCTCGGGGAGCGCGACCGACGCTCGATCGAGACATCCCGATCAAGCAAGCCTACTTGATGCCTTCTACCCAACATTACCCATGAGCAATTTTACTTAAATTATACGAGATAGACAGGGAGGGGATATGAGAGCTAAGTATCATGCTTCATTAATTACAACAGCTGCATTGATGATTACCAAAAGATTACAAAGTGGAACACCAAATAACTACAACATTTAGAGTCATTTTCCCAAGTTAAAACACAACCCACACTATGTCTACGGAGCCTTTAAATAGAACAGAAGAGTAGTATGATAGTGTTGGTGACAAGACCCCGACTATACCTCAACAATACAATGTAAAATACACGAGGCCTCGATAGGAAGTGGGGATCACCAAGTCAACTGAGAAAAAGGTGTACCGCTATCAATAATCGATGCCGCCTGCTGTAGAACCACTTGCATCTATTAAAGATACATCGTCCCTGGCAAAAGGGACGTTAGTAAATATGGAATAGTACTAGTATGTAAAACTAAATACCCTCTCATGTAATATAAAACCAATATAAAAGAGAGAAACATAGAATCAATAAGAAAGTCAAGTAACATTAAAATGACAAGTTAAGAGCAAGGTAAATCCACAAGTAAATAATAATGTATTAGAGTTGGGAGGTCTACGGTACCGATACACCACCATGCTATTGGCATGGGGACCGATCTCTGCCCAATCGACAAATCCGTCTCACCCCAGTGTGCGCGGGTGGACATAGAAACACATCACCACCACTATGTGCACGGCATGGTATCTGATTACCGCCCGATCGGCTAATTCGTCTCACCACAATGTCGTGTGGGTCGAAATGGTCCTTTTCTAGCTATCATCTCATCCCAATTAAGGGGAATAATCTCAACACATCAACACGGAAATTCATCCCTCAATCTATCCTACGCCAGCACGTCTAGTTTCAGATTTAGGTTATTTCAACCCACCCTTCCTCGGTTACCTAACGATCCTCCCAAGAACATTTATCTCATATAAAAGAGTTACATTTCATTTCATAGACTTTCACACATCCTTTTATTTCATCGGCACTCTTGGCCACAAATGTAATTCTTCGTTCTTAGTACGATGGCCACATTTTATATTACATACTCCCATTCTTTCACTTTCAAGGATCATGATAGGTTATCAACAATAAGAGCATTTTGAAATCAAGACTTTAAATATATATATATGAGCAGCAAAAACTTGTTGCTCCCAAACGCACACGCAAGTATACGTTGTCGTATAAGTAATATAGGATTGTAAGTCCATATATCGTACCCATATGGACTTGTGATTAACTATTAACTAAATTAAACTAAGACGATTAATCTATTCAAGTGATTTTTAATATGTGATTATTTAACAAAAACTAATCTAGAGTAGTAAACTAAGAAATTAAAGAAAGCAATTTTAGGATCTTAGAGACAAATTCAATGGGAGAAAATATTCTAGAGCTATGGGTTAGCTAACAATCCCGTTGAGTCTACCACTTAAATTGTCTAATTAATTTATCTGATTTATTAGTTGACCGTGTTAATATTACTCGTAGTATTCTCTTGAAGTACTACTCACCTATTCAAGCTAACCTAACGCCTATATTTCTATGAAATTAGGATTAACAAGAACGCATTAATAATTTCTGTATAATAACCAAGCAAGGCGATTAGGTATATCCCTATCTTAACCGCAAATCTGTTTCTGATACTCAGGTTCAAGATCTTGCTCTACTTTATCTTCTATGCAATCTAAAATTCCCTCTCCCTAGTTCAATCCTAGATTCGTAGATAGTATTTAATTGGTGATCAAGCAATCAAATAATTAAGCGCAAAATTGAATAAATAAACCTTGATAAAATAGGCTTGCCCATTATGTACTCACAAATGAATTCACATGTATGCACAAAGAACCATAGGCTTGCCCATTATGTACATATCTACTAATTAAGTGTTCTCGAATAGAATCAAATAGTAATTTAACGGATTGTAATGTTGTCTAGGGGACGGGTAGGAAAACTATATGATAGTGACTTACACTTCCCTAAGTACTTTGCACTTTTAGACTTCATCACCCATTATTTTCATCTCTTAATTATATTTTTCAGCTTTCTTTTCATCATTTGTTTCATAAGTAATTCCCTCATATCAAGAACGTTTCATTTTTTTTCAAAGCAATTTTTCATTCTTTTTTTTTTTCATGTCACATTCTTTTATAAGAGGGCATTTTCATCACTTTGCAGCTATCATTGGTCACCTTTCACTTCATCATCCCTTTCTTCAAATTTATCAATTAATAACACAGTCTAAGCAACAATGCTCAAGGAAGCAGGGTGCAAAAATTAGGGAATCAACAAAAGAATCAAGGCAAAAATACGGCTTCCAAATAAATGGTAACAGGATCAAAGGGATAACTAGTGGTACAATATCTGAAAAGGCTAAAATTCACAAGACATATCAAAGAAAGCCTATTATTATCTTCTAAACAGAGCAACACTTTTATTTCGCTTCAATAACATGCAGGGCAAGTTCTAGACTAAGATGCAAAACATGGAATATATGTAAGAAATCCTCACCCCACATAATACAAGTATCAATCAAGACGGACCAATTCTACTCTAAGACAGCCAGGATCATCGCGAACGAGTAAATAAGAATAAGCTATATACAGAGTCACAACCCTAAGCTTAGGTGTCAGAAAGTATGCTATTTTATTCATTACTCAAGCACCCAGAGGAAAGTACTACTCAAGCTTCGGCCAAGTTATGCTAGTATCAAATAAGTCACAAAAGTTTTTCTTCTCCTTTTAGTACTCCTAAAACAAAACAAAAAAAAATCTAATCCTAAAAATAAGAAAACTTACCCGGTTCAAGTTAATTCCCCTGAAAAATATTCGATGCACAAAGAAAAACCAAGAGGGATTATTATCTAACTAAAACTAACTAGACATGAAAAGAAAATCTTTTTGTTTTTTTTTCATTGGACCTTAGTCCCTTAAGAAAACTGTCCACAAAATCCATCGTCGGGAAAAATCCAAATTTTCTGATTTTTTTTCTCAATTTTTATTTTTTTTCAATTTTTTTCTCTTTACACAAAAACTACTATACTAAGAAAGAGTACTACAACTAAACTAGGATATCACGAAAAATCACCTAGACAATCTCCTCACCCCACATTTAAAATTGTGCAATGTCCTCAATGCATACAATAAATAACAAGAGATTGAATGAGACTCCCTGGTAGGCCAAAGGCCGAAACAGTAGCAGCTCACGGGATACTCAGACTTCTCCTAGGTATGATCCTTTGTGCAGGCACCCTACACTTCGTTCCAAACATATGTTCGCTTTTTCACACGCCTATTGGCTTTGATTCCATGCTCCTAGTTATACAAAACATAAAAATAACAATACAAAAAAACACAAATAAAAAAATAAAATAAAAAGAAGCAGTAGAATTAGGTTGCCTCCCAACAAACGCCTTATTTATAGTCGTGGCACGATTCCATCACTTTCACCACTTTTCCTTTCACTTTGAGGATATGAATTGCGCCCCCAATTTTGCATCAGTTTTTCTGTCATGTTCCTGGGGCGGTGGTGTAAAAATAAAGGAACCAAGCAATAGAAATCACATCTTCCACTTCTTGGCCTTCAAGTGAGGGATGCCATTTTGTCTCATTGGCATTGTAAATTTCAGAATATATGCACTTTGTTCCTCATCCATTGACTCCTTCATAGGCTCGAATGGATCAATTCTCGTGTCACCAATCAAACACAATGTTAAAAAATGGTTAGAATGAGGTCCAATGCGCTCCAACTGTAGAATCGCTTCACTTTTGACATCATCGCTTTTACACACTTCGTCAACCTTGGCATCGCTAATAATATTTTGGTTGAATGGTTGGAACTCTTCTTTTTGCTCCACAAGATGTCCAATATCCACAACAATTTGTTGTTGGGAATCAGACGCCTCAATCTTTTTATTCAATATTACCTGCAGGTAATAGATATCTGATCCAAATTGGTCTATCCCTTGCTTAAGCTCAGTTCTTCCTTCTATCATTTGTTTTTCCATATTTGAAAGACCATTTGTCACCACCTCAATTTTTCTCCGTAGGATGTCGTGATGGCACATAGTCTTTACAACTAGGTAAGCCTAACAGTTAATAATAACATGACAGAAATAATTAACAGAATACTAAAACAAGGCTGAATAACTGATATAAACTTTCAAAAACAAAATCAACAACAATACACTCCCCAAGACCGGTGGAACTGAGTCAGAAGCTCTATAGAGTAAGACCAGAATATCTACTACATCATTGTCTGAAAGAAAATATAATAGGAAATAAGAATACAGGAAGGTGACTCTGAGGCCTGCAGACGCTGAGCATGCATACCTTGAAGTCTTTGTAAATTAACTAACAAATGATCCCTAACGACCGGCACGCGCAGGCGTATCTGGATCTGCACAAAAAGATGTGCAGAAGCATAGTATGAGTACACCATAATGGTACCCAGTAAGTATCAAGCCTAACCTCGGTAGAGTAGTGACGAGGCTAGGTCAAGACACCTACTAGAATATAAATAAATAGTATGAAAACGTAATAAGGATAAATAATGGAAAGCAGAGAAATAATTGATGCGAAACAGTTAACAACATGAACTAATACCGAAATTATAAGCACGAAAATAACACAAGGAAATCAGTTAAGAAGAACCACAATGATCATATACGGACAA
The DNA here is from genome assembly GCF_000390325.3 of Nicotiana tomentosiformis. Lineage (NCBI taxonomy): Eukaryota > Viridiplantae > Streptophyta > Magnoliopsida > Solanales > Solanaceae > Nicotiana > Nicotiana tomentosiformis. The sequence goes on along the minus strand of NC_090821.1, from coordinate 23,614,480 downwards.
TAACTGACAAAAATAAGGAAACAAAACAACAAGAATCACAACGACGTACCGACTCGTGTACAATAAGAATCACCACCGAGGTACCGCCTCGTATTCACAATTCACATTCTCAATCACAATCTTTCCTTATACCGCCGCATGAGCCTTACATTTGAAATAGGTTTTGAAAATAATTTTCCCGAAATAACTACACGCACTTTATCCCACCTTATGATGCCGCCTGGCTTCACGTAGTTCCCCTACAAGCAACACACGCATAAGTCCCACCTTATACCGCCGCATGCATATTAACCTCAAGCCTTATACTGCCGCATGTGCGTCAATATCACATTACAATAATAACTCGCACCACAGGTGCCCAATATATCACAACTTGCCAACAATCAACAATATCAATGTTTTCACAACAATAGCCAATAGTTCCACCACAACGTGTACAAGAATATCAACAATAACAATGAATGTAAAATTATCAACAAGAAAGATATCTTAACAATTATCAACTTCGCTTCAAAATGATATGGTCTCCACAACTTCAACACCAACTCAATAATGAGAAAGATAATGTGTAACTACGAACTAAATAACAATAACTCACAATGGAAGGAATAACATGACTTTAAATAAGATAATAACAACGAAAAATTCAAATAAAGAAAACTAACAATGAAAGAGATAACACGTAAAATGACTTCAAGTAATGAAAATCAATAATGAAAGAGATGACATGTATCAATTAAAGGGCAACAAGTTCAACTAAAGCATGAAAGCAATTTATCAAGTAGGATGTAGAACAAGAGTTAAACAAGTCAATTGAGGCATGTAAATAAGAATAGATTGACTATGAAAATTTAGAACATGATATGACATTTAAATTAAAGTATGGAAATAGTCTAAGTAGCCTAAACCGGTCAAACACTACGAACAACTCGTGTACCCACTCGTCACCTTTCGTACACAGCTTTCACATAGCACAAATGAATCAATCAATACCAATCCTAAGGGGTAGTTCCCCCACACAAAGTTAGACAAGATACTTACCTTAACTAGGCCAATTCAACCCTCGAAAATAGCTTATCCCATAAAATTTGCCTCCACATGGCTCAAATCTAACCAAAATCGATTTAATATCATCAAACAATGCTAGGGAAATCAGTTACAGCAGAAAAAGCTATGATCTTTACACTTTTCCCAAAACGTCAACCTGGGGCCCTCCCGGTCAAAACCCGAGTGTAATGGTAGATTCCGACTACCCATGACCCCACGAGTTCATATATGTGATTAGTTTCAGAATCCGAGTTGAAATCGACTCTCAAGACTCAAATTCTTATTTTTCAAAAACTTGACAAAGTTTCATAAATTTTCACTTTGATTCACAAGATTTTGATGTTAAAATCTAAAATATATTGATGGAATATGATTAGAAATAGATTAGAATCACTTGCCCAAAGTTTGTAGGTGAAAATCCCCTCTCCAAATCGCCTCCTACCGAGTCTAGGATTAAAAAATGAGAGAATGTTTTCAAAAATCCCGTCTCCCAGCCCTTTGTACTAGCTGCAGATGTTGCATTTGCGACACATGATTCGCATTTGGGACACAGGATTCGCATTTGCAAACTCTCGCAATTGTGGACAACGACTTGCATTTGTGAACCCTGACAGCCTAAGTCATCATCGCATTTGCGAGGAAAGGCTCCGCAATTGCAAAGCTGGGAACTTCGAAAAAGCGAACAAATGTTCGTAAATGCGATTTAAGTCATATGCCAGCAAACTTTGCAAATGCAAAGGGGTAGTTGCAATTGCGACATCAAAGCCCCCACTGTCACCTTCGCAATTGCAATGTTGGTGCTCGAAATTGCGATACCTGAGCACCAGCAGAACCAACAATTCATTTTCAATGCAATCCATTCCGAAACATGTCTGAAACTCATCTGAGCCCTCGGGGTTCCAAACCAAACTTCCACACAAGTCTTAAAACATCATACGAACTCGCTCACGCGATCAAAACACAAAAATAACATCTAAAACTAATAATCGAACACTAAAACACATGAATTTCAAAGTAAAGTTCAAGAATTTCTAAAATTACAACTAAACATCCGAATCCTATCAAATCAACTCCAAACGACACCAAATTTTGCAGGCAAGTTCTAAATACCATAATGGACCTATTCCAAGTCCCAAAATCAAATTCCGAGCTCGATAGCTAATAGTCAACCTATGGTCAAACCTTTTCAACTTCAAATTTCCAAATTTTTGGCAAATCAACACAAATAATCTACGGACTTCCAAAATCAATTTCGGGCATAAGTCCAAGTCCGAAATCACAATACAAAGCTATCAGAGCCATCAAAATACAGTTTTGGGGTCGTTTTCACAAAAGTCAAAGTTTGTTCAACATTTCTAATTCAAACTTCTAAGTCAAGTATCAAAGGGTCCAAATCAACCCGAAAGCATCCCGGAATGGAACTAACCAACCCCGCAAGTCATAAAATCATAAACACACATGTGCGAAGCATAAAATAGGGGGGAAATGGGGCACAATTACACAAAACAACCAATCAAGTCGTTACATTCTCCCCTCTTCAAACAAACGTTCGTCCTCGAACATGCATAATGACATAGTTGAAGTGGTGAATAGATGAGGATGACGACTCTGCATGTTGTGCTCGGTCTCCCACGTCGCCTTCTCGACCGAATGACCCCTCCATTGATCCTTTACTGAAGCAATATTCTTTGATATCAACTTCCGAACATGTCTGTCCAAGATAGCCACAGGCTCCTCAATATAAGTCAAATCCTCGTCCTATTGGACTGTGCTGAAGTCTAGAACATGAGACGGATCAACATAATACTTTCGGAGCATAGAGACATGGAATACCAGATGAACCACAGATAAACTCGGTGGCAATGCAAGCTTGTACGCCACCTCACCAATCCTCTGAAGGATCTCAAAAGGTCCGATATACCTAGGGCTTAACTTGCCTTTCTTCCCGAACCTCATTATACCCTTCATGGGTGAAATCCGGAGCAAGAATCACTCTCCAACCATGAATGCAACATCACAAACCTTCCGATCTACGTATCTCTTTTGTCTAGATTGGGCTGTATGAAGCCAATCCTGTATCATCTTGACCTTCTCCACGGCATCTTGAGCAAAATCATTGCCTAATAACTTAGCCTCTCCCGGCTCAAACCAACCAATTTTCGAATGACACCATCTCCCATATAGAGCCTCATAAGGAGCCATCTGAATACTCGATTGGTAGCTGTTGTTGTAGGCAAACTCTGCAAGTGGCAAGAACTGATCCCGCAAGTTTGTATGCTGTTTTTAGACTTGTGTGCACATATGGTTTAGAGCCCCGAGGGCTTGGGTGAGTTTCGGATAGGCTACGGAGTGGTTTGAACTTAGAAAACTCAGTTGGTTCTGCAATTTCTAGTAACTGGTGTCTGATCTCGCAAATGTGACATCTGCAACTGATCAAAATGGGACTTAGACAGGATTTTGGTTCATTCTCTCAAATTTTCAAAACAAGAAACCCTAGAGGCGATTTTTCAAAGAACCTTTCTTCCCCAAATTATTGGTAAGTGATTCTACACTAGTTTCGTTCAATCTTTTACTACATTTCCTAAGATTTCAACAAAAAAATCTTGTGTTTGCATGGTGGAAGTTTGGGGTTTTGGGTAGAATTAGGAATTTTTGTAAAATGAGGATTTAGACCTCAAATTGAGGTCGGAGTCCAAAACAAATTACATAACCGGGCTCGTGAGTGAATGGATGTTCATATTTTGTGACTTTTACCCGATTCCGAGACATGGGCCCAGGGAGGCTTTTTGGGGTGATTTTCTAATTTCTTGCTTTAACTTTGATTTAATTAATTAGATTAGTTTCTTATAGTTGTATTTATGGTATGTAATTGATTTTGGCTAGACTTGGGCCATTCGGAGTCGGATATTCGTGGAAAAGGCATTGTTATCGATTGATTGAGCTTGGTTCGAGGTAAGTGGCTTGCCTAACCTTGTGTGGGGAAAATCCCCTTAGGATTTAGTACTGTTGTGATATGTGAGCGCGCGTGTACGTGAGGTGATGAGTACGTACACGGGCTATTTATTGTAAAACCCGATTTATTTTACTAAGTAGCAACCTGTTTTTCCTTTAATTTGAGTCATACCGTTTAAATGAGTATTAGTCTATTTTCATTCTTAATTGAGCTATTCCAATACGTGTAGTTATCCTGTTTAGTCTAATATCGCATGTCTACGTGCTTTAACTGCTTATTTGAACTCTGTGAAGCATGCCTAGTTGATTTCCTGTCTTTCCTTCTTCATTATCAGTATAACTGTAGAAATCTTGCTGTTAACTGTTGAATTTATCGGTTTGAGATGTGTGTTTACTTTTGAGACTACGAGGCGGTTCCTTGGGAGTTCTCCCTGCACATTTACTTTTGAGACTACGAGGCGGTTCCTCGGGAGTTCTCCCTGCACATTTACTTTTGAGACTACGAGGCGGTTCCTCTGGAGTTCTCCCTGCACATTTACTTTTGAGACTACGAGACGGTTCCTCGGGAGTTCTCCCTATATATTTATTTTGGGATTACAAGACGGTATATCGGGAGATCCCCTGATGCTTACCCCCTGTGTGTTGTACTATTGTCTCGCTGTGTTACCTTTTGTTAAATTCTAGTCTCTCATTATACTGTATATTCTTCTGCCTTATTTATTATTTACTAGTGGGCCTGACCTGACCTCCTCACTACTCGACCGAGGTTAGGCTTGGTACTTACTGGGTATCGTTGTGGCGTACCCATGCTACTCTTATGCACATGTTTTGTGTGCAGATCCAGGTGCTTCTCATCAGCCCCGCTATTAGCTGAGAGTGCTTGCTGCTGTACGGAGACTTCAAGGTACATCTGCCGAGTCTGCAGACCTCGGAGCCCCACTCTATTCTCTCCTATGTCATTTACCTTTCGTATTTCTTTTATTAGACTCTGGTGTATAGAGATTCTAGTTTCCTTCTGTTGCTTGTAACTTATGATGTTTCGGGTTTTAGGAATACTGTGTATTACTGGAGTGTTGGTTATTGTACATGCCAAGTGCCATTGTTACCAGTTATTTAGTTATCTATTGCAGTTAGTTGTTAAGTTTTACTTCCATTTTGTTATTTCTGTATTTTTTTAGGTTTACCTAGTCATAGAGACTAGGTGCCGTCACGACGTCTTATAGAGGGAGAATTGTGTCGTGACACCTTATGCTCCTATAAGGGTAATGAGGCAAGCTGGGAGGAAACAAGTCATACCTCGGTTTTCCAACATGGTTCAGTATAAAACAGATTTCAAAGAAATCTCATCCCATTCAAGTTTGAAGCCCAAAACATGTGGAACCAAAAGATCATCGTGGAGGGAGAGACTATTGAGCCAGACAGGTATCACGCCGGTCATATGTACTAATATCTCTCATGATTAGAAGACGACATAACCAGGGACATCAAACCGTGGGTCAAACTGAAGGATAGGATCATCGATGAGGTGGCTGAGGCACAGGTGAAGTACAAGAGACTACGTAAAAGAGTGTTCAAATCTGAAGCTAACCATGTAGAACAACATAAGGTGGATATGGAGGCGATCAGAGAATGGAAGGAGATTGCAAATAAGTCGACACAGAGGTTGGAGCATCTACAACAAGGACTGATAGAGCTAGAGGGGAAGATGAGAAAAATGCTTTGGTATTGTTAAGGCATGGATCCCGATGAAGGAGGAAAGTTGGCAATGGCTTACTTGCTACTCGACATGCGCGATGTGGGAAATGTGATTGATGAAGTCAAGAGAGCCAAGCATGGAGAAGGTCCTTCGGAGACCAAGTAGACTAGGAGATAATGTTCTTTACTGCTTTCTAGATTAGATTCCATTAGATTTTGATGTAATAAGGCTTAATGCCATTAGTGACTTTATAATTATTATTTCAATTTAATGAAAGATTGATTTGGCTTTTTTTCTCATTAATGGAATGAGGCAACGTTGGCATGAATTTTCTCCAAGTCTATGTGTCTCGTAGGCCTATCTCAGGCATAATGAGGTCCCCAAATTAGGACGCAAATTATTGCATGACCTTATGTGATATCTGCTTAAATATTGCAAATACTCTTTTAATTTATGTTACTAACTTGGTAACCTTTTATTTTTCTTTCTTTTGGTTACTCCCATTCCCAAAGTTTGGTTCGTGCATTCTGGCATCATCAGCATACCACACCAGATCCAGAGGTCTTCTACCTCCTCCTCCACCTAGAAACCCGAAAAGCAAAGGCAAAGGCAAAGGGAAGATGATTGATCTAAGTGGCAATCAAAAAGACAATGCTACCATAGCAAAAAACGTTGAAACCTCAGGTGGAAGGAGTACGCCGGGACATACTGAGTTGGTCTTACGTATGGAACAGAAAATCTTGGAGCTGCAAGGTGAGCTTGAGCAGGTCCGAAATCTTGCAAACCTCTCCCTTACCCTAAATGTTCTTGACATCAACCAGCAAAACACAACCACTTAGAACCAAACACCACCGCAAAACACCCAAACCCAAAATTTACGACCCATAGCTCCACAAAATCCGCCCGCAACGCACCAGTATCACAATCTCGCACCTCCTCAAACCCTTAACCCACCACTTGTGCAAACCCCTCAATAGCACCACCATCATACAACACAGTATCCACAAACCACTACTTATCCCACCCCTCAAAATGCACCACAACTTACCCCCGATCCCCCTCAAACCTTGATCAATGATCACACATATACTCAAGTCCTAGGAACACACTGGGGCTGAACATCGCATCTTTGCATTTCATGGGCTAAACATCACCCATATCACCGCATCTTTGCATTTTATGGGCTGAACATCGCCACGTTGTTCAAAGGCGTCATATTCTAAAGGCATAATCCTCATAGCCCGAAGACATCATGACATGGCCTGAGGATCTCTCAAAACTGCATATCATTATTCAAAGGCATCATAGTACGAAGGCACTATCCTCATGGCTCGAGGACATCATTTCATGGCCTGCAAATCCCTTATCATATGCTTCGTGGCCCAGGACGTCATGGTCTAAGGATATCATCCTCATCGTCCAAAGACAACTCTCATAGTCCGAAGGGAATTTGCATCATGTTTAAATTTCCGCAATAACCCTATATATTCATGTGCATCGTGTTTTAAGTTTTGAAGGTAACTCGGGAGGTAACCGTTCTACAAACGGGAGCAATTCTCACTCTGGTTTCCGTTCACAACGTTCACAACCTTTGATTACGTCAAACGTAACCGATAATCAGCAATTGTTTACTCTTTGTCCCGTAACCGCCCAAACATTTATCTCGAATATCCGTAACATTCAAATTCGCATTCATAGCTCTACCCAAAATTATCCATTACTCATGACACCTTCCTACACAAAAGATTTTTCCTCGAAACATATGACCATCCTTATAACGACTCCATCAGTTTCGTTCGCCGTTGGATCCAAAACTACACGCGGCCTGATTTCCGTAACACTAGGGATATGTAGGCAACTCAAGAACCAGGTTTCGACTCCCATTTTTTTAAAAACACATCATCCTCATTCATTTCGAAAAAAAATTGGTCATCATTTTCTTTACCCGACAACTCTTTCATCATTTCCGGGTAAAGAAGGGCAGTTGTTGATGCCCAATTTCGCCCTCATATTTTATAAAATATTATATGTACTTTCAAAAATATTATTTTTCATTATTACCCAATTTACAAGAGTCGTATAAGTATTTTCTATAATGTTTCATAATTGTTAAAGCTTTAAAATTGATTTTCTTACATTTAAATTGTTCAAATATTTATTAATTATCCTTTAAATTATTTTGTGATGACTTAATCATTTAAATTTATTATTTACATCCACGTGTATGTTTTATAAAATTTTACTTCATTTCATATAATTATATTTTGTATTTTCGAGCTATTTACACAATATTTGCAATAATAGCCTACATTATATAAATATTCATATTTATTACATTATTTATGCTAAAATAGCATTTTTTGTATATTTTTATAATTTTAAGATATTATTTTCAATCATTTTAATGAATAAGTAATATTTTTATTATTTATCAAATACTTTTTATAAATTATTTTTAACAAATTTTGTATATTTAATTTATAACCCAATATAGGGCTAATTTCGGACCAAAACAGGCCCAAGGTACTTAGCCCATTCCATTTAACCCTTTAGCAGCCCAAACCAAATGTCCTCTTCATTTAACCCGGTCGGGTCGCGACCCGTTTCATGACCCGCCCCACTTCCCTTTCGATCTTGGCCGTTGATCTTAAATGATCAACTATAACGACCCGCTCGGTCGTTTCGAGCATTTGCATTTCGTCCAGGTAATTGAAGTCTTGAGTAGTATCGTATGATGTATTATGACTTGTGTGAATTATCGATTTTGGTTTTCAGGTTATTCGGAATTGATTTGGAAGAATAAATTTCATGATTGAAGTTTTAAGTTGGAAGAGTTGACAGAGTTTGACATTTTGCGCATTTGACCTCGGATAGGAGTTTTTATGGTTCCGTTAGGTCCGGATGGTGATTTTGGAATCGGGCGTATGTCTGGATTTTCATTGGGATATTTGTAGAAGGTTTCGGCGCTAATTGGCGAAAGTTGGAAATTTGAATGTTTGAAAGTTCACAAGTTTGACGGGGAGTTAACTTTGATGATATCGGGTTCGGATTTCGGTTCCGGGAATTTGAATAGTTTTGTTATGTCATTTGGGACTTGTGTGCAAAATTTAAACTCATTCCAGGTTGATTTGATAAGGTTCGGCATGAGTTCTGAAAGTCGAAAGATTCAAAGTTCATTGAGTTTGATTCGAGGTGCGATTCATTGTTTTGACATTGTTATACATGATTCGAGGCCTCGAGTAAGTCCATGTTATGATATGGGATTTGTTGGTATATTCAGACTGGGTCCCGAGGGGCTCGGGAGAGTTTCGGGCAAGATTCGGATCATTTTGGAAATTTTGGTTAAGGCTGGTTTATGGTAGTATCTGGTGTGATCGCACTAGAGACTGGTATTGCGCCGGTGCGATGGTCGCAGAATTGGAAGTATGGTCGCACCTACGACAAAGGCTGAGTTGGGATACCTCCACCGAAGCGGAATTTGTAGCGCACCTGCGTGCGCGCAGAAGCGAGATCGTGAGCGCATGTGCGGACATTTGCGCAGATGCGCGTTCTAATGTCGCAGGAGTGGATGTTTTTCCGCAGGTGCGAGGGCTATTTCTCCAGTGCTTCTCTGCAAATGCGGAATTTTGGTCGTAAAAGCAATGTTGCAGAAGCGGCTATTGTTTTGCAAATGCGAGATTTCCTGGGCAGAAGCTATTAAATCGAGGGTTGTCCATTTTTATCATATATTTAGCTATAGACCTCGGATTTGGGCAATTTTGGAGGCGACTTTCATCACATGGATTAGGGTAAGTGTTCTATAATCGGTTTTGATTATATTTCGTGAATCTATCTTCGTTTTTGGCATTTGATTGAGGATTTCAAGAGGGAAATTGGGGGTTTTGTCTAATATTTCATAGAGTGAATTTTTGAATTCTGAACAACAATTCGGAGTCAGATTCGAGTAAAACAAGTATGATTAGACTTGTAAATTGAATGAGTTGTCGAATTTTGTGAGTTTCATCAGGTTCCGAGGCGCGGGCCCGGGTTTGACGTTTTTGTTGACTTTGGGTTTTTGATTAAAGATTCGATCTTTATCATTTGGAATTGTTTCCTTAGGCATTATTTGATGTATTTGAGTTTCTTTTGGCTAGTTTCGAGCCGTTCGGAGGCCGGTACGCGCGGGATGGCATTGTTTTGGAGTATTATTTGGCTTGATCGGTATTGGATTTGGCTTGTTCGAGGTAAGTAACACTTCTAAACTTGATGCTGAGGGTATGAACCCCTGAATATATGTGATATGTGTTTGGTGTTGAGGTGACGCACATGCTAGGTGACGAGCGTGTGGGCATGGACCCTGTGAATTGTGACTCGGTTATTTTTGTGGTACTGTGTAGTTACCTAATCTTATTTGTATCTTTGAAATCTCTATGTGCTAGAGTAATTGAGCTGTGATCCATGTTAAAAATCATGTCTAGGACATATGTTTATCCTGCTGGGACCCACTGAGATCATTTTTGCTGCGTACATTTCAATTACATACTCAATCATATGCATTCATTTGCATATCATATCTCAGTCTCTGTTACCATTTATTGATACATCACATCATCATTTTGGGCTGATTTTCATGACATTGTGAGCTCGAGAGACTGGAGAGATTAATGACTGAGTGAGGTCGAGGCCTGATTGTGAGGATATTGATGGGATCGGGCTGCACATCGAAGCAGGTATTATTGATTCATGCCATGATTGTCTTATTATAACGCTTGAGATGGATTTGCCCCTCCGGAGTCTACACACCCACAGTGAGCGCAGTTGCTATTGATTTTGGGCTGGATCTGCCATGGGTTGGATCTACCCTGTACTGTACTGAGTGCGAGTATGAGTGCAAGTGCGAACGCGAGTGCCAAGTGATTGGGAAGACTGAATGACTGTGAGGAATGAGTGACTATGAGGACTGAGTGATCGGGAGGACTGGGTGAATTGATACTCTGAGAGTATGTATATGGTTTTATCACTGAGTCGCATTGCATTTGACATGCACACTTGACATACATGCATAGAGATGCATTTTTCCCCATGTTGTACGGTATTACGTCATTCATGACTTCTCATACACATTGACATGTAGGCATAGAGATGTACTTTCCTCATGCTATCCGATATTGAAACATTTACATGTTGAAAGGTTTTAGGGGAAAATCATAATTTTACAAACTTACTCATATTTTGGTGATTTCGATAAAAGATTTGGGTTTTACTGTTGTCACGACCCAATTTATCCCTCAGTGAGTTGTCGTGATGACACCTAGTCTCTACGACTAGGTGAGCCTAACACTTTGCAGAAATGGGATAAAAACTTGAACATAAACCACTAACAGTAACAAGTATCTAATAAGCAACTGAATGCCACTCGGCATATACAATTATCACCTTTGAAATGTACCAAACAATTCCCAAAACACGGAAACCCGCAAGTCACAAGCTACTAAGAAGTCTTAACTGTTCTATACATCAATTCTACAGAAAGAGGAAATAAAATGAACATAGGGGATAGAGGGGGACTCCGAGGATCTACGGGCGCGAGCAGATGTACCTTGAAGTTCTCTGAAACAGCAACAACTGCAACTATGGATGAGGCTGGTAAAAGGGACATGGATCTGCAAACGAAAAACATGTGCAAGAAAGGGCGTGAGTACATCACAGCGGTACCCAGTAAGTGCCGAGCCTATCCTCGGTCGAGTAGTGACGAGGTCAGGTCAGGCCCACTGGTATATAATAATAAAAATAGGCGAATAAGCAGTATAATAAGAGACTAAAGTTCAACAAAGGAAATCACAGTGAAATAACATAACAATGCACGAAATTAAGCGACAGAGGATCTCTCGAGATACCGTCTCGTAGTCCCAAAAGTAAATATGCAGGGAAAACTCCTGAGGTACCACCTCGTAGTCTCAAAGTAAATGTGCATAGGGATCTCCCGGGATACCGTCCCGTAGTCCCAAAAGTAAATATGCAGGGGGGTCTCCCAGGATACCGTCCCGTAGTCCCAAAAGTAAATATGCAGGGGGGTCTATAGGGATACCGTCACGTAGTCCTAAAGTAAATACACAGCACAATCAATTACAAACAATAAGTACAGCAAGAGAAATCTACAGTCTAGACTAAGTACAAGTTGGGAAAGAAGCAGGAATTTAATAGGCATGCTGCAAAGAGTTCAATTAAGCAAATAAGGCACGTAGACATGTTATTCTAAGCTAACAGGGTAACTACGCATGCTAGTATATTCAAATAAGGTAGAAACAGGGAAATTATCAGTAAAAATTGGGTTTTTCAACAAACAGACCATGTACACACTCGTCACCTCGCGTACACGGCGCTCACATAGTAAAATCAGTACCAACTCCTAAGGGGATTTCCTCCACACAAGGTTAGGTAAGCCGCTTACCTCAAACCAAGCTCAATCAATCCATAATAATGCCCTTTCCACAAATATCTGGCTCCAAATGGCCCAAATCTAGCTAAAATTAATTAAATATCATAAATACAACTATAAGAATTAATCTAATTAATGAAATCAAAGCTAAAGCAAGAAATTGGAAAATCGCCCTAAAAAGCCTCCCGGGCCCATGTCTCGGAATCGAGTAAAAGTCACAAAATACGAACACCCATTCACTCTTGAGTTCACTCGTACCAAAATTAACCAAATCCGATGTCCAAATCCCAATCAAAACTCGAAAATTCGGTTAGGGAACGTTTCCCCCATTTTCCTAGCTTTTCAATCCCAATCCGAAAATAAATGGAGAGAATAACTATAGATTAGTGAAATACAACAAAAAACGAGTTAGGAATCGTTACCCCAAAGCTTTCTCTGAAAATCCCTCAAAGAATCGCCAATTTTCGAGCTCTCAAGTCCAAAAATAGAGAAATGAATCAAGCCCAAACTCTCTCTTTTCTACCCAGCGAACCCGCTCCTGCTACCTCATCATCGCACATGCGGTGCCACTTCTGCGGCTAGGACTCCGCACCTGCGAGTTTTCATTAAAACTCCAGAGTTCGCACCTGCGCACCGAAGTCTGCATCTGCGGATGCGCTTCTGCGTCTACTCATCCGCTTCTGCGGAACCTTGGGTCATTCTCATCTCTGCATCTGCATCTGCCCTTCCGCAGATACGGCTCCGCTCCTGCGGCTCACTCGTTGCATCTACGACCACTAACTCCCAGGCCTAAACGTGCACCTGCGATCCCAGCGCAGGTGCGAAAACACTAGAAACCAGCATGTCAGAAATTATTCTAAGTCCAAGCTTTCACCCGTTAAGCACCCAAAACTAACCCGAGGCCCCCAGGACCTCGACCAAACATACCAACCAATCCTAAAACACCATACGAACTCAGTCGAGCCCTCAAAGAACATCAAACAACGCTAAAATCATAAATCATCCTACGATTCAAACCTAAAGAACTTGAAACTTCCAAATTCGACGATCGATGCCGAAACCAACCAAACCACGTCCGATTGACCCCAAATTTTGCACACAAGTCATATTCAACATTACATACCTACTCCAAGTTCCGGAATCGCAATCCGGCCCCGATATCAAAAATTCCACTACCGGCCCTAAACTCTAAAAATTTGACTTTCGACATTTCAAGCCTAAATGAGCTACGGACCTCCAAAACACAAACCGGACACGCCCCTAAACCCAAAATCACTCAACGAAGCTAACGGAATCGACAGAATTCTATTCCGGAGTCTTCATATAGTTCCGAATACGGTGCCAATCCTAAGGCTTAAACCTCCATTTAGGGACTAAGTATCCTAAAACACTCCAAAAACCAAAACGAAACCTCCCGACAAGTCACAAAAGCAGAAATAGATATAGGAGAAACAGTTAATAGGGGATCGGGGCTATAACTCTAAAACTAACCGGCCGGGTCGTTACATCTTCCCCCTCTTAAAACAATCATTCGTCCTCGAACGGGTATAGAGACATACTTGAAGTGGTGAAAAGATAAGGATAACGGTTGCGCATATCCTGCTCGGTCTCCCAAGTCGCCTTCTCGACCGGCTGACCCCGCCACTGAACCTTTACTGATGCAATGTTGTTTGACCTCAGCTTCCGAACCTGCCTCTCCAAAATAGCCACTGGCTCCTCAACATAGGATAGATCCTTGTCCAACTGGACTGAGCTTAAATCCAACACATGAGACGGATCGATGTGATACCTCCGGAGCATCGAAACATGAAATACCGATTGAACTCCTGCTAAGCTGGGAGGTAAGGCAAGCTCATAAGCAACCTCCCCAACTCGCCGCAACACCTCAAAGGGGCCAATAAACCTTGGGCTCAGCTTGCCTCAATTTGAACCTCATAACGCCCTTCATAGGCGAAATCCGAAGCAGGACCCACTCTCCAACCATGAATGCAATATCGCAAACCTCCCGGTCCGCCTAGCTTTTCTGTCGGGACTGGGCATTGTGAAGTCTGTCTTGGATCACCTTCACCTTCTCCAAGGCATCCTGAACCAAGTCTGTACCCAATAATCTGGCCTCGCCTGGCTCGAACCAACCCACTGGGGACCGACACTGCCTACCATACAGAGCCTCACGCGATGCAATCTGAATGCTGAACTAATAACTGTTGTTGTAGGCAAACTCCGCAAGTGGCAAGAACCAATCCCAAGAACCTCTAAACTCCATCACACACGCACGGAGCATATCCTCAAGAATCTGAATAGTGCACTCGGACTGCCCATCTGTCTGAGGGTGAAAGGTTGTGCTCAACTCCACCCCGAGTACCCAACTCGTGATGTACGGCTCTCTAGAACTACGATGTAAACTATGTGCCCCGATCATAGATGATAGATACCGGTATGCCATGAAGTCTGACAATCTCACGAATGTAAATTCGAGCCAGCTGCTCGGAAGAATAGGTAGTCATCACAGGAATGAAATGAGCTGACTTGGTCAGCCTGTCCACAATCACCCAAACTGCATCAAACTTCGCTGAGTCCATGGGAGTCCAACAACGAAGTCCATAGTGATTCGCTCCCATTTCCACTCCGGAATCTCTATCTTCTAAAGCAACCCACCTGGTCGTTGATGCTCATACTTCACCTGCTGGCAATTTTGACATCTAGCCACATACTCTACTATGTCCTTCATCATCCTCCTCCACCAATAATGCTGCCTCAGGTCCTGATACATCTTTGCGGCACCCGGATGAATGGAGTATCACAAGCTGTGAGTCTCCTGGAGAATTAACTCACGCAAACCGTCCACATTAGGCACACATAACCTGCTCTGCATCCTTAATGCACCATCCTCCCCAATAGTGACCTCCTTAGCATCACCGTGCTGGACCATGTCCTTAAGGACAAGCAGATGGGGGTCATCATACTGACGCTCCCTGATACGATCATAAAGAGAAGACCGAGAGACCACACAAGCCAATACTCGACTCGGCTCAGAAATATCCAATTTCACAAACTGGCTGGCTAAGGCCTGAACATCCAATGCCATAGGACTCTTTGCTGGTGGTAGATATGCTAAACTCCCCAAACTCTCTGCCCGACGACTCAAAGCATTGGCCACCACATTGGCCTTCCCGGCATGGTACAAAATTGTAATGTCATAATCCTTAAGCAGCTCTAACCACCTCCTCTGACACAAATTAAGATCCTTCTGCTTGAACAGATGCTGCAAACATCAGTGATCGGTGTAAATCTCACAGGGAACACCATACAAATAATGCCTCAAAATCTTCAAGGCATGAACAATAGCTGCTAGCTCAAGGTCGTGGACAGGATAGTTCTTTTCATGCACCTTCAGCTGTCTGGACGTGTAGGCAATCACCCTACAGTCCTGCATCAACACCGTGATGAGGCCAACTCGCGACACATCACAATGAACTGTATAAGACCCCGAACCTGAAGGCAATACCAATATTGGGGCTGTAGTCAAAGCTGTCTTGAGCTTCTGAAAGCTCTCCTCACACTCCGCTGTCCACCTGAACGGAGCACCCTTCTCGGGCAGCCTGGTTATAGATGCTGTAATAGAAGAAAATCCCTCAACAAACCAACAGTAATACCTCGCCAAACTAAGGAAGCTCCAGATCTCTGTCACTGAGGATGGTCTGGGCCAACTCTACACTGCTTCCACCTTCTTCGGATCTACCTTGATCCCCTCACTCGACATAATATGACCCAAGAATGCCACAGAATCTAACTAGAACTCATATTTTGAGAACTTTGCATACAACTTCTTTTCTCTCAAAGTTTGAAGCACTGTCCTCAGGTGCTGCTCATGATCCTTCCGAGTCCAGGAAAACACTAGAATGTCATCAATGAATACGATGATGAAAGAATCAATATAGGGCAAGAACACACTGTGCATCAAGTGCATAAAGGCTGCTGGGGCATTGGTCAGCCCAAATGACATCACAAGGAACTCGTAATGGCCATACCGAGTACTGAAAGCTGTCTTCGGGATATCTGGCTCCCTAATATTCAACTGATGATAACCTGAACGCAAGTCAATCTAGTAAAATATTTTGGCACCCTGTAGCTGATCAAATAGGTCATCAATACATGGCAAGGGATACTTGTTCTTTACTGTGACTTTGTTCAACTGGCGATAATCAATACACACACGCATAGAACCATACTTTTTCTTCACAAACAAGACAGGAGCACCCCAAGGTGACACACACAACTCTTGCAATTGCTCCTTCAACTCCTTCAACTCAGGAGAAGCCATAAGGTATGGAGGAATAGAGATGGGCTGAGTGCCCGGCAACAAATCAATGTCGAAATCAATATCTCTGTCGGACGGCATGCCCGGACGATCAGCTGGAAACACATCTGGGAAATTCCTCACTACTGGAACTGACTCAACTGTAGGGGTATCAATACGGACATCTCTCACATAAGCTAAATACGCGTCACACCCCTTCTCAACCATTCGTTGAGCCTTAAGAAATGAAATAACTCTGCGGGGAGTATACTCTAAGGTACCTCTCCACTCTAATCGCGGTAAGCCTGGTATAGCCAGCATCACAGTCTTAGTGTGACAATCAAGAATAGCATAATGGGGCGACAATCAGTCCATACCCAAGATAACATCAAAATCTACCATGCTGAGTAATAATAAGTCGGCTCTGGTCTCAAAACCACTAAGAGCAATCAAACATGACTGATACACATAGTCCATAATAAGATAATCTCCCACAGGAGTAGACATATAAACAGGGGAGCTCAAAGAATCCTAAGATACGCCCAAATGTGGGGCAAAATAAGAGGACACATATGAATACGTAGAGATTGGGTCAAATAATACCGACGCATCTCTATGATAGACTAGAACAATACCTGTAATGACAGAGTCGGAAGTAACTACCTCTGTACGAGCCGGAAGAGCATAATACCTGGCCTGACCTCCCCCTCTAGGGTGACCTCGACCTCCCCGACCTCCACCTCGAGCTGGCTGAGTAGGTGGGGCGGTATCTGGTGCTGGAATCATAACCTGAGGACCCGATGGAGCACGTGGTGGCTGAGAAGTCTATGGAGGTGCAACCCTCCTATGTCTGGGGCAATCCCTCACCATATGGCGGGTGTCTCCATACTCAAAATAACCCCTCGGAGGGTGTGGCTGATGTGACTGACTCGGTCCAGGTCTGCTGGACTGGCCGCTAAAAGTACCCCGAGCAAGAGGCACACTAGATATCGGCGGTGCATAATAAGGCTCATGGGGCCTAGAAGGGGCTAGACCACCACTAGCAGCTGGAAGAGCTGAATGAACGGGGCGACCCACATAACCCCTACCATGGCGAGCTGCTGGGGCACGAGCTCCAAAATAAGAACCAGTCTCTCGAGACCTCTTGGCCTCTCTCTCCTCTCGGTCCTGGGCAAGCATGCCCTCTAATCTCCTAGAAATAGTCACAACCTGCTGGGAAGGAATATCCATCTCCAGCTCCCTGACCATACTAATCTTGATACTGGGGTGGAGTCCTTCAATAAATCGTCGAACCCTCTCTCAAACTGTGGCAACCAAGGTCGGTGCATGTCAGGCCAAATCACTGAAGTAGACTGCATACTCTGACATAGTCTTTGCACCCTGGCGCAGCTTCTCTAACTCCGCGCGCCATGAGTCCTTTAGGCTCTGAGGGACATACTCTCTCAAAAACATGTCCGAGAACTGAGTCCATGTAAGTGAAGCTGCCTCATCCGGACTACTCAACTCATAAGCATCCCACCATTGATAGGATGCTCCTCTAAGCTGGAAAATGGTAAATGAAACCCCACCCATAGTACGGAGATTACGATGAAACTCCTCCAGAAAACCCTGAGCATCATCTGTAGCCAATTCGCTAAAGGTAGGTGGGTGGTACTTCTTGTACCTCTCAATTCTGAGTTGTTCTGCCTCAGAAGTAGTTGTCCTAGTCTCATGCTGAACCGGGGCTACCGGCTGCATAGGAATGAACTATTGAGCCTGATCAACCTGGACCCTCTGCTAAAGAGTGTGGGATATGGGAGTCTGTGCTCCTCCCCCGGCCTGACATGTGGCGGGAGCTAACATAATCAATCCAGCCTGAGCTAAGGTGCTGAACATGCTCATGAACTGGGCTAGAGTCTCCTGGAGGGCTGGTGCAGTAATAGGAACCTCTGGTGCCTGCCCTCCAGCTGGAACTGCTGGGGGCTCCTCTATCGAAGCTCGCGTAGGTGCTCTGGCTGCACCGCGTGGCCGTACTCTACCCCAGCCCTAGCCTCGGCCTCTGGCGGCTCTAGCAGGGGGCGCGGGTGCTTGGTCATCAAATCCTCCGGTACGGGTCCTCACCATCTGTGAGAAAGAATAGAATAGAGAAATTTTAGAATTTGATGCTAATAACTTGCACGACAAGGAATCAAAAGAAGTATGTTTGTTCCTAACAGTTCCATAGCCTCCCGAAGATAAGTACAAACGTCTCCGTACCGATCCGCGAGACTCGAATAAACTGGCTTGTGACTCACGACTCCTATGAACTTAGAGCTCTGATACCAACTTGTCACGACCCAATTTATCCCTCTGTGAGTTGTCGTGATGGCACCTAGTCTCTACGATTAGGTAAGCCTAACACTTTGCAGAAATGAGATAAAAACTTGAACATAAACCACTAACAGTAACAAATATCTAATAAGCAACTGAATGCCACTTGGCATAAACAATTATCACCTTTTAAATGTACGAAATAATTCCCAAAACCCGGAAACCCGCAAGTCACAAGCTACTAATGTCACGCCCCAAACCTGAAGAGACGTGGCCGGCACCCGGTACCATACTCGACCCGAGCGTACCACTCTGTAACTATGAACTCTAGAGGGGTAACCCTCAACCTAGGTCGATGAGGCCTTATTCTGAATCATCTGAAAATATTGTCTCTCTCATCTGAGGGGTAAACATACCCAAAAACTCATATATATTTAAATATATATATCTATATATAAATGTGCAGGCTGATGAGGCCGCCATGAATATCTACTGATATACAAACTATACAGGACTTGTCTACAAGCCTCTAGAGATAGTTGAACTGTATCATGGTCGGGACAGGGCCTCGACCTACCCATCAAACCTTTATATATAAAACAGACTCCAAGGTCTAGACCTGGTAACTCCGGGGAAGTGGAGCTTACCAACCAAGCTGTCATTTAGCTCTGTCTACTGGGAAGGTCTATCTAGCTGTCTATCAGGACCTGCAGGCATGAAATGCAGCGTCCCCAGCAAAGGGACGTCAGTACAAATAATGTACTGAGTATGTAAGGCAACAGAATAACTGAAAGCTAAAACTGAACTGATGATATAATAACTGAATGTAACTGGGAGTCAAAAATAATATGAAGATATGCTTACCTGTTGATACTGACTCAACTCTCTCCATATAGTATGTAAAATAGTTGTCCGGCCCTATAAGGCTCGGTATGTGTAACTGCCCTGCCGTAGTAGGCTCGCTCATAGGCGCTCGGCCATACTAGGATCTGTATCTCGGCCATTTTGGGCTCTCTCATAGGCACTCAGCCACAGTAGGCTCTGTATATAACTTACCATCTGATCAGAGGTTGCCCAATAGGGGCCTGCCCACCGATTATAGCTCGATGGTGGTAAAAATACTGTAACACTGTATATATATATACACTCTATGCTCTATTGGCTGAAATAAGCCAATACTAAACTGAATATGAAGTCCCGATAAGGGAGAATACTATAACTTCTGAGACTAGGATAATGTGAATAAATTCAGGAATACAAACTTCTCTTTATGCTTCGTTATCAAACTCATGTAGTTACGAGATCATGCCAAAATGAAGAAAGGTTTAGCCTTAACATACCTTATCACAATCTTTCCAATCACCAAGTTGAACTCACCTCTTTGCACCTTAATCTACAAGAATGATAATAATGCTATCGTTAAGTTACGAAAGGTACAACTATCGCACAACGAAAGACAAGCTTATTTTGTATTAAAACGGGCAGCATCTCCCCTATAATCGTTACTTCCTCCAAATTCAAGATAACACCAAAAATACAAGAACAGAACAATAACAACATATATACATCATTTTCCAGCTCTATATACGCCATCAAATACTACAAAACAGCCCAACACACCCCAATCTCTTCATACACAAAACGACCACCGTAGTAGTGTCAAACGACCCGGAAATATTATGACGAACGAACAACCTAACACCCTAAATTTATATGGTGTTTCTACACCCCCTTAATCCTCCAAAACTCTACAAAATAGTAGTAAAACATGCAGCCCAACAGCAACAAAATAGTAGTAAAACATGCAGCCCAACAAGTGAATAACTCGAACTCACGGCTTCTGATCACCGTCCCGTGAGTTCTTACAAGTATAGAACGACTTACCATAAATTTACAGCAGAAAAAATGGATGAAAGAGAGAAGTAAACTCACCTTATTTGTTGGATAACTCAGCTCCTATCTTGGTTCTTCAAACTCTAGGTTTTACCTCCAATTAGAACTTGAAATGGAGAGAAAATCAATTAGGGTTTGTGGGAAAGTTTTGGGAGGAATTTTGCAGAGCTTATGTCTGGTTATTATGCTCTATTTTAAGTCTAATATATGAATAAAATAGTCCTTTAAAAGGCCTCTTTGGACTACCCGAAATGGCCCATTTTTGGGCTCTCATTTAAGCAAGTAGGTGACATACCTACTTGTCACCTAGCAGCTTGTGCAGTATCGCAACAATGACCATATCTCTCTACTCCGTTTTTGTATTGAAAAATGGTTTAATGCGTCGGAAAATAGACTCATATATCTTTAATTTGATGGGTAGAACACCGCATAACTCTAAGTATATTGGGAGAAAATTGCAGTTACATTGGACCCAAAGTTTCAGTTAAACTTATGAATGTAACTTGTGATGACTTTCATCGACTTTTGTTCCACAACTCGCTTGACTTCAAAACATAACACATGGATGTCATACGACTAATATAAATCATAACATAATCTCCTTATCATGTTAAGCACCCTAGTCTCACCCCAAAGGTACATGTTATAACATTCCCAACTTGTCGACTTTCGACGAAACATTGTTTTCCTCAATTGCTTTAGCTTCTGAACCGTCCAACCCTCTTTGTACTTGTTGTTCATGATCTTAAATATTTGTAACCTCAGAGAGATCATGATTATCTTACTTTATATACTTTTAAAATGTGATTTCATTTCTGAGCTTACATCAATTGACTTACGATGTACTCGTACGTACGAAAACATGGGTTGTAACATCATTCCCCCCTTTGGAACATTCGTCCTCGAATGTTGACTGGTGCACTTATCAGTCTCATAACCTATAGCTCTCATAAATACTTTATTGCTGGCCTTTCCATCTAGGCAACTATTCTATGAATAAATCCATAGGCCAGGGCATTCCCCACTTTAGGCCTCTTTCTGACACCCCGACTTTTGGTCTGAATCCTTCCAACCTCGTAATTATTGCGACATTCTGTCATGCAGCCTGTACGACTTTGTCCTTGTATGTGCACCTATGCGACTCTTCTGTTCCTTTTCCTCCAGCTTTTAGCCAATCTCTAGGCCTCACTTTGGGAACATATATAGAACTATGACAAGTTGTTCCTCCCGGTATATATAGGTGTAGTTAAGTTCTTTGCTCGGTACTTTGTCAAACTTACGACTGTTGTGATATCTTGTTTCGTAGCCTTATAAATATATCCTTATGGCTTTACTACATCTAGGTAGGTTATACTACACCATCACACTTACTTCATTTTATTATTGTCGAGGTTTGCTACGCAACTCCAGGTTACCCTCTCGCTGCTTATCCTATATGTATAAATCTAAGTCCTTTAGTTCTTCCTCATTACTGTTCATCTTAAGAATGACGGCCTAATATCATCTCATACTTTGGAACTTTTATCTGCCTATTGTTGATTCATCTTAATGTTGATCTATAATCTATCACTGATAAATTGAAACCTCTTAGGTAATACATTGTCCTTAGGGATCACGTCTCATCAGAGAACATCTGAAGTTATTTGCTCGATCCACCTAGGGGCGATGCTATACTTCAATAACCGTATTTCATCGCATCCCAACGTGATTCATCTTATGAGGGGTATTCTAATCTCATGCAATTCATGAAATCCCTTCTTTTTGAATCATTAACCAATCAATGGCCTTAACGTCATCCTCTTATCTATCACAATTACACCCTTATTCTACTACCAGGGCAACATTTCGTCTCTTCAAATTGCTCATAGTCTTGGACTCCTCTAAGTTCATTCAGGCTATACTGAGTTTTGTTTTTTTATAACTTACGGAAACCATCAGCTCTCTTGTTTTGATGGGCTTAATTCTGAGGCCTTACCTATTCTCGTCAGCTTCTCAATCACCTCTGCTTATCCTTACTCATGTCCGCCTAAAACCCTGTTGCTCTACCATACTTTATCTTGCGACCTACACATATTTATTTATAGTACTCACAACCTTCCTTTAACTTTCTAGCACCATACATTTCATTATGTTATTCTGGAACTTCAAGTGAGACATCAAACTGTCTCTAACTCTTCTTTAATCTCTTAACCAGACCTCTCGGTACTTGGAAACTATAGGCTAGAAGATATGCCACTGACAACACCACTATCATTTGTGGATACTGAATCACGGTGCTTTTAGCCCTCTATCTGATGTATGGACTATTCACAACCTCCTACACTTGTGTATCTCGTACCGTCTTAACCTTTACCTTACTTAGCTTTTAATCTCGCATTGTATCTTCTGTCTCTTTCATAACCTCTCTTCCACATAGGTAGAATTCACATCCACAACTTGAAGCTCTACTATAAACTTGCAGCTCTAGTGCGTACACAATCTGGTGGGAGCTTCATACTTACTCCTTATGAGACTGGTACTTTTTTTTTAATATGGCTTTATAGATACGACATTGAATTTCCTATGCTGGGTTTCACTTCGTTTATCTTGCATAATCTACTGACTTATCTGAACCTCTTGTCTAGCCATGACTAGGCTCTTCCTGAATTCCTGAATGAACTACTAACTACTCGTCAATCCATGCTCATATTTACCTTCTGGGTAACCACTCTTGGGTTATGTCTTCTACCTTAACTTAACTTTTGCACTGGTTCCTAATGCATCAAGTGTTCATTCGCTCTTATTTATCAATAACATCTAGTGTGGGAACCCTTACTGCCTCCCCTCGGTGTCGTGCTTGCATAATGTTCTGGACTCGTATCATATCTGTAGGATCTGAATAAATGCAATATCATTCCTTTCACCATTTACTGCATTCTTCCTTTACTATTCCATAGTTACCTGAACCACTTAACTCTGACTTAATACCATATTACACCATCTTCCCCCTTTAGGGGAGTATTAACATGTAATGCTATGAAAACTTACTTATAAATATTTTACCTCTTTATCTTCGACGTCTTTTCACGTCTTTATTGACTATTACTTGCCTTGTAGTGACCCTTATGTAACAAGGATAATTAAATATCTTACACACGACGGTATAAGATACCTAGTGTAACTGGAACACTTAGTCCCTTAAGATTAACTTTGCTCAAAGTTCTTACTTTAGGGAAGCGTCTTCCTGAGTGACCTTTAAAGGTTATTCTTCTGTTGTCTATTGTATTATTGCCAGAATGCGATCTTTGAAATTCACTTGATGTCGACTATCATCACCTCATTCGATCCCTAATTGATATTCAGTTTATCTTGTTCACTAGCACATGCTAATTTCTATTACTCTGGGGGTCTAAATTGTTTTGCCTTGGTAATCACGTTGGACGCACCAACTCATTTCTCGAAATTAGAATATGACTTTTGGCCTATACTCTTTTATTGTCTCAAGACCTCCTGTCACCTCTTGTTTTTTTTTTCACTTGACTATAGACTCTGTCATCATATCATATTTTGATTTACCATTATCACATCTTACTCATAATACTTCATTTCTCTCTTCTTATTCTCTTGCTAATACTTCTGTTTATCGCATTATTCTGAAAACTTCAACAAAGCATTGTTTCACTTTTAGCTCCCCTGGCTCAATCCACCATTTTGGGTTACTCTAACCCAAGCTGGATCTTGATATCCCATCCTTCTCTTCAACTATATATGTTAGCTCCCATAGGGCATAACTGAGATGTGTGTGGCCAATTATACATACCTCTATTTCTGTTGAAGGTAACTTAGAATTCTTTTATTTCTCTGCCTGACGTGGAAATTCGGACAGTCTTAATTAACTAGGTACCTCGTACCCTTCTTCACCATGCTTTTGTTACATGTTGAAACTTATAGTTTTACCTTATGATACTCCCATGGCCTGCTATTCACGGGGTATGTTAGATATTCATGTCTTATGGTAAATGGGAAATTCGCACATATGGTAAGCACAATCTAATAGGGTCTCAAACAGGGCCACATAGTCAAGAATTCTCTCTCTACTAATGCTTTTACATGTTGTTGTATTAGACCTTTAGCTAGCTATAATTATTCTAATTGAAAGCATCGCTATATCATTAGCAAACATAAGCTTTGGCTCGAACTCTTATGACTCAGCTCTATAGCACGATTTGGATTTGAATGAAGGGTAACAGACTCCTAAATGCCTTGTAGCCTCCTGCTTATAAGTGTGGTGCACAACACACCGATAAACAAGACTCTACTAGACATGGCTTGTAGACTCCCTAGGATAGAACTGCTCTGATACCAAGTTTGTCACGCCCCAAACCTGAAGAGACGTGGCCGGCACCCGGTACCATACTCGACCCGAGCGTACCACTCTGTAACTATGAACTCTAGAGGGGTAACCCTCAACCTAGGTCGATGAGGCCATATTCTGAATCATCTAAAAATAACGTCTCTCTCATCTGAGGGGTAAACATACCCAAAAACTCATATATATTTAAATATATATATATCTATATATAAATGTGCAGGCTGACGAGGCCGCCATGAATATCTACTGATATACAAACTATACAGGACTTGTCTACAAGCCTCTAGAGATAGTTGAACTGTATCATGGTCGGGACAGGGCCTCGACCTACCCATCAAACCTGTATATATAAAACAGACTCCAAGGTCTAGACCTGGTAACTCCGGGGAAGTGGAGCTTACCAACCAAGCTGTCATTTAGCTCTGTCTACTGGGAAGGTCTATCTAGCTGTCTATCAGGACCCGCAGGCATGAAATGCAGCGTCCCCAGCAAAGGGACGTTAGTACAAATAATGTACTGAGTATGTAAGGCAATAGAATAACTGAAAGCTAAAACTGAACTGATGATATAATAACTGAATGTAACTGGGAGTCAAAAATAATATGAAGATATGCTTACCTGTTGATACTGACTCAACTCTCTCCATATAGTATGTAAAATAGTTGTCTGGCCCTATAAGGCTCGGTATGTGTAACTGCCCTGCCGTAGTAGGCTCGCTCATAGGCGCTCGGCCATACTAGGCTCTGTATCTCGGTCATTTTGGGCTCACTCATAGGCGCTCGGCCATAGTAGGCTCTGTATATAACTTACCATCTGATCAGAGGTTGCCCAATAGGGGCCTGCCCACCGATTATAGCTCGATGGTGGTAAAAATACTGTAACACTATATATATATACACTCTATGCTCTATTGGCTGAAATAAGCCACTACTAAACTGAATATGAAGTCCCGATAAGGGAGAATACTATAACTTCTGAGACTAGGATAATGTGAATAAATTCAGGAATACAAACTTCTCTTTATGCTTCGTTATCAAACTCATGTAGTTATGAGATCATGCCAAAATGAAGAAAGGTTTAGCCTTAACATACCTTATCACAATCTTTCCAATCACCAAGTTGAACTCACCTCTTTGCACCTTAATCTACAAGAATGATAATAATGCTATCGTTAAGTTACGAAAGGTACAACTATCGCACAACGAAAGACAAGCTTATTTTGTATTAAAACGGGCAGCATCTCCCCTATAATCGTTACTTCCTCCAAATTCACGATAACACCAACAATACAAGAACAGAACAATAACAACATATATACATCATTTTCCAGCTCTATATACGCCATCAAATACTACAAAACAGCCCAACACACCCCAATCTCTTCATACACAAAGCGACCACCGTAGTAGTGTCAAACGACCCAGAAATATTATGACGAACGAACAGCCTAACACCCTAAATTTATATGGTGTTTCTACACCCCCTTACTCCTCCAAAACTCCACAAAATAGTAGTAAAACACGCAGCCAAACAGCAACACAAAACAGTTCACAAAACAGTCCGCTACAAGTGAATAACTCGAACTCACGGCTTCCGATCACCGTCCCGTGAGTTCTTACAAGTATAGAACGACTTACCATGAATTTACAGCAGAAACAATGGATGAAAGAGAGAATTAAACTCACCTTATTTGTTGGATAACTCAGCTCCTATCTTGGTTCTTCAAACTCTAGGTTTTACCTCCAATTAGAACTTGAAATGGAGAGAAAATCAATTAGGGTTTGTGGGAAAGTTTTGGGAGGAATTTTGCAGAGCTTATATCTGGTTATTATGCTCTATTTTAAGTCTAATATATGAATAAAATAGTCCTTTAAAAGGCCTCTTTGGACGACCCGAAATGGCCCATTTTTGGGCTCTCATTTAAGCAAGTAGGTGACACACCTACTTGTCACCTAGCAGCTTGCGCAGTATCGCAACAATGACCATATCTCTCTACTCCGATGTCGTATTGACAAACGGTTTAATGAGTTGGAAAATAGACTCATATATCTTTAATTTGATGAGTAGAACACCCCATAACTCTAAGTATATTGGGCGAAAATTGCAGTTACATTGGACCTAAAGTTTCAGTAAAACTTATGAATGTAACTTGTGATGACTTTTATCGACTTTTGTTCCACAACTCGCTTGACTTCAAAACATAACACACGGATGTCATACGACTAATATAAATCATAACATAATCTCCTTATCATGTTAAGCACCCTAGTCTCACCCCAAAGATACATGTTATAACATTCCCAACTTGTCGACTTTCGACGAAACATTGTTTTCTTCAATTGCTTTAGCTTCTGAACCGTCCAACCCTCTTTGTACTTGTTGTTCATGATCTTAAATATTTGTAACCTAAGAGGTAACATGATTATCTTACTTTATATACTTTTAAAATATTATTTTATTTCTGAGCTTACATCAATTGACTTACGACGTACTCGTACATACGAAAACATGGGTTGTAACAACTAAGAAGTCTTAACTGTTCTATACATTATTTCTACAGAAAGAGGGAAAACAATGAACATAGGGGGATAGAGGGGGACTCCGAGGATCTGCGGGCTCGGGCAGATGTACCTTGAAGTTCTCCGAAATAGCAACAACTGCAACTAAGGACGAGGCTGGTAAAAAGGACCTGGATCTACACACAAAAAACATGTGCAGGAAAGGGCGTGAGTACACCACAGCGGTACCCAGTAAGTGCCGAGCCTAACCTCAGTCGAGTAGTGACGAGGTCAGGTCAGGCCCACTGGTATATAATAATAAAAATAGGCGAATAAGCAGTATAATAAGAGACTAAAGTTCAACAAAGGAAAGCATATTGAAATAACATAGCAGTGCACAGAATTAAGCGACAGAGGATCTCCCTAGATACTGTCTCGTAGTCCTAAAACTAAATATGCAGGGAGAACTCCCGAGGTACCGCCTTGTAGTCTCAAAGTAAATGTGCAGGGGGATCTCCCGGGATACCGTCCCGTAGTCCCAAAAGTAAATATGTAGGGGGGTCTCCCGGGATACGGTCCTGTAGTCCCAAAAGTAAATATGCAGGGGGTCTTTCGGGATACCGTCCCGTAGTCCCAAAGTAAATACACAGTGCAATCAATTACAAACAATAAGTACAGCAAGAGAAATCTACAGTCTAGATTAAGTACAAGTTGGGAAAGAAGCAGGAATTCAATAGGCATGCTGCAAAGAGTTCAATTAAGCAAATAAGGCACGTAGACATGTTATTCTAAGCTAACAGGGTAACTACGCATGCTAGTATATTCAAATAAGGTGGAAACGGGGAAATTCTCATTAAAAATCAGGTTTTTCAACAAATAGCCCATGTACGCACTCGTCACTTCGCGTACACGGCGCTCACATAGTAAAATCAGTACCAACTCCTAAGGGGATTTCCCCCACACAAGGTTAGGCAAGCCACTTCTCTCAAACAATGCTCAATCAATCCGTAACAATGCCCTTTCCATGAATATCTGGCTCCGACTGGTCCAAATCTAGCCAAAATCAATTACATACCATAAATACAACTATAAGAATTAATCTAATTAACGAAATCAAAGCTAAAAGAAGAAATTAGAAAATCGCCCTAAAAGGCCTCCCCAGGCCCACATCTCGGAATCGAGTAAAAGTCACAAAATACGAACACACATTCACTCACGAGTTCACTCATACCAAAATTAACCAAATCCGATGTCTAAATCCCAATCAAAACTCAGAAATTCGGTTAGGGAACTTTTCCCACATTTCCCCAACTTTTCAATCCCAATCCAAAAATAAATGGAGAAAACAATTATAGATTAATGAAATACAACCAAAAACAAGTTAGAAATCATTACCCCAAAGATATCTCTGAAAATCCCTCAAAGAATTGCCAATTTCCGAGCTCCCAAGTCCAAAAATGTATAAATGAATCAAGCCCTCGAAACTCTCTCTTTTCTGCCCAGCGAACTTGCTCCTGCGACATCATCATCGCACCTGCGGTGCCGCTTCTGCGGCTAGGACTCCGCACCTGCGAGTTTTCATTAAAACTCCAGAGTCCGCACCTGCGCGCCTAAGTCCGCATCTGCGGATTCTCTTCTACGTTTACTTATCCGCTTCTGCGGAACCTTGGGTCATTCTCATCTTCGCATCTGCGACTGCCCTTCCGCAGATGTGGCTTGGCTCCTGCGACTCACTCATCGCATCTGCGACCACTGACTCCCAGGCCTAAAGGTGCACCTGTGATCCCAGCCTCACTTCTGCGGGGCTGCACCTTTGGACTCCCCACCGCAGGTGCGAAAACACCAGAAACCAGCATGTCAGAAATTCTTCTAAGTCCAAGCTTTCACCCGTTAAGCACCCGAAACTAACCTGAGACCTCAATTAAACATACCAACCAATCCTAAAAAACTATACAAAATCAGTCGAACCCTCAAACCACATCAAACAACGCTAAAATCACAAATCATCCTCCGATTAAAACCTAAAGAACTTGAAACTTTCAAATTCGATGATCGATGTCGAAACCAACCAAACCACGTCGGATTGACCCCAAATTTTACAAACAAGTCATATTCAATATTATGAACCTACTCCAACTTCCAAAATCAAAATCCAACCTCGATATCAAACATTCCACTACCGGCCCAAAACTACAAAAATTAGACTTTCGCCATTTCAAGCCTAAATGTGCTACGGACCTCCAAAACACAATCTGAGCACGCCCCTAAGCCCAAAATCACTCAAGAAGCTAAAGGAATCGACGAAATTCCATTCCAGAGTCTTCTTCACACAGTTCCGACTACGGTGCCAATCCTAAGGCTTAAACCTCCATTTAGGGACTAAGTGTCCCAAAACACTTCAAAAACCAAAACGAAACCTCCCAGCAAGTCACAATAGCAGAAATAGATATGAGAGAAGCAGTTAATAGGGGATCGGGGCTATAAATCTAAAAATGACCGGTCATGTCGTTACAACTGTTATACTTGAAAAGCATGCCTATTTTCTGGAACTGTGAATGAGCTGAGCATTTTACCTTTAAGTTATTACTTGTATCGCTTTAGTTATATTGTTATGAGTTGTTCCTGGCTATTGGTGTTGGAATTTAACCCTGGTTCAAGCTCGTCATTACTTTCAACCTAAGGTTAGGTTTCTTACTTATTGAGTACATGGGGTCAGTTGTACTCATACTACACTTCTGCACCTTGCTTGCAGATGTTGGATGATGATGTTGTTGTGTATGGCGGGAGCTGGATTTGATGATGTACCTACGTTCTGGTCATAGCTACCTCTTGATCTTGGTAGCTTTAGAATTTTAAATCTATTCATGTATATTTCAAACAGATGATTTATTTTATTTCATACCATCTTTGTAAATTCTAAATCTTAGAAGCTCATGATTTGTACTACCAGTCCTTGGGAAATGTATAAAGTTTCAATTACTTTACTTTATTACCTAGCGGGTTGGGTTAGGTGCCCTCACGACTAGTTGGATTTTTGGTCGTGATATCAACGGCCCACAACAGCCCTTCCCCTCTCTTTATAACCCTTGCCCAAATGCTAGAGACTCATTCCCCACCCAACCGCCTCTGTATTCTCTCATCTCTCCACTCTCACACTAAACCTTAGCCGACCATGGAGATTCTCTCTTATTCCTTCCTTGTACGCGTTCATACACAGATTCCACTTACTTATTTATGCTATTATCACTCATTTATGGTAACTTTCTTTACCATTATACTTATGGTAAGTTCGATTCTCACAAATCTGGCTTTGATTCTATGGTTCTAGGTGCGATTGTGGTTCTATACACTTAAGAAGAGAAAAATTCTCTTGTACATTGTATGTCTCCAGTGATTCTGTCATGATTAGGGCTTGTGAACGATTTTCCCTAAATTCGACTCCAACTAGGGTTCAGAGTTCTTACTTCCTCTGTTATTTTGAGTATGGATGGAATATATTCTTTCCTTTTTTGTGTTGATTGATTATATTTCCTTGTTTGTTCGTTCAATTTCTACTACTACATAAACCCCCTTCCCCTTCCCTTTTCAAGTCTTAACAAACTATTACTTAACTACTGTTATCACTACTGTTCTCTCAACTATCATTTTCCTATACTTTCTGCACTCTTGGCTCTTGGCCGGCTGAAAGCCAAGGCCATCAGAATCCCTCTATCAACCTCCCTAGTGCGAGCACGGCTCAGGGCTCATTTGAAGCTCCTATGAACTCTGACGCACTAGGACTTGGGTCTTTTGATTGTTCTCTTTATTGCTGATATTCGAGCTATTGCTGGCACTTATTCTTCTCTTCTATTTGTTTGTTGAATCTGCAAACTGGTGAATGTCTCGAATTTTGCAATTCTATCTTCTTTTGCTTGTTTACAGTACTGTCACGCCCCGACATCGGGGAGCGCAACTGGCACTCAACAGAGTTACCCCGGTCGATCAAGCCTTCATAGTGCCATCTACCCAACTCACCCATGAATAAAGAGAATAATAAATTTCATTAATTAGACAGTAAGAGGTCATGTAAATAACACCAGTTCATTTCCATTAGTTACGTCATTAACAAGTCTCTAAAACAGTACATTGTACAATCATAATTAAAGTGGAACAGATGATACAATTACAGCATTTTTACTTTAATCTTCCAAAAAATAGATACAACCCACACTATATCTACGGAGCCTCTAACAGAAACAAAAAAGTGCTACGATAGTGCCGGCAACAAGGCCCCGGCTATACCTAAAACACTATGTACAAAGGATAAGAGATACAGGACCCCGAAATGAAGTCGGGCTCACCAAGTCAGCTGAGGAGAGGGTGTGTTGCTATCACTGATCAATACCACCTTCTATGGAACCATCTGCATCCATTAAAGATACAGCGCCCCCGGAAAAAGGGACGTTAGTACATATGGAATAGTACTAGTATGTAAAACTAAACACCCTCTCAATAGAACGAGTAATAGCAAACGGAGAAGGAAATATGAAATCAATAAGAGAATCAAATAGTAACAAGGTGTCAAGTTAGGGGAAAGGCAAATTTCAAGTAAGTTCCAATCTTTTTAGGTTGGGTGATATTTAGCACCGATACACCACCGTGTTTTAGCATGGAGTTAGATCTCAGCACGACCGGCTAAGACGTCTCACCCCAAGACATCCACTAACAATACCACCAATGCGCGGCATGGCGTGTGATCTCAGCCTGATCGGCTAAGCCGTCTCGCTACAATGTCATGTGGGTCGACATCACATCACATCTCGCTAGCAATAATCTCATCCCATATAAGGGGAAACAGCTCAACACATCAATCTCATCCCATATAAGGGGAAACAATCTCATCACATTAACGCTGGGATTTACCCATCAATCACTCCTACACCGGCATGTGTAGTTTCGGGGTTAGGTTATTTCGACCTACCCTTCATCGGTGGCTAATCGATACTCCCAAAGCATTTACTATTAAAATAATTTAACACTTATTTTGTAAGTTTTTGCATATCATTCATTTCATTGGCACCAATGGCCATGATACAACATCATTCTTGGCACGTTGGCCGCACATCATATTTCATGTTCTCTTCTTTCACTTTCAAATATGATCATGGATAAATAACAACAAGGCCTTTCAAATTAAGACTTTAAACACATATTTGAGCAATTTAGGGTCTTAGGAACATGTGATTTCTTACACAATTTGACATGATAGCTTTCATTAGAATCACGTTTTTAAATCATAACATAAGAATAACACACAGCCCATACTTAAACCGCATTCTCAAATATTGACTCAACATAACAAGAATCTTTGGAATATATATTGAACGCATATTTATTTTGACACAAGGCTTATTTGGAATAATCAATTTATAATGAGCATCATGGGACTTACAAGGCCATTGTGGGGTTTAATTCTAAAAGAATAGTTTAGCCAACATACCTCGCTTTGAGCTTTCCTTAATTCACTACACATTTTCGAAATCCAAGCAACTTTGATCAATTTAGAGACACAACAATATTGAACATGAATTAGGAAGGAGTTTATGATTCTAGCTCATTTGAACATTTTATCAAATATTAGGTGGTCATTATGATCTCAAGGTCCTCCTATGGTGGGTTCCTCTATTTCATTACCCAAAATCTACCCAATTGAGCTCAACAATCTCCCACAAACCCTAGATAGTACATGCATGCATAATGAACAACTCCCACACCTAAGAATTACTTGGTTTATTACCTATTTTCAGACAAAACTCGAAATTGAAGGCTAGGGCTAGAACCTTACCTTTTGGTTGAAGACCTTGTGAGTTGCCCTAGAGAATTCGTCAAGGCTTGAGCAATGATTGATGAACAAGTGACTTAGAAATTCCTTTTTCTCACTTTATACCACCTTCCTCTATCTAAAATATAAGTTTGAACCTTCTAAAATAATTCCTAAGACTTTTTATAAGAATGGGGTTGGGTTCAAAAATTAGAAAAAATGAAGCCCCGATGTACATCTGCGGTCGCATATGCGACCGCATAACGCTTCCACGGTCCGTGGAACGGACCACATAATGGCCCTCCATAACTGGGCACTTTTGTCTCACTCTGCGACCAGCCTGTGGTCCGCAGACCTATATTTCTATCGCATAAAGTACCGCAGAGCTTTCCTCCGAAAATTTTTGTGTCGAGTCTGCGATAGGTTGTGCGGCCTGCGAAATGATTATGTGGTCACATAATGGACCGCATAATGGTTCAAAAAGTTTGCCCAAATTTGTGCTTCAGTCTACGGCAGATCTGCGGTCCGGAGATTAGTTCTGCAACCGTATAATAGACCGCACTTCTAGAAATTTTTTTCAACTCCCCAACGCATTGTTCAACCCAAAAGGTTTGAACCGTGGACAATCCTCAACGCATAGGTCTACTTCAGCACCAGGAAACCACGGGTTTTAGGTAAACTTTTACGGGGCCTTACATCTTCCCCACATATCCATATTAATTAAACCAATATGACTCCAATATTGTGTTATTATCATTGACAATTTTACTTGCTTTGTAGCTATTCTGCAATTCTGAACCTCCTATTTTCATAACCTGCCTAGATTTTTAAACTCCAATATATGTTCAGCTTGAATGATTTTTTGTCTTAAAGTCTGCTTTGTTGTTCTGTTGTTTATTGTGAGTTTTTCTCATGCCTTAATTTGGATTCTTGCACTACAATTCATAGAGAATTATCTCCTACCCAGAATATTCCTTAATGAACTTCTACTTCCTTTATGTGGACTCTATTTTGTTTACCTGCTTACATGAACCATATTTTTTGTCGTAGTGTTTTAACCAAACCTATTACTTTGTTCTGGGGTTTGGTCAATCTTGCATTCTTTGGTATTACTTATGCTTTATTTGAATCCTAATACATTTAGGTTCCATGATCATGCATAGTCGACTGGCTTAAGTTCTGAGTCTGCCTGTTCTATTGAAGCTTAAGATAATATGTCTTCTTGCCATGACACCTTTGGACTCTGAGATCTTTGTGTGATACTCAGCATGCTTAGGCTTCTTATCGATTGCTTGCTTGCCTGTTTGTTATGTGTAATTGTAATTCCCTGGCTATGACTCTATTTGACCTTCATAACATAGACTCCTAAGTTTTGAAATCCTTTTTAGGCTAATCATGGACCATAATCTATTCCAAACTCATTTGGCATGTGCATCTTATATTTGTTTACCCTGTAACCCCAAATGACATGTTTCCCCTAACTCTCTCTTAATGTGTTGTTTATGATCAACATGTTATCCCCTGCTAAGTGATTGAACCTGTAATGTTAGTTTGCCATATCAAACTTGCCATGTTGAAGCTAAGCCTTATTGATTCTCTTAGTTTTCATGTTCTGTCACGCTTGCTTCTAAAAATGCAAATGTACTTTCCTATAAATTCTATCATCTAATCACTGTTAGTAGGTCCCAGAATCCTTTAAGTGATTGCTATGTGTGGTTTGTTAGTTTTTTTGGTTAAGTTGTTAATTCGCAATTGCTGGGTAAGTGGGACTCCATTTGGGCTTGATATGGGTCCTGGTGTGGGCATGGGCTGTGTAATTGATACACTCCAACACTTGAGCTGAGTTTAGGTCTAGGTATACTACCTGTGTGACGAGCGAGTTTGTTGAAGGCCCGGATAGTGCTGGGTTTTTTCTTCTTCGGTGTGCTCTATTCGTTGGGCATGTAGTCATCTCAATTTTGTAATATTTGAGTTTGTACCTTCTTTTATCGTTGGGCCTGTAATAATTTATAAACAAACAATAGGGGTACTTAGTGGAAATGGGGTTGGGTATCCTAATTCTTGCACAAACGGGTAGAAAACCTATCCATAGGATTTAATTGCCTTGTTTGTTGTTTGCTTGATGTGCTACACATAGAAATCATGTCTATAGGGATCACACACTCCACTTAACTTGTCTAATACCTGTATACTATCCAAAAGCATGTTAGTTTGAGTAAATGTTGTACCTGCTTCCATGTCTACTACTGTGCGCTACTAGACATCATGTCCATAGGAATTAAATGCCAATAACTACTTGTTTAATTAGTAGATAGCATGCCTATAGGATGTAACAATACATGCCTTTACTAATGCTCATCTAGATACCGTGACTATAGTGTCCTAACTAATTAACTAATCAATCACTTTTGTTGTTTTTATATTGTCCACCTAGATGATATGCTATAGGAACTAGCATGATAAAATCAAGTTCAAATACTAATTATTGGAAACCCTGCCTATAGGATATTGTTACTCACCTAGGAAACGCGTCTATAAAATCAGACGCTAGTAATTCCATGTTTTCAAACTGTTTTACTGTCTCAATGCACAAACAATTTAGAGATCATGCTTATAGGGTCTGTAATACCTGTAATATGAAAATTCGTTAGTCTAAAACTGCAGTACTGCCTGTAAGACACTTGAAACTAGAGTAAAATAGAAGTCATGCCCATAGGAGTCAACAACTCTAATGCGTCTGAATTTTGAAATTGTCTACTGCCTAATATAAGAATCTGTTGTGCCTTTGTTGCTTATGTGTGGAGACTAACTTGAGCCACTTATTGTATTTATGTGTAGTCCTACAGTTTTTGAATGTGTGCCTAGTTTTATCATTTTTGAGCACCCTAAGTAAAGTCTAGAACCACCTAAATAGTAGGTCCAAAGCCTCTTGAACCATAGGCATAGGACGGGTAGCGCACGCATAGGACCCGATCTAGAATTGAATTAGAGAGAAACAACAAGAACCTGGGCACATATATCATCACCTCCATTCAATGTTCAAAGAGCAGCAACTCACAAGACTTGCAGCTTACTGTTGTCAATGCCTGCAACTCCCCAAAGATGAACAATGACCAACCCAAGCACCCTTTATTTCTAACTTGTTTGTTGCTTTTTGCAGGTACAAGAGACAGATTCAAATTATTGATGCATTTTCAAAGTGTGGTATTAGCATCTCAGATGGTCAATCTCCTCCAAGTGTACCAATCACCTTGGGTCTGTCACAAGGATTCTGAAATTTGTCACAACAGACAAACATTTTTGGCAGGATCCTTCAGAGAATCCTCAAGTTTTCAACCCACCTACACAGCTTGTTACACCAACATGCAGCTCTCAGAAGGACACTACTACACAAACCAGGACCTCAACACCTAATCACCAACATCCATCACCTTATTCTTTAACTCATCAGCAAAAAGTTCCTGCTCAAATGGATACTTTCAGACACCAGCACCAACCCGCTTCCTCTGCAGGCACTCAGCAGGACACACCTAGGGGACCAAACCTAGTTATCCTGCACTTCCCTATCAGCTCACAGAAGCAGAAGTTTACAGAATGCAGCAGCTCACTTAGGAAGGATGATGCGTATGAAAGTCCCTATTCCAGGTCACCAGTTAAACTTGCCTGCTCCAAAGTATTCTGGATGAAAGAAGCAGGAATCTGCTCATTCTCTTCTGTCAAAAACATCATACAACATCAGCAGTTCTGCCCAGTTACATGGGTCAATTTGATAGCTATCTTCAACTTGGCTTTCTTTGGCCTCAACATCAGTAGTTCTACCCAAAAGCATGTTAGTTTGAGTAAATGTTGTACTTGTTTCCATGTCTACTACTGTGCGCTATTAGACATCATGTCCATAGGAATCAAATGCCAATAACTACTTGTTTAATTAGTAGATAGCATGCCTATAGTATATAACAATTCATGCCTTTACTAATGCTCATCTAGATACAGTGACTATAGTGTCTTAATTAATTAACTAATCGATCACTTTTGTTGTTTTTCTATTATTCGCCTAGATGATATGCCTATAGGAACTAGCATGATAAAATCAAGTTCAAACACCAATTATTAGAAACCCTGCCTATAGGATACTGTTACTTACCTAGGAAACGCGTCTATAAAATCAAACGCTAGTAATTCTATGTTTTCAAACTGTTTTACTGTCTCAATGCGCAAACAATTTAGAGATCATGCTTATAGGGTCTGTAATACCTGTAATATGAAAATTTGTTTGTCTAAAACTACAGTACTGCCTGTAAGACACTTGAAACTAGATTAACATAGAAGTCATGCCCATAGGACTCAATGACTCTAATGCGTCTTAATTCTAAAATTGTCTACTGCCTAATATAAGAATCTGTTGTGCCTTTGTTGCTTATGTGTAGAGGCTAACTTGAGCCACTTATTGTATTTATGTGTAGTCCTAGAGTTTTTGAATGTGCGCCTAGTTTTATCATTTTTGAGCACTCTAAGTAAAGTCTAGAACCACCCAAATAGTAGGTCCAAAGCCTCCTGGACCATAGGCATAGGACATGTAGCGCACGCATATGACACGATCTAGAATTGAATTAGAGAGAAACAACAAGGACCTGGGAACATTGTTCATCACCTCCATTTAGTGTTCAAAGAGCAGCAACTCACAAGACTTGCAGCTCACTGCTGTCAATGCCTGTAACTCCCCAAAGATGAACAATGACCAACCCAAGCACTCTTTATTTCTAATTTGTTTGTTCCTTTTTGCAGGTACAAGAGATAGATTCAAATTATTGATGCACTTTCAAAGTGTGGTATTAGCATCTCAGATGCTCAATCTCCTCCAATTGTACCAATCACCTTGGGTCCGTCACAAGGATGCTGTAAATTTGTCACAACAGACAAAGATTTTTGGCAGGATCCTTCAGAGAATCCTCAGGTTTTTCAACCCACCTACATAGCTTATTACACCAATATGCAGCTCTCAGAAGGACACTACTACACAAACCAGGACCTCAACACCTAATCACCAACATCCATCACCTTATTCTTCAACTCAACAGCAGAAAGTTCCTGCTCATATGGATACTTTCAGACACCAGCACCAACCTGCTTCCTCTACAGGCACTCAGCAGGACACACCTAGGGGACCAAACCTAGTTATCCTGCACTTCCCTATCAGCTCACAGAAGCAAAAGTTTACAAAATGCAACAGCTCACTCAGGAAGGATGATGCGTATGAAAGTCCCTATTCCAGGTCACCAGTTAAACTTGCCTGCTCCAAAGTATTCTGGATGAAAGAAACATGAATCTGCTCATTCTCTTCTGTCAAAAACATCATACAACATCAGCAGTTCTGCCCAGTTACATGGGTCAATTTGATAGCTATCTTCAACTTGGCTTTCTTTGGC
Organism: Nicotiana tomentosiformis; assembly: GCF_000390325.3. Lineage (NCBI taxonomy): Eukaryota > Viridiplantae > Streptophyta > Magnoliopsida > Solanales > Solanaceae > Nicotiana > Nicotiana tomentosiformis. The sequence continues at coordinate 23,575,813 of NC_090821.1, read as the reverse complement.
ATCAACATGAGCAGTTCTACCCAAAAACATGTTAGTTTGAGTAAATGTTGTACCTGTTTCCATGTCTACTACTGTGCGCTATTGGACATCATGTCAATAGGAATCAAACTACAATAACTACTTGTTTAATTAGTAGATAGCATGCCTATGGGATGTAACAATACATGCCTTTATTAATGCTCATCTAGATACCGTGACTATAGTGTCCTAATTAATTAACCAGTAGTTCACTTTTGTTGTTTTTATATTGTTCGCCTAGATGATATGCCTATAGGAACTAGCATGATAAAGCCAAGTTCAAACACCAATTATTAGAAACTCTGCCTATAGGATACTGTTACTCACCTAGGAAACGCGTCTATAAAATCAGACGCTAGTAATTCTATGTTTTCAAACTGTTTTACTGTCTCAATGCGCAAACAATTTAGAGATCATGCTTATAGGGTCTGTAATACCTGTAATATGAAAATTCGTTTGTCTAAAACTGCAGTACTGCTTGTAAGACACTTGAAACTAGATTAACATAGAAGTCATGCCCATAGGACTCAACGACTCTAATGCGTCTTAATTCTAAAATTGTCTACTGCCTAATATAAGAATCTGATGTGCCTTTGTTGCTTATATGTGGAGGCGAACTTGAGCCACTTATTGTATTTATGTGTAGTCCTACAGTTTTTGAATGTGCGCCTAGTTTTATCATTTTTGAGCACTTTAAGTAAAGTCTAGAACCACCCAAATAATAGGTCCAAAGCCTCCTGGACCATAGGCATAGGACAAATAGCGCACGCATATGACACGATCTAGAATTGAATTAGAGAGAAACAACAAGAACCTGGGAACATATATCATCACCTCCATTCTGTGTTCAAAGAGCAGCAACTCACAAGACTTGTAGCTCACTGCTGTCAATGCTTGTAACTCCCCAAAGATGAACAATGACCAACCCAAGCACTCTTTATTTCTAACTTGTTTGTTGCTTTTTGTAGGTACAAGAGACAGATTCAAATTATTGATGCACTTTCAAAGTGTGGTATTAGCATCTCAGATGCTCAATCTCCTCCAAGTGTACCAATCACCTTGGGTCCGTCATAAGGATTCTGCAAATTTGTCATAACAGACAAACATTTTTGGCAGGATCCTTCAAAGAATCCTCAGGTTTTTCAACCCACCTACACAGCTTGTTACACCAACATGCAGCTCTCAAAAGGACACTACTACACAAACCAGGACCTCAACACCAAATCACCAACATCCATCACCTTATTCTTCAACTCATCAGCAGAAAGTTCCTACTCATATGGATACTTTTAGACACCAGCACCAACCTGCTTCCTTTGCAGGCCCTTAGCAGGACACACCTAGGGGACCAAACCTAGTTATCCTGCACTTCCCTATCAGCTCACAGAAGCAGAAGTTTACAGAATGCGACAGCTCACTCAGGAAGGATGATGCGTATGAAATTCCCTATTCCAGGTCACCAGTTAAACTTGCCTGCTCCAAAGTATTCTGGATGAATGAAGCAGGAATCTACTCATTCTCTTCTGTCAAAAACATCATACAACCTCAGCAGTTCTGTCCAGTTACATGGGTCATTTTGATAGCTATCTTCAACTTGGCTTTCTTTGGCCTCAATGTCAGAGCCAAGTTGAAGATAGTTTCTAGCACACTCGACTGTTATTTGCCATACTCCATAGGAAGAATCTACATTTACTCTAGATGTAGGTCTTGTTGTATATGGAAGATGACCTTCCTACTCATCTGTTTAGTTGATTTAGGATCATTTATGCATCTTTGTATAGTTGACCTAGACTCATTTCACATTGTTTTTGTATACACAATTGTCTATCACTTAAGAATAAGCAATTGGTACATCATCATAGGTCCAACTCATCAAATTTCTGGATTCACTTGGTCGTCATGCTTGGATGACCAAAGTATATCCGTCATATTTTTGGAGGTAAGGTTCATGTCCCCCTCCTTTATTGTACTTTACTTTATATATATATATATATATATATATATATATATATATATATATATATATATATATATATATAACCCTAGGTTAATAACTTATACTTATTAAATTGTATTACTTCCCAAAAAAAATAGAGCGCTTTAAGTAAACAATGTTAACATAGTAATTGGGTAATATGAGATGATAGTTTGTGCCCGCTGAATAATATGAGCAATCCCTAATCTAAGGGAGTTGCGAAGTTTTATTTATGTTGCACGGGGTGATACTTTAGGCTAAAAGCATAGGACCCCCACCTCATTTATATTTTTATTGTTCGCACTTCGTCTCTTGAATTTATAACAATTAAGTTGTATCTTGTAACCTCCAAAGACTTGTACTGATTATTTATAGTTTAATTCTTGCGTAATTTTCTTTACACTAATTTACATCATAGTAGAACATTTAAATTCCTTGTCTTCCCTTGCTTACATGATCACATAGGACAATTATAATCTGATAATCCCACATAGCATAAACTGCTGTCGGGACCCATAGTTGTGGATCTCGAAGAGTGCCTAACACCTTCTCTTTGAGGTAATCAGACTAGTTAAATAGAGTTATTTGCAAATAGGTACCCCAACGCACCTTAAACCATTAGGTGGCGACTCTTCTCTTTTAATACCCATTCAATAGAGTTGTCACATGTCGAAACTCGCCATGATCGGTCATTTTGTGTAATTGCGCCTCGTTTCCCCCGTTTTTATGCTTCACACATGGAATAGTACTAGTATGTAAAACTAAACACCCTCTCAATAGAACGAGTAACAGCAAACGGAGAAGGAAATAGGAAATCAATAAGAGAATCAAATAGTAACAAAGTGTCAAGTTCGGGGAAAGGAAAACTTCAAGTAAGTTCCAATCATTTTAAGTTGGGAGATCTTTAGCACCGATACACCACTATGTTTTAGCACGGAGTCCGATCTCAGCCCGACCGGCTAAGCCATGTCACCCCGAGACATCCACTCACAATACCACCATGTGCGCGGCATGGCGTCCGATCTCAGCCCGATCGACTCAGAAGTCTCGCCATAATGTCGTGTGGGTCGACATCACATCACATCTCGCAAGCAATAATCTCATTCCATATAAGAGGAAACATCTCAACACATCAATCTCTACCTATATGAGGGGAAATAGCTCAACACATCAATCTCATCCCATATAAGGGGAAACAATCTCATCACATTAACGCGGGGATTTACATTCTTGGCACGTTGGCCGCACATCATATTTCAGTTTCTCTTCTTTCACTTTTAAATATCATCATGGATAATCAACAACAAGGCCTTTCAAATTAATACTTTAAACACATATTTGAGCAATTTAGGGTCTTAGGCACATGTGATTTCTTACACAATTTGACATGATAGCTTTCATTAGAATCACATTTTTAAATCATAACATAATAACACACAACCCATACTTAAACCACATTCTCAATTAGTAACTCAACATAACAAGAATCTTTGGAATACATATTGAACGCATATTTATTTTTACACAAGGCTTATTTGGAATAATCAATTTTTAATGAGCATCACGGGACTTACAAGGCCATTGTGGGGTTCAATTCTAAAAGAGGATTTTAGCCAACATACCTCGCTTTGAGCTTTCCTTAATTCACTACACAGTTTCAGAATCCTAGCAAATTTGATCAATTTAGAGGCACAACAACATTGAACACGAATTAGGAAGGAGTTCATGATTCTAGCTCATTTGAGCATTTTATCAAACACTTAGGTGGCCATTATGATCTCAAGGTCCTCCAATGGTGGGTTCCTCTATTTCACTACCCAAAATCTATCCATTTAAGCTCCACAATGTCCCCACAACCCTAGATAGTACATGCATGCATAATGAATAACTCCCATACCTTAGAATTGCTTGGCTTATTACCTATTTTCAGTCAAAACTCGAAATTGAAAGCTAGGTCTAGAACCTTACCTTTTGGTAGAAGACCTTGTGAGTTACCCTAGATAAATCTTCAAGGCTTAAGCAAAGATTGATGAACAAGTGACTCAGAAATTCCTTTTCTCACTCTAGACCACCTTCCTCTCTCTAAAATATAAGTTTGAACCTTCTAAAATGACCCCTAAGACTATTTTATAAGAATGGGGTCAGGTTTAAAAATTAGAATAAATAAAGTCCCGATGCAGATATGCGGTCGCATATACGACCGCATAATGCTTCTGCGGTCCGTGGAATGGACTGCATAATGGCCCTCCAAAACTGTGCACTCATGCCTCACTCTTCGATCAGTCTGCGGTCCGCATACCTATTCTGCGGTCGCATAATGCACTGCAGAACTTTCTTCCAAATATTTTTGCGTTGGGTCTGCGATGGGTTTTGCGGCCCGCGAAATGATTATGCGGCCTCATAATGGACCGCTTAATGGTTCAAAATTTTGCCCAAATTTCTGGTTCAGTCTACGGCAGATTTGCGGTCCGCAAATTAGTTCTGCGATCACAGAAATGCCCTGCACTTCCAAAAATTTTCTTCAACTCCCAACGCACTGTTCGACCCAAAAATTACAAACCGCGGACAATCCTCAATGCATAAGTCTACTTCAGCACCACAAAACCCCGGGTTTTAGGTAAATTTTTACGGGGCCTTACATACTCCCCCGCTTAAGATCATTCTTCCTCGAATGAAGGCCAAAATCAGCCATTAGAAACCAATGTGACAGCTACTATAACACACACCAACAGTTCCAAACTTTTGACTAACTCCCCAAATTTTCAAAATTTTCGCTAGAGTTTTCCCTGTAACTGGGCATATCCACCAGTCAGAGAATCCCAGAAACTAACCCTAACAACATATACATGAACCAACGACGCAACATAACATAAGATTAATGGCAATCGTGGCCTCACGAGTAGTATATCACCAAAAAGGAACACCCTTAAACTCAACTGTACAAATGATACATAATTCATAGAAGGTAAACTCTTATAATATTCATAGAACACAACTTTATAAATACATGGTTATTCAAACAAATGAGTGTATTTCTTCTTCATTTCTTCCTCGGTCTCCCAGGTGGCCTCTTCGACTTGTTGGTTTCGCCATAACACTTTCACAGAGGCAATCTCTTTATTCTTTAACTTTCGAACTTGCCTATCAATAATTGCAACTAGAGTTTCTTCATAAGTCTGTTCTTCATTAACCTCAATTGTATCAACCGAAACAATGAGCGACAGATCTCCAACCACCTTTTTCAACATGGATACGTGGAACACCGGGTGCACTAAAGACATCTCTAGAGGTAGTTCAAGCCTGTACGCAACCTGACCAATCCTCTAAATGATTCTGTATGGTTTGACATACCTCGGACTCAACTTCCCTTTCTTACCAAACCGCATTATGCCCTTCATGGGGGAAACATTCAAGAATACCCAATCATCATCTTTGAACTCCAAATCCCTGGGACGCACATCCGAATAGGACTTTTAACGACTTTGAGCAATTTCTAACCGACCCTTAATGATATTAACCTTCTCCATAGCCTGATGCACGAGGTTTGGTCCTATCAATTCCGCTTCCCCAATCTCAAACCACCCAATGGGAGACCTATATCTCCTACCATATAAAGCCTCAAACGGTGCCATCTGAATACTACCATGATAATTGTTGTTGTAGGCAAATTCTACGAGTGGAAAATGATCATCCCAGCTACCCTTAAAGTCAAGAACACAAGCATGCAACACATCTTCAAGTGTCTAAATAGTTCGCTCTGCCTGCCTGCCCGTCAGTCTCCAGGTGGAAGGCTGTACTAAGATTCACTTGAGTACCCAAACCTTGCTGAAATTTCTTCCAAAAGTTAGCTATGAACGGTGCCCCTCGATCTGAGATAATAGAAACTAGAGTGCCATGCAACCTGACTATTTCCTTGATATACAACTGAGCATACTATTCTGCTGTGTCGATAGCCTTAACAGGTAAAAAGTGAGCTAATTTTGTGAGTCGATCCACAATTACCCAAATCGATTCATTATTACGGGGCGTGCGAGGTAGTCCCACCACAAAGTCCATATTGATCATTTCCCACTTCCACATTAGAATTTCTATGTTCTTTGCCAACCCACCGAGCCGTTGGTGTTCGGCCTTTACTTGTTGACAATTTGGGCATTTCGCCACAAAGTCCGCTACACTTCTCTTCATATAATTCCACTAGTAGACTTCCTTAAGATCATGATACATCTTTGTAGAGCCTGGGTACACGGAATACCTAGAAGTGTGAACCTCGATCATGATTCTTTCCCGGAGACCATCCACATTTGAAACACATAGTCGCCCTTGGTACCTTAGTGTACCGTCATCCATGCCAAGAGAAAAGGCCATGGTCTTATGTTTATGAATCCCCTTCTTCAATTGTACCAACAATGGTTCGCTGTACTATTTTTCCTTGACTTCCACAACAAGCGATTAATCAGCCCTATTTTTCACAATCACTCCTCCTTCACTAGAATCCACAATGAGAACTCCCAAACTAGCCAACCGATGAACCTCCTTGGTCATCGGCTTTTGATATGCCTCCAAATAAGCCAAACTACCCTTAGATTCCAGGCTAAGAGCATCCGCTACAACATTAGCCTTCCCCAAATGATATAGAATATCGACATCATAATCCTTGAGTAACTCAAGCTATCTTCTCTGCCTCAGATTCAATTCCTTCTGTTTGAAAATGTATTGGAGGCTCTTATGGTCCGTGAATATATCCACATGGACCCCATACAGATAATAATTCCAAATCTTCAATGCAAATACCATCGCCGCAAGCTCTAAGTCATGTGTTAGATATTTATTTTCATGATTCTTGAGTTGCCTAGAAGCATAAACTATCACCTTGCCATGTTGCATTAATATACACCTAATTCCAATTCTTGAAGCATCACAATATGCCACAAACCCATATGTACCGGCTAGTAGAGTCAACACTGGTACCGTAGTCAATCTCGATTTCAACTCCTAGAAGCTCCTTTCACAAGCATCTTACCATTGGAACTTAACCGCTTTCTGCGTCACTTTAGTCAATGGAGAGGCAAGGATAGAGAACCCATCCAAAAACTTCCTGTAATATCCAGCTAAGCCCCAGAAACTACGAATCTTAGTTTGAGTTATAGGTATAGGCCAATTCTTCACTTCTAAAATCTTCTGAGGTCCGACCTTAATTCCTTCTTTGGAGACGACATGACCCAAGAATGTGACAAATTCAAGTCAAAATTCACATTTTGAAAACTTCTCATACAATTGGTGCTGATATAGAGTCTGTAGAACTGCCCTGCGATGATCGGTATGGTCCTCTCGACTTCGCGAATATAAAGAATATCGTCAATAAACACTATCGCAAAGGAGTCAAAAAAGGCTTGAAGACTTGATTCATAAGGTCCATAAAAGTTGTCGGGGCATTTATTAGCCCAAAAGACATTACCAGAAATTCAAAGTGCCCATACCGGGTCCTGAAAGTTGTTCTAGAAATATCCTACTCCCTGATCTTCAATTAGTGTTACCTGGATCTTAAATCAATCTTGGAGAAATACTTAGCACCCTGCAATTGGTCAAACAAGCCATCTATCCTTGGCAGTGGGTACTTATTTTTTATCGTGACCTTGCTGAGCTGTCGATAGTCAATACACATCCTTAATGCCCCATCTTTCTTTCTTACAAAGAGGACCGGTATGCCCCAAGGTGACACACTCGGCCGGATGAAACCCTTCTCTAACAAATCCTTCAATTGTTCTTTTAGCTCCTTCAATTCTGCTGGTGCCATTATGTAGGGTGGAATAGATATAGGTTGCATTCCCGGCATCACATCAATCCCGAAATCAATCTCCCTGTCTGGTGGGATCCCAAGGAGCTCATACGGAAAGACCTTCGTAAATTCATTCACAACAGGCACGGACTCAAGTGTAGGTGCCTCAGCATCGGTGTCTGTAACCCGAACCAAATGGTAGATACACCCCTTGTTAATCATCATTGTAGCCTTAAGGTAAGAAATAAACCTACCTTTCGGTACCATATCATCTCCCTTCCATTCAATCACTGACTCATTTGGAAATTCAAACCTAACGATTCTAGTTTGACAGTCAAGCTTGGAAAAACATGAATAAAGCCAACCCACCCCCATTATTACATCAAAATCAACAATTCCCAATTCAATGAGATCGGCCATGGTGTCCCGACCATGCACCATGATAACACAATACATATAAACCCGCGTGGCCATAATAAACTCACCAACCGAAGTAGATACAGAGAACGACTCATGAAGTTATTTTGGTTCTATCCCAAATTCCATAGATCACATTTAGAGAAGCCTATGAACTCTGGAAACCCTTCATAACATAGAAATGGCTGGGTCCTCCCGAACTCTATGTACCACCCCTAGCTGCACCTCGCCCAGCAGGTGCTGGGGTGCCTCGAGCTGGAGGAGGTGTTGCGGATATAGTGGCTGTAGAACTGGTCGGATGTGCTGCACCATTGCCCATGCTCTGGTGAGACAAATGACAATCCCTCTGAATATGAACCCGCATACCACACCCATAGCATATGGGCTGGTCCATGAAGCAGGCCCCAAAGTGCATCTTCCCACATCTAGGGCATGGGGGCCTCCGCTGCTGCTGAAATCTCCCGCCAGGCCAACCCTGTTGGTAGGATCCCATGTTGCCCTGACTGGCCCAAAAATGGCTCCTCTATTACTGACTGGGCCCCGATGGCTACGCACTGACTGAAGACTGAGTGAAAGACTGGGATGGCCCTGATGACCCTCCCCTAAACGCTGAACTGCCACCACTACCGCCAGAAGTACCACTAAAGTTGCCCGTTGACTGGGCCTTGTTGCTACTCTCTCACTCCATTCTATTCTTCAGTTTGCAGGTCTCCGTGGCTTGGGAAAAATGCCACCATCTTACCATAGTTCATATCCGAATTCAAGGCAACTGTAGCGGCCTCATTAATAACCAAGGGGCTAAGGCCTTGCACAAATCGGCGCACTCTAGCCTCTATAGTGGGAAACATGTAGATGGCATATTTGGACAGGCACGTGAATCTTATATGATACTCCCACACACTCATGCTCCCTTGTTTTAGGCTCTCAAACTCGGTGGCATGGGCTGCCTTAGTCTCGGCAAGTAAGAAATGATCAATGAAAGCATCGGCAAACTCACTCCACGGAGGACTCCCCTCCTCACGGAAGTCCTTCCACATCTCAAACCAAGAACAAGCCACCCCTTTCAAGCGATAGGAGGCCAACTTCACTCCCTCTGTCTCAGTAGCACGTATAACTCTGAGGGTCTTGTGCATCTCGTCAATAAAATCTTCGGGGTCCTCCTCAGGATCAGTACTTGTGAACACTAGAGGATCCAACTGGAGAAATTTGTTCACCCTGGAACTAGTGGAATCCCCTGGTTGACTATAAGAAGTGGGTGTAACATTTGATCTTTGGGGTTGGGAAGCCACTATCTGAGCCAACATCTGTATGGCTCCCCTAAGATCCCCATCAGATACACCAGGACCAGAAGCTGGGGTTGGAGGTGGAACTAGAATATCAGTTGGAGGGACTGTTGCACCCTCAGTAGGTGCAGGAACTGGTGTGATATGATCAGGTGTAGTGGAATCAGGGAGTGTAGTAGTTGGGGGAATATTCTCACCCCTCGGGTGCTCAACCGTATCATCAAGTAAAGGATCAACTACCACTCATGGGGTGGCATTGGCTCCTTGGCCAATTCTTGCTTTCTTCCTAAGCGCCATAGACTGAAAATTGGGGCAATGCATGAGTTAAAGGAGGAACAATTTTATAATCAGCTTTATCGCACGATCTAGAATCATCAAAGAAGGGTATTATTCCTAAATTCCTAGGTAGCCTCCTAATTATAGATGTGGTCGACAACACACCGATAAGAAGAACTCTACTAGGCACGGCTCCGAGACATCCTAGGACACTTTGAAACCTTAGGCTCTGATACCAAGTTTGTCACGCCCTGACCTCGGGGAGTGCGACCGTCGCTCAACAGAGTTACCTAGGTCAAGCAAGCCTGCATAGTGTCATCTACCCAACTCATCCATGAATAAAGAGAATAATACATTTCATTAATTAGACAGTAAGAGGTCATATGAATAACACTAGTTTATTTTCATTAGTTACGTCATTAACAAGTCTACAAAATAGTACATTGTACAATCATATTAAAGTGGAACAGATGATACGATTACAGCATTTTTCGTTTAATCTTCCCAAAAAAAGATACAACCCACACTAAGTCTACGGAGCCTCTAATGGGAACAAAAGAGTGCTACGATAGTGCCGGCAACAAGGCCCCGGCTATACCTCAAACACTATGTACAAAGGACAAGAGATACACGACCCCAAAATGAAGTGGGGCTCACCAAGTCAACTGAGGAGAGGGTGTGTTGCTATCACTGATCAATACCACTTGCATCCATTAAAGATGCAGCACCCCCAGAAAAAGAGACATTAGTACATATGGAATAGTACTAGTATGTAAAACTAACCACCCTCTCAATAGAACGAATAACAGCAAACGGAGAAGGAAACAGGAAATCAATAAGAGAATCAAATAGTAACAAGGTGTCAAATTAGGGGAAAGGAAAATTTCAAGTAAGTTCCATTCTTTTTAAGTAGGGAGATCTTTAGCACCGATACACCACTGTGTTTTAGCATGGAGTCTGATCTCAGCTCGACTAGCTAAGTCATCTCACCCTAAGATATCTACTCATAATACCACCATGTGCGCGGCATGGCGTCCAATCTCATCCCGATCGGCTAAGCTGTCTCGCCACAATGTCATGTGGGTCGACATCACATCACATCTCGCTAGCAATAATCTCATCCCATATAAGGGGAAACAGCTCAACACATCAATCTCATCTCATATAAGTGGAAATAATCTCATCACATTAATGCGGGGATTTACCCCTAAATCACTCCTACATCGGCACGTGTAGTTTCGGGGTTAGGTTATTTTGACCTACCCTTCCTTGGTGGCTAATCGATACCCACAAAGCATTTACTATTAAAAGGATTTACCACTTGTTTCATAATCTTTTGCATGTCATTCATTTCATTGGCACCAATGGCCATGACGTAATATCATTCTTGGCACATTTGTCGCACATCATATTTCATGTTCTCTTCTTTCACTTTCAAATATCATCATGGATAATAAACAACAAGGCCTTTCAAATTAAGACTTTAAACACATATTTGAGCAATTTAGGGTCTTAGGCACATGTGATTTCTTACACAATTTGACATGATAGCTTTCATTAGAATCACATTTTTAAATCGTAACATAATAACACACAGCCCACACTTAAACCACATTCTCAAACAGTAACTCAACATAACAAGAATCTTTGGAATACATATTGAACGCATATTTATTTTGACACAAGGCTTATTAGGAATAATCAATTTATAATGAGCATCATGGGACTTACAAGGCCATTGTGGGGTTCAATTCTAAAAGAGGAGTTTAGCCAACATACCTCGCTTTGAGCTTCCCTTAATTCACTACACAATTCCAGAATCCTAACAACTTTGATCTATTTAGAGACACAACAACATTGAACACTAATTAGGAAAGAGTTTATGATTCTAGCTCATTTGAACATTTTATCAAACACTTAGGTGGCCATTATGATCTCAAGGTCCTCTTATGGTGGTTTCCTCTATTTCACTACTCAAAATCTACCCAATTGAGCTCAACAATCTCCCCACAACCCTAGATAGTACATGCATGCATAATGAACAACTCCCACACCCAAGAATTGCTTGGCTTATTACCTATTATCAGTCAAAACTAGAAAATTAAGGCTAGGGCTAGAACATTACCTTTTGGTTGAAGACCTTATGAGTTTCCCTAGAGAATTCTTCAAGGCTTGAGCAAAGATTGATGAACTCTTGACTTAGAAATTTCTTTTCTCACTCTAGACCACCTTCCTCTCTCTAAAATATAAGTTTGAAACTTCTAAAATGATCCCTAAGACTATTTTATAAGAATGGGGTCGGGTTCAAAATTTAGAAAAAATGAAGCCCCGATACAGATCTGCGACTGCATAATGCTTCTGCGGTCCGTGGAATAGACCGCATAATGGCCCTCCGAAACTGGGCATCCTGCCTCACTCTACGACCGGTCTGCGGTTCGCAAACCTATTTTGTGGTAGCATAATGCGCCGCATAACTTTTCTCCGAAAAGTTTTGTGCTGGGTCTGCGATGGGTTGTGCGGCCCGCGAAATGATTATGCGGCCGCATAATGGACCGCATAATGGTTCAAAAATTTTGCCTAAATTTCTGCTTCAGTCTACGGCAGATCTGTGGTCCACATATCAGTTCTACGATTAGGGTGAGCCAGTTGAGCTAGCTCAAGTCCCAGAGGGGTTTATTGTTACCCCAGTACTTCGAGATGCAATTGTTCTATTGGTTGGTCTTATGGAGGGCTTGGCACATATCGGGGTACTTCTGATGGCACCAGCTATTTCTTTTTTTGAGGGGGAGGGGGGCACAAACTCCCTCTACTCATACTCATGAGTAGGTTGTTGTTGTTTATCAGATGCCAGGAGTAGCACTGGTTGGTGGACCTCCTCCTGTTGCTGTTGTTGTTAGGCTGGTAGTGGAGGCTGCTATGTCTGAGGAGGAGTAGAAGAGGTTTGATTGGCTTAGGAAGATGGGTCCTCCATGTTATAATGGTGATCCCATGGCAGATGCACAGGATTTCTTAGATGGTTGTCATGAGATTCTGCCGAATCTTGGTTTGGTAGGGTCCAATGGGGCCACTCACTACTTTTCAGCTTTAGGGGCCAGCCAAGATGTAGTGGCAGTCATATGATAGCAGGACTGAAGGGTCACATCCACTCACTTGGAGTTAGTTCTCACATCTCTTCTAAGAGAAGTTCATTTCCATCAAGAAGAGGGAGGAGATGCGTGGTCAGTTCGAACACCTTCAACAAGGTCGCATATCTGTGATGGAGTATTAGATGAGATTCACAGAGTTATCTCGTCATGTAGCTTTTTTTATCCGCACCAAGGTTGCGAAGGTGAGGAGGTTCATTGAGGGGTTGAATTTTGGTATGAAGATTTCTATGACCAGGGAGGAGGACACTGGTACTACATTCCTTCATGTTGTGGAAATAGCACGCAGGTCTGAGCGCATTAAGGGTCAGGGCAGGGAGGTTGTAATAACCCGATCGGTTCTTTTTCTTTCCAGATCCTCATTCCCCTATTTAAGGCTTCATGTATGTGCTTTTACTGTTTTATGACTTGCGGGGAATGATTTGTTCGAGTTTGGAAGGGTTTGAGTTGAATTCATAACACTTAGTTTCTTAATAGTGGCCTAAGGTGGCCAAGTTTAACTTGAGTCAACATTTTGAGTAAACAACCTCGGAATCAGAATTTGAAGATTCCAATAGGTCCATATAATTATTTTGGACTTGAGTGTATGTTCACATTGAGTTTCGGGTGAACCGGGAGCGTTTCGGTGCTTATTGAAGTTGGCGCCTTGAAGGTTTTAGAGCTTCTTAAATTTGGTTTGAAGTAGACATCTGGTTTTATCGATGTCCATTTGGGATTTCGAGCCTATGAATAGGTTTATAGGGTTATTTGTGACTTGTGCATAAAATTTGGCATCATTCTGAGTTGTCTAAGTTTTATTTGTCGTGTTCGGAGCTAGTTGAAGAAGTTTGAAGTTGATAAGTTAATTAATTTGGTTTTAGGGTGCGATTCTTGGTTTTGATGTAGTTTTACGTATTCTGATACTTTGAGTAGGTCAGTATTATGTTCATGGATTTGTTGGTGCTTTTAGATGGGGTCTCGGGTGGTTCGGGTGTGTGTCGAACCACCCGGAGTTAAGTCCAAAATAGCAAATTTTCTGCTACTGGTTTCCTTCTTTGCGAATGCGGAGAGAGTCTCGCATTCGTTATAAAGGATTTGGGACAGAGGTGTTTTTATTCTTAGCATTTGCGATCATGGGGTCACATTCGCGAAGGCTTAGGACATGGGGGATTTTCATTCGCGATGAAAGTCCCGCGTTCGCGTAAAAGGGACTGGGTATGGGGGGTCAGATGGTCATTGCCCTTCACGTTCATGAAGGGTAGGTCACGTTCGCGATGCTATTGCTAGGGGTAGCCTTCGCGATCTCGAGAACTTGGTCACATTCGCAAACAGGCTTTTCTGGGCCTTGAAAATTTTGTCTTTGTGATCACGAGCGCCTTTTCACGATCGCGAAAAAGGGGTCACATGGCAGAAACTTTTAAAAATCGGGATTAAGCTCATTTCCTTCATTTCTCACATTTCTTGGCCAATTGTAGAGCTCCTTAGAGAGGGATTCTCACCTAGCAATTGAAGTTTCGCTCGGCAAAGATTTGAGGTAATTAGTGTGGTTGAGGAGTCAAGTAGTGAACTTGGAAGCGAAGTAAGTCTCTTGCCTAATCTTGTACGAGGGAATTATCCCCATAGGTGCTTTAATTGTTATGTGCTACTTGTCATGGGAGCTACGTATGCACGAGGTGACGACAATCCGTACGTAGCTAAAATCATGCTTATGTCCCGGTAGACTTAGGATTTTTCCATGCAATATTTGTACTACTTGAACTCAACTTGTTAATTTAATTACTTAGATTTGTGACTGAAATTTGATTAGGGATTATGTTGGGCCGAGTTTCAGTACCTTGAGTTTTGGCGGAATACTTGATTGTTGGTGAAAATTATTCTTTCTTTGTGTGCCATCCTTGTGTTGCAGTCGTTTGACCCGTAGTTCGAAGAGTTTCTCTATTCTTGGGGATTGGGCCGAATGCCTCGGCAGTATATTTGAGATGCATCTATGGTTCACGTCGGTCAATCCTCGGCAATGTACATGATTATTCTAGATCGGGTCGTACGACCTCGACATAACTCGTGCGTAATATTGCTAGGAGTCAGAATATATATGATATTTCCTTCATGACTTTAGACTTGATATTTACTTGATGGTTCTTATTTGTTTAGATGGCATGTGATATTTGGGGATTTTAAACTGATATTATGTTAAAGGATCACGTTATTTACTGTTTTTTGTTCTACTGTTACTGTTGTATTTCATGCCTATTTATAATTCTTATACTTTATTTATTGACCACTAGTAAGTGTTGATATCGACATCTCGTCCCTACTTCTTCGAGGTTAGACTAGATACTTTCTGGGTACGTATTGATTTACATATTCATGCTACAGTTCTGCACTAATTGTGCAGGTTCTGAGGTAGGTACATCTTGTGGCCATTTGGGCGCGCATCCCCGTTATTTAGAGACCTAGGGGTGAGCTGATTCCTATGCTCCTATCTGCAGCACCCGAAGTCTCATCCTTGTTGTATTTACTATTCTTGTCTATTTTATTTCAGACAGTAGTAATAAGGGTTTTATATATTCTACTAGATTCCTCGTGCACTCGTGACATCGGATTTTGGGAATTTTTCTGGTAGATGTTTATGGTTTTTGCCTAACATTACTACCATTTCATTTTATATATTATATATGCGTTATACCACCATGATCTTTTATACTTAGTTTCTTTATTAAATACAAATTCATGATTTCAAAAGCAATAAAACTGAATAATTAATTCGATAGTTCACTGTTGGCTTGCCTAACCGCGATGTTGGGTGCCATCTTGCCCTATAGTGGGTTTGGGTCATGATAGATTGGTATCAGAGCACTAGGTTCACATAGGTCTCACGAGTTATGAGCAGGCCTAGTAGAGTCTTGCAGATCTGTGCAAATACGACTGTACCTATTTTTGAGAGGCTATAGGGTGTTAGGAAACTTCTCTTTCTTCATCTCCTATCGTGCAATTGATGTTGTGCGAAGACTCCTTCTCTTATTCTCTCAGAGATGGTGAGAACACACGCTACGGCTTTACCCGGCGGTAGGGAGCTGCTCTCCCGGTTGTTAGAGGCCGAGGGAAGGCCACACCTCCTACAAAAGGAAGAGGGCATCCTAGAGTTGCTCATGTTGTGCCACCAGTGGATCCAGTAGAGGATGTTGTTATTGAGGAGTAGGATGAGGCACCTGCAGCTTATCCGGCCTTGAAATTTAATGACTTCATCGGGATTTCAGGAGGTCATGGGTCGTATGCTACTGTTCATGGATTCGATGAGGGTCGTATGCTACTGTTCATGGATTCGATGACTCAGGCTAGGCTATTTCCAGTAGACCCAGCCACATCTCAGGTGGGAGGGGAGCACAGATCCCTACCACTCAGGCTCCAGGGCACGCTGCTGCTGTTTATCAGACCCCTGGTGCACTACTTACGGGCGGGGCCCAGCTAGTTGCAGTAGTTGTACTAGAGCCCAGACCAGCCGTGACCGTTGAGTAGAAGAAGCGGCTAGACAGATAGACTAGGCTACATCCTCCTGTCTTTGGCAGTGAGCGGCATGAGAACCCACAAGACTTCATTGATCATTGCAAGGACAGGCTACATAATATGGGAGTATTAGAGTCCAACAGGGTGGACTTCACGACATTTTAGTTGGGGGGCAAGGCCCGTAGATGGTGGTAGCCTTACCTCTTGTCACGACCCCAAATCCCCACCTTAGAATGTCATGATGCCACCTAGTCTCTAAGACTAGGTAAGCCTAACAAACAAGAGAAATCTGCCAGAAATATCGATAAAGAACATTAAATAAAACTGATAAGTCTCACAATAACTTAATACTGAATAACAATTATAATATTCCCAAAATTGGTAGTACGAAGTCATAAGCTCTTCTGAGTTCACTAGAAATCTCTAAATACAACACTGTTTCTGGAATAGATATAACTAGTAGTTATAAGAGACAATAGAAGGTGACTCTGATGCATGCGAACGCAACGGTAGGTATACCTTGAAGTCTCCACGGCAACACACAATCAACTAACTAATGACCAACACGCTCTGAGGTACCTGGATCTGAACAAAATATGTGTAGAAGCATAGCATGAGTACACCACAGCGGTACCCAATAAGTATCGAGACTAATCTCGATGGAGTAGTGACGAGGTAGAGTCAAGACACCTACTAGACATGATAACCTGTACAAGTATGAATATAAAGCTAATAGAAAAATGAATATTAATACAAGATAAACATGGAAAGAATAACAATACAACACTAGCAAACGGAAAGTAGAAGCAATAATTAGCAACAAGGAGTAACCAGGTGATGACAACGCAAAGTAATCATAATGCAGTTAAGGTACCAGTGAAACCAAGTAAGGAAAAAAAGTAACTACCATGTAATCAACCATTCTTACACAAGGTTTACACATGAATCACCCCGACGTACCACACCTCATAATCACAATCACGGGTCCCAAATCATGATTCATAATCACTTGGCATCTCGTACCCTCATTACCAATCATAACCTCACGGACAATGCACATGCCAATACCATTAATACCTTAAATTTGCACGGACAAGTCACATGTCAATAGTAACAATACCTCATATCCACACAGATAACTAACGTGCCAACAGTCCAATCCACGCACAGAAGACAGGTATACAAGGATACATGTACAAGATCAATAAACAACAAGATTCATACTCCTGGACTGATATAGGTGACATGCTATAATGTATGATTGTGAAAGTGTACTATCACAGCTCAAGTCAACAAGTAAGATCAGAGACACTAAGTAGCACATTGGAAACAACACGACAAAACTTGTAATATGCATGACACACACAAAAAGGTCACACCACCACACAATTATCATCAATAACAATGCCCTCAGGCTATCACAAATCATCCCCGACTTAGCCCACCTTGTCTCACCGCATGCGCAACAATAAAGTAAATGACTGCCTTGTCTCACCACACGCACCTAATATTTATCCCACCTTGTCTTGCCACATGTGCAAACCCAACATATATAGCCCGTCTTGTCACGCCGCATGTAAAAATCTCAATAATAACAATAGCACAGACAAATCACGTGCAAATACCCCGACAATTCTCTCAATAATCCCACATGTGCCAAAAACATAACAACATAATATAACAACCACATGTGCCCATATGCCACAACGTTTCCCATAACAGTAATTCTAATACCACAACCACACATAGCCCACGGCTCAACAACACTGAGTACAACAGCAACAACAATAACACGAGAGTACGGTAAGTAAATCAACACAAGAATTACAACAACACAACAAAACGGAAGAATAAGCTCAACAATGAAAGACATAACAAGTAATAATGACTTTAAATAAGGATAACTCAACGATGAAAGAGATAGCATGTAACAATGACTTCAAATAAGAATAAATCAATAGTGGATGAGATAACATGTAACAACGACCTTTAAATAAGAATAAATCAACAATGGAAGAGGTATCATGTAACAGTGACTTCAAATAAAAATAACTCAGCTATGAAAGAGAGAACATGATAATAAGAGAGGCAACAACATCGATTAAAGCATATAAGAGTATATTTGACAAAAGAGATAGAACATGTACTAACAACTTCAAATAAAGCTTGTAAGGGTAAAGTTAACAATGAAGGATATAACATGGTAGGGCAAATTCTATTTAATTTACATAAGAAACCTAAAAGTGTAAACCGGTCAAATTTCCACATATAAGGTTGTACACACTCGTCACCTCGTGTACACGTCTTTCACGTAATTTGAATAGTTAAATCAACCAAATCCTTACGGGATAGTTCCCCCTTACAAAGTTATGCAAGATACTTACCTCAACTAGGCAAAATTAACACTCACAAATAGCTTGTCCTTTGCAATTCCCTCCGCTCGGCTCAAATCTATCCAAAATCAACTTAATAACATCAAATAATAAAATAAAAATCAATTACGATAAGTAAAGCTATGATCTTTACACAATTCCCAAAAAGTTAACCTCGGGCCCGCCGGTCAAAACCCTGGTCCAAGGGTAGATTCCGACTACCCACAAGCCCATGAGTCTATCAAAATCCAAGCCCAAATCGACTCTCAAAACCCAAATTCTCATTTTTCAAAACTTGACAAAGTTCCCCCAAAATACCTCTTTGAATCTCATAAATTTTATGCTATATCTAAGATATAATCATGAAATATAGTGAAAATTGATTAGAATCACTTACACAATGATTGTAGGTGAAACTCCCCTCTCCAAATCGCCTCCTACCGACTATAGGGTTCAAAGATATGAAAATGAAACTAAACTCCCAACTTCCATCCCTTATGTTCAGACGTAGGTGTCACAAATATGACATGGGGTTCGCAAAAGTGACATCCATGACACCCCTGCTAACATTGCAAATGCGCCAATATCATCACAAATACGAAGACTGAACATTTCGCAAAAGCGACCAAATGATCGCAATTGTGATCACTACCTAGCCTAGACCCCCATCGCAAAAGTGAATAAAGTGTTCGCAAATGCAAACCTAACAGACCCCAGCCAACCCCATAAATACGAT